>NC_040077.1:110910619-111258763 GCF_003369695.1 Bos indicus x Bos taurus | reverse complement strand
TGGATTGATCCTTTGATCATTATGTAGTGACCTTCTTTGTCTCTTTTCACAGCCTTTGTTTTAAAGTCTATTTTATCTGATATGAGTATTGCTACTCCTGCTTTCTTTTGGTCCCTATTTGCATGGAAAATCTTTTTCCAGCCCTTCACTTTTAGTCTGTATGTGTCCCCTGTTTTGAGGTGGGTCTCTTGTAGACAACATATGTAGGGGTCTTGTTTTTGTATCCATTCAGCAGTCTTTGTCTTTTGGTTGGGGCATTCAACCCATTTACATTTAAGGTAATTACTGATAAGTATGTTCCCGTTGCCATTTACTTTATTGTTTTTGGGTTCGAGTTTATACACCGTTTTTGTGTTTCCTGTCTAGAGAATATCCTTTAGTATTTGTTGGAGAGCTGGTTTGGTGGTGCAGAATTCTCTCAGCCTTTGCTTGTCTGAAAGCTTTTGATTTCTCCTTCATACTTGAATGAGATCCTTGCTGGGTACAATAATCTGGGCTGTAGGTTATTTTCTTTCATCATTTTAAGTATGTCTTGCCATTCCCTCCTGGCTTGAAGAGTTTCTATTGAAAGATCAGCTGTTATCCTTATGGGAATTCCCTTGTGTGTTATTTGTTGTTTTTCCCTGCTGCTTTTAATATTTGTTCTTTGTGTTTGATCTTTGTTAATTTGATAATATGTGTCTTGGGGTGTTTCTCCTTGGGTTTATCCTGTTTGGTACTCTCTGGGTTTCTTGGACTTGGGTGATTATTTCCTTCCCCATTTTAGGGAAGTTTTTCCACTATTATCTCCTCAAGTATTTTCTCATGGTCTTTCTTTTTGTCTTCTTCTTCTGGAACCCCTATGATTCGAATGTTGTAGCGTTTAATATTGTCCTGGAGGTCTCTGAGATTGTCCTCATTTCTTTTAATTCGTTTTTCTTTATCCTCTCTGATTCATTTATTTCTACCATTCTATCTTCTAATTCACTAATCCTGTCTTCTGCCTCTGTTATTCTACTATTTGTTGCCTCCAGAGTGTTTTTAATTTCACTTATTGCATTATTCATTATATATTGACTCTTTTTTATTTCTTCTAGGTCCTTGTTAAACCTTTCTTGCATCTTCTCAATCCTTGTCTCCAGGCTATTTATCTGTGATTCCATTTTAGTTTCAAGATTTTGGATCAATTTCACTATCATTATTCGGAATTCTTTATCAGGTAGATTCCCTATCTCTTCCTCTTTTGTTTGGTTTGGTGGGCATTTATCCTGTTCCTTTATCTGCTGAGTATTCCTCTGTCTCTTCATCTTGTTTAAATTGCTGAGTTTGGGGTGTCCTTTCTGTATTCTGGCAGTTTGTGGAGTTCTCTTTATTATGGCGTTTCCTCACTGTGTGTGGGTTTGTACAGGTGGCTTGTCAAGGTTTCCTGGTTAGGGAAGCTTGTGTCGGTGTTCTGGTGGGTGGAGCTGTATTTCTTCTCTCTGGAGTGCAATGAAATGTCCAGTAATGAGTTATGAGATGTCTATAGTTTTGGGGTGACTTTCGGCAGCCTGTATCTTGAAGCTCAGGGCTGTGTTCCTTTGTTGCTGGAGAATTTGCTTGGTATGTCTTGCCCTGGAACTTATTGGCCCTTGTGTGGTGCTTGGTTTCAGTGTTTGGTATGGAGGCAATTGATGAGCTCCTGTCAATGAATGTTCCTTGGAGTCAGGAGTTCCCTGGAGTCAGGGTTTGGACTTAAGTCTCCTGCTTCCGATTATCGGTCTTATTTTTACAGTAGTTTCAAAACTTCTCCTTCTATACAGCACCACTGATAAAACATCTACATTAAAGATGATAAGTTTCTCTACAGTGAGGGTCACTCAGAGAGGTTCACAGGGTTACATGGAGAAGAGAAGAGGGAGGAGGGAGTTAGAGGTGACCCAAATGAGATGAGGTGAATCAATAGTGGAGAGAGTGGGCTAGCCAGTAGTCACTTCCTTATGTGCACTCCACAACTGGACCACTCAGAGATGTTCACGGGGTTATACAGAGAAGAGAAGAAGGAGGAAGGTAACAGAGGTGGCCAGAAGGATAAAAGGGGGGAATGAAAAGGAGGGAGACAGATCCAGCCAGTAATCAGTTCCCTAAGTGTTCTCCACCGTCTGGAACACACAGAAATTCACAGAGTTGGGTAGAGTAGAGAGGGGTTAGGGAGGAGACACAGGCGACCTGGTGGAGAAAAAGGAGGGTCCAAAGGGAGAGAGAGCAGTCAAGCCAGTAATCTCACTTCCTAGTGAAAAATGGGTCCTGAAGATTGGGTCCTTAAAGGTACAAAATTGGTAACAAATACATAAAAGCAAAAATTAAAAATCTAGAGTAGAGTTTGGAATTTCAAAAAATACGATGTTAAAGAAAAGAAGAAGGAAAAGAAAGAGAGAAAGAACGAACAAACAAAAACAAACAAGGTCGTGAAAATTATAAAGAAAGTACAGGTACAAAATTGATAACTAATACCAGAAAGCGAAAATTAAAAATCTAGAGTAGAGTTTGGAATTTCAAAAATACGATGTTAAAGAAAAGAAGAAGGAAAAGAAAGAAAAAACGAACAAACAAAAACAAACAAGCTCGCAAAAATTATAAAGAAAGTACAGGTACAAAATTGATAACTAATACCAGAAAGCAAAAATTAAAAATCTAGAGTAGAGTTTGGAATTTCAAAAATACAATGTTAAAAAAAAAAAAAAAAAAGAAGAAGAAGAAAAATAAAGAGAGAAAACAAACAAACAAATACGAACAATGTCACAAAAATTATAAAGAAAATACAGGTACAAAATTGATATCAAATACCAAAAAGCATAAATTAAAAATCTAGAGTAAAGTTTGGAATTTCAGATATACAATGTTATATAAAAGAAGAAGAGAAAGAAACAGAGAAGAAGAAAAAAAAAAAAAGTCACAGAAATTATATAAAAAAAAACTATAGGTACAAAATTGATAACATATACCAAAAAGCGAAAATTAAAAATCTAGAGTAGAGTTTGGAATTTCAAAAATACAGTGTTAAAGAAAAGAAGAAAAAAACAAACAAAAAAAAAACAAGGTCAAAAAATTATAAAATATATATATATGAAGTTTGCTGAAGAAGAAAAAAAATAGGGTCTTTTTTTTTTTTTTTTTTTGCAAAGTAATAGGTTATAAAAGTGAAAATTAAAGGAACAATAGAGGACTTAAAATTTTTTTTTTTTTTATTAAAAAAAAAAGAAAGAATGATCGTAAAAATAATAAAAATATATCTAGGGCTTTTTTGGGTTTTTTTTTTTGTGGGTGTTGTGGGTTCAGTTCATTTTTGTCTAGTTCCTTGGTCAGATTTATATTTCTCAGGATCTATAGGCCCCTTCCTATGTAGTCCGTAGTAACCACAGGGTTTTGATCTATTGCCTGTAGCTTCCAAGGCGTTTCCCTCTGTTATATCTTCTTCTGTTTGCTAGTCTCTTCAGTATCTGGTTTCCGCCCTGACTCAAAGGGCACGGTGGAGGACATTTTTTTTTTTTTTTTTAGGCTTACTTGTTCAGTCGCGCTGTGGGGAGGGAGGGAGGGATGCTGCAAACAAATAACACTGGCGTGGGCTCGCAGTGCCTCAGCCACCCTGGGTCTGCCCCCGCTCACGGCGCGTGTAGCCTCCCTGTCCACACTGCTCGGACTCTAGGTTGTTCCGCCGGGAACAATCCGAGGCTGGCCCTGGGCTGCATGCACCTCCCAGGTCCAAGCCGCTCAGGTTCAGGCACTCGGGTAGTCCTCAGAGGCGCAGACTCAGTTGGGCCTGCGTTTTGTGCTCTTCCCAGGTCCGAGCGCCAATTTGCTCTTCCCAGGCGAGCGCCAATGCTGCGACTTATCGCCTCCCCGCCACTCGGATATCTGGATGTAAAACCGGCGCACCTTCTCAGGCAGATGTTGACCGTCCAGACCCCCAAGAAGTTTTAGTTAGCAAAGAAGCCTGCTTACAGTTTAATAGATAATGTCTCTCTGGGGCTGCGATTGCCCCCTTCCGGCTCTGGCTGCCTGTCACCGGAGGGGCAAGGTCTGCAGCCGGCTATCTCTGTTCAGTCCTTTGTTCCGTGCGCGGGCCTGGCGGTCTTAGGTTAGGGCTGGCTTTTCGCGTGGTAGGTATCCCACAGTCTGGTTTGCTAGCCCAAATTATTTCGCTCAGATAGCGCTCAGGGTATTCAGGCCAGATTCTTACTCTCAGCGATGCAGCCCGCGCCGCGCCTCCCTGCCCAGCCCCGGCTTGCTAATGGCGGATGCAGGCGTCTGCGCTGCTTCTCTGCTGGGGGAGTTACCGTAGGGCTCGCAATCTGCGAGTTTTAAATTGTTTATTTATTTTTTCTCCCTGTTATATTGCCCTCTGTGCTTCCAAAGCTCGGCGCAGATTCGGCAGTGAGAAGGTTTCCTGATGTTTGGAAACTTCTCTCTTTTTAAGATTCCCTTCCCGGGACGGAACTCCGTCCCTCCCTCTTTTGTCTCTTTTTTTTTGTTTTTAATATTTTTTCCTACCTCCTTTCGAAGAGTTGGGTTGCTTTTCTGGGTGCCTGATGTCCTCTGCCGGCATTCAGAAGTTGTTTTGTGGAATTTACTCAACGTTTAAATGCTCTTTTGATGAATTTGTGGGGGAGAAAGTGTTCTCCCCGTCCTACTCCTCGGCCATCTTGGCTCCTCCCCCCATTGTCAGTTTTATGAGTAGCAATTATCTTTTCCCACACTGTAGGTCACCCTCTCACTCTCTCAGTTTTTAAAAGAACACAATGTATGTTAATTTTAAAGTATATTAATTTGTTAAATTTCTTTATATTAGTGATTTTTATATACCATATAAGAAATCTTTTCCTGTCTCAAAATTATGGAAGTATTCTCCTATATTATCCTTCACAAGTTTTACTGTTTTTCCATTCAAAATTAGATTTAAATGCATCTGGAATGAATTTTGTGTGTAATATAGGGGTCAAATTTTCTTTTTTTCACATGAGGATATCCAATTAATCCAGTGCAATTTATTGAAAAGACCATCTGTTTTCCCACCATTCAGCAGTGCCACATTTGTCATAGGTTAAATGTGGATTAGTTTTAGTTATTCCAACTTATATTAAGTCTTAAGATCCAGTAGAATATGTCCTCTCATTTTTTCCCTATTTTTCAAGGCTATCTTATATTCTTGGCTCTCGATTTTCATGTAGGTTTAAGAATTAGCTTGTCAGTTTACAAACATACATACACACATTACAAACATACATACCTGCCGTCTGCTGGGATATTGATTCTGATTGCCCTGACTATACAGATTTAGAGAAAATTGACATTTTTACGATTGATTTTTGTATTTGATGACATATAATATTTTTAAATTTTATTTTCTAACTTTTTGTGGCTAGCATACATAAATATAACATTGTTTGGATTGCTCTTATATTCAAAAAATTGTTAAAATCACTTATTAACTCTAATAATTTATCTGTAGAGTCTTTTAGATTTTCTACTTACACATTCATTCAGTATGCAAACTCTGATGGTCTGATTTCTTTTTTTCTACTTCTTAAGACCTTTGTTTCATTTTCTTGTCTTATTGCCCTGGTTTGGACCCTAAAGGCAATGTTAAATAGAAGTGTTGATAGTGATCATCTATCAACTGGGGACTTCAACTTGAAGCAGTGGGAATATCCTTCAAGTTCTTAGCATGACACTCAAGGTGCTCATGAATTGTGATACAAGTGTGGGCTGATAGGAGGAATTCAGTACATATTTGTTGAAAAGACTAGCTTCAGCTCCCCTTCCTCATCTCTCCTACTTTACCCTGCCAAGTTCCATCATTGCAAGAAAATGCATGCTTCTCCAAACAATTCATGCATTTTCACGTACATTTTGTTGCTCATACCCAGAAAGTCCTAATCTAGCATTTCCACCTACTTAATCTTCAAGGCTACATTATATGGTCCACCAATTAATTCATCCTCAGTTCCCCAGCAGAGATTAACCATTGCTTTACTATCTAAACTCTCTTCGGAATTTTAAACTAACCTTTACTATTATATCACATCTTGACTCATTGGAAAAGACTCTGATGCTGGGAGGGATTGGGGGCAGGAGGAGAAGGGGACGACAGAGGATGAGATGGCTGGATGGCATCACTGACTCGATGGACGTGAGTCTCAGTGAACTCCGGGAGTTGGTTATGGACAGGGAGGCCTGGCATGCTGCGATTCATGGGGTCGCAAAGAGTCGGACACGACTGAGCGACTGATCTGATCTGATCTGATTGGTTCAATATTTTTCCATTTTATTTCAGAATTTTTACCTTAGAATTACTATAATATTTAGAATTTATGTATCCATTCTTGTGTTATTGGGCTTCCTAAGTGGTGTAGTGGTAAAGAATTCACCTCCCAGTGCAGGAGACATGGGTTCAATCCATGGGTTGGGAAGATCCTCTGGAGTAGGAAATGGCAACCCACTCCTGTATTATTGCCTGGAAAATTCTATGGACAGAGGAGTCTGGTGGGTTACAGTCCATGGAGTCACAAAGAGTCAGACACAACTGAGTGACTAAAAGCACACATATACACACACACTTTATGTTATTAATTCTTTGTATATAATTCACAGTAGGCACTTAACAAATAGTTGTTGAATAAATAAATCAAAGGAAGGTCCACACAGTTGTTCTCATATTTATTCAAGCACTAGAGCCCCTGAAAATTTACTATCCTCTGCTGGAACATTATAAAGTGTTGTTTATAAAGTTTTAAATGGAAAAATATATACCATTGTGATAAATTGAAATTATTAGCTTGAAATCTCTGAGTAAAAGAAGCAGAAATATTTAAAGGAGAAAAATTATTATAGAAAACATTAACAGAGCAAATTGTTTCCAGTAATTTCATCTTTCTCTAGTCAGGAAGTGGCTCCCATTATTAGTGTCAAAATTATATTCTGAGGGGCCATAGATTGCAGATCACTGGTCCCACCTGTATGACTTCTGTTACTGCTGCCATTCCGAAGTAAGGGAAAATGTAAGTAAGCAGAGAGACTCAGCATCCTCACCAATCTAGAAGATAAGCAAACCTCAAGAAATAATTACTCTCTCAAAAAGAGTTTTTTTTTTTTCCCCCCAACCTGGCTTTTAGGCTTCAAGCACTTTAATGCCACTACACATCACCATGAATAACTTATCAAGTCAACAAAGGCAACAAAGTGATTTAACATTTTAATAACTCATTTTTAACTCCGAATACAAAAGAGAAGTGGTCTTGACATAGACCAGAGAAGCACAAATACTTTACATCTGTTTCAAATATCTTCTCATCTTCACTTTAACCAGTATAAAAGTGCCTTCCAGAAATAGCCAGTTCAGCTGTGTACAGGGGGACTGAGAGCTTACTAGTGTCATGTCAAACAACTGCCCCAGGATCCCCTCCTCATTTCTACAGCCTCCCCTTCATGATGGACTATCAGATTCAAGTCCAAACTCACAGCCTAGAGGTCATAGGTCCACACATACATAGGGCATTTAGTGGGAGACTGGACCACAGGAATGAGAAAACTCAAAGTTGGGATTGATTTGAGAGCATTTCCAGAAAGCTTTTTTCAGATGCATCTAATTCATCCTCTATTTAAATAAGGACATCATCACACTCCTGAAATTTGCATTTTTGAAGGACTATAAATGGTAGGATACTCTTTAATTTTGCATCAATATTTGTTCATATTCACCACCACTGGTTGATCTCTGTACTTATGCATATTGTCCCATCAACCTCTTTCTAATGACTGGCTGCTGGCTTGACTTCTTCATCTCAGTCTTGGTTGGTGCTTGATTTATTAGCAATCACTTACTAAATATTACTGAATGAATGAATATACAAATAAACAAGTTTCAAAGACCCTTTCTCTCATCTCTCTACCAAAGCCTTTAGCCGTCACTCATCTAGGCATGAAGCAAGTTAGGATCTTTAATTTTCAAAACATTCCTGCCTCCATGAGGGTGGGAATCTTTGTTTTGTTTACTGATTATCCCAAATGCCTAGAATGGGGCCAGACATATTATAGGTACTCAATAAATACTTCATGTAAATAAATAACAAAACGCCTTTGTTCCCAAACCTATCCTTTTTTGCTAACAGCACAATGTGTCAAAACTCACCATACTTTGCAGAGAGTTTGATCTAATGTGATACAATTCCTTCCAAAAACCTCATTGAGATAATTTATTTTTGAAGGCTAAAGAACATACCATTTATTGCTCCTCTGAAGTCACTTAGTTCTCTCCCAGTATAGACTGAATACCAGAAAGCTACTAGACCACATTATTTTTACACCCCATACAAATGTCTTCTCAAAACAAGAATTAATACCATCTGCTTTGAAGTAAATTTAGACTATGAAATGGTCATAGGAAAAAATGTTTAAAATTTGTGTAAAATTGCCATTGAAAAGATTTTCAATTAAGTTGCTGGTTGTAAACAAACCCACAAAATAAATTTCTCTTGGAATAATGTGCTAAATTTTTTGGCCTTGCCTAGAAAATGGCATGCTTCATTTATCAGACAGTAAAAGTTATATAAGCCATTATGTTTTGTTTTGTTTGCTTGCTTCTTATGTCACTGGAGAAATAGAAGATCTCAGAAAAGAATGACAGCCTTTGACCACCAAAGCTAGCCATCCTCTGCATTAGCACCCTCACTCTAACTTCCTGTTAGAGGTATGAACTGACACCCTTCTGTTCTAAGACACTCACTTTACTTAGATCACCACCTTCTTGTTTACTCAAAGACCTTATGTCTCTCTCAATTACCTTTCTCTTGCCACGTGCTCAGTCGTGTCTGACTCTTTGCGACCCCATGGATTGTAACCTGACAGGCTCCCCTGTCCATGGGATTCTCCAGGCTAGAATACTGGAATGAGTTGCCATTTCCTCCTCCAGGGGATCTTCCTGACCCAGGGATAGAACCTGCATCTCCTGTGTCTCCTGCATTGCAGGCAGATTCTTTACTTGTTGAGCAATCATGGGGCCCATCTCTCTCTTAAGCATTACCAATGTTTCTCTCTCTCTACTGGGTATTTTTGTATCTATATTTTTGACCACTTCTTCATATCCTCTGGATCTTCTTTATTTTCTCATCTGTAAACGTTGAAGGGTCCCTAGGCTCAGCCCCAGTCTTCTTTATCCCCCATTTGCATGCTTTCCTTAAATGACCTCGTCTGTCCCACGATTTTAAATATTATGACTATCCCAAAGCTTTTGACTGTGTGGATCACAATAAACTGTGGAAAATTCTGAAAGAGATGGGAGTACCAGACCACCTGACCTGCCTCTTGAGAAATTTGTATGCAGGTCAGGAAGCAACAGTTGGAACTGGACATGGAACAACAGACTGGTTCCAAACAGGAAAAGGAGTACATCAGGGCTGTATATTGTCACCCTGCTTATTTAACTTATATGCAGGGTACATCATGAGAAACACTGGACTGGAAGAAGCACGAGCTGGAATCAAGATTGCTGGGAGAAATATCAATAACCTCAGATATGCAGATGACACCACCCTTCTGGCAGAAAGTGAAGAGGAACTCAAAAGCCTCTTGATGAAAGTGAAAGAGGAGAGTGAAAAAGTTGGCTTAAAGCTCAACATTCAGAAAACGAAGATCATGGCATCCGGTCCCATCAGTTCATGGGAAATAGATGGGGGAACAGTGGAGACAGTGGCAGACTTTATTTTGGGGGGCTCCAAAATCACTGCAGATGGTGACTGCAGCCATGAAATTAAAAGATGCTTACTCCTTGGAAGGAAAGTTATGACCAACCTAGATAGCATATTAAAAAGCAGAGACATTACTTTGCCAACAAAGGTTCGTCTAGTCAAGGCTATGGTTTTTTCTGTGGTCATGTATGGATGTGAGAGTTGGACTGTGAAGAAGGCTGAGCGCTGAAGAATTGATGCTTTTGAACTGTGGTATTGGAGAAGACTCTTGAGAGTCCCTTGGACTGCAAGGAGATCCAACCAGTCCATCCTACAGGAGATCAGCCCTGGGATTTCTTTGGAAGGAATGATGCTAAAGCTGAAACTCCAGTACTTTGGCCACCTCATCCAAAGAGTTGACTCATTGGAAAAGACTCTGATGCTGGAAGGGATTGGGGGCAGGAGGAGAAGGGGACGCCAGAGGATGAGATGGCTGGATGGCATCACTGACTCGATGGACATGAGTCTGAGTGAACTCTGGGAGTTGGTGATGGACAGGGAGGCCTGGCGTGCTGCGATTCATGGGGTCGCAAAGAGTTAGACACGACTGAGTGACTGAACTGAACTGAACTGATATGCTAAAAACTCCATAACTTTTTATCTGAGCCACCTCTCTTCTAACCCAGAGTAGTATATCATACTGCCCACCAGCCATCTCTCCTTGGATATCTAATAGACAAGGTTAACATGTCAACCAAGCTCTCATTGGATAAATGATTCATAATCAGACATGATTTTCCTGTATCCAAAGACTAAGCTTATTCACAATGTCAGTGGAGTTAGGGAAACACTGGAGTTTCAGAAATAGCGAGGTCTGTTAAGCCAACACAGATTCCAGTATTTATTCTTTATATGCCAATGTTAAAACATGATTTGCTTTGTAGAGAAACTGAGAATTAAAATGGACTTTTAGAAATAACAGAGCTGCTGTGAACTGTTAGCTTAATACACAAATGCCCTCAAACAAAGCTTGGAGAACATGCTTAAAATTAGAGCAGGCTAGAGGCCCAGAGGCTTTATAATCCACTAATCTTTTTTGTAGGTTTGATGGTGTAGTACATGCAGTAAATTTCTTGGTCTACCTTCATCTTTCCTCTGGGACATTCTACCATCACACCTGTCATCACTGAAGCACCTGACCTATGAGCTTATATTCCATTGTCCCCTACTGAACATAAAACAAGGAACACCCTCCTCAAGGTCAGTCTGCACAGGTGGCCAAGAGGTCACCAAAGGCCTCTTGCCTTTTCCCTTTCTACCCCATCACTGACTCCTATCGCTGCTCTGCACTTCTGTGCCTCCCCAAGTCAAAAGCAAAATGATCATGCTTCACATTTTTCCCTTTGCTTCCAGATGGCACTTGTACTTTTGACCATGGCCTTCCGGAGACAAAATTCCTTGCCTTTTCTGCCTAACTTGGGGAAAGTCCTTGAAGGTGGGAAACTCCATGGGACAGGCACATGACACTGGTGTGAATAATCACCAAGCTGGCAGTGTATCTTTAAGTCTCTTGGGCAAACAGAGTCTACATAAGCCTCCAGCTTGATGTATAAAGAAATGGCAAGAATGCCAATCAATGACCACAATCAGAAGTGAAGACTAAGATAGAAATAATGGCATAGGCTTTCCCGGTGGCTCAGTGGTAAAGAATCCACCTGCCAGTACAGGAGATGAAAGAAACTCAGGTTCCATCCCTGGGTTGGGAAGATCCCCTGGAGGAGGGCATGGCAACCTACTCTAGTGTTCTTGCCTGGGAAATGCCATGGACACAGGAGCCTGAAGGGCTACAGTCCATGGGGTTGCAAAGAGTCAGATACACCTGAAGACACACACACACAACGGCACCAAGTCCTCTGGAAACAGTGTACTCCAAAAGTCACTGCAAGAGCTAGAGGTTTCACCGGCTTTAAAATACCTGTGCAATCAGAGTCTAAAGGACTTAGCACTGATTTTGTACACTTCAGAGAATCACTGCCTTACATTCACATCAAAAGAGTCATAAAACTAGAGTTCCTGAATCCTGAATGCCGTATCTGAATTGTTATCTGCAGAATATATCAACCACCCAAGCACAGAACAATAAATCTTAAGATTTTTCCAGAGGTTAGAGTGAGGGGAACATAGAATTTGAGAGCAACTTTTTTTGCTACTTAGAATTTCTCAAAACTACTATAAATTACTTTAGTCTCCTGTAATTAATAGGCTTTCTTGAGGTTTTATGAGCTCTCAACATGGCCTTTTCAGTTCCTATTAAAGAAGAGTTAGCTTCTTAGAGATAATAATTAAAAATCTTTAAAAGTGTGGTAACTTAAGGATGTTTCTTTGTGTTTCCATAGCTTGTTTTCTAAATTTTAAAAATTTATTGATTTCTTTTTGGCTGCACTTGGTGGTCATTGCTATATACAGCCTTTCTCTGGTTGCAGTGAGGACTCTTCTCTAGTTGTGGTGTATGGGCTTCTCATTGTGATGGCTTCTCTTGTTGCAGAGCGTGGGTTCTAGGGCCCACAGGCTTTCATAGTTACAGCTTGTGGGCTCAGTAGCTGTGGTGCAAGGGCTTAGCTGCTCCGAGGCATTGTGGAATCTTCCTGGACCAGGGATCACACCTATGTCCCCTGCATTGGCAGGCAGATTCTTAACCACTGGATCACCAGGGAAGTCCTCCATAGAGTCTTAAAGAGCAATAATAGCTAATTAAAAATACTCAACAGAAATTTTTGCCTCAAAGACCTGATTAGTATTTTAGGGGGCAAATTTTGACAATAGTTGGAAAATAAAGAATAATCAAAAGATATTTTATGTTGAATTATAGCTATTCTTATATTAATACTTACCCCTTACTGGTGTCAAGATTTATACTATAGATTATGGCTGTTGTATGGTGTTGTATTGCACTTGTTTCATTTTTATTGTTACTGTTCTTATTGTTATTACTGCTTTGTCACAGCTCTGTAATTTTTGGTATTGGTTCTGGGAATATTTGTCAGCAAATCTAGAGACATACAAATGATGGGAAAAATGTTATAAGGATCAGTCTATCCACTTCATTCAAATGGCCTATAAAAGCTACAGTAATTTTTGGCCCATCTAAAATATTTACACAGGAGATCCTGGTAGACATGGGAAAATGCGTCTTTTAATAATATCCCCAAAGTATGTAAAATGTTTATGCAGAAAGTCTTAAGATTCTGACAGGGAAATGTAAGGAGGCCCTTGTGTAAATAATCATCCTTGGAAATCCAGAGGTGCTATGGATGGAAAGATATTGGTGGAATTCAAAGAATTTTCTCATTAGTACTGCTGTACATTCCAGCTAATGCTGTACATTTGCCTGGAGGAATTATATTTATATTCAGTTGAGTTCAGTTCAGTCGTTAAGTCGTGTCCAACTCTTTGCAACCCCATGAACTGCAGCATTCCAGGCTTCCCTGTCCATCACCAACTCCCAGAGCATGCTCAAACTCATGTCCTTCAAGTCGGTGATGCCATCCAGCCGTCTCATCCTATGTTGTCCCCTTCTCCTCCTGCCTTAAATCTTTACCAGCATCAGGATCTTTTCCAATCAGTCACTTCTTCACATGAGGTAGCCAAAATATTGGAGCTTCAGCTTCAGCATCAGTCCTTCCAATGACTATTCGGGACTGATTTCCTTTAGGATTGGCTGGTTGGATCTCCTTAAGTCCAAGGGACACTCAGGAGTCTTCTCCAATACCACAGTTCAGAAGCATCAATTCTTCAGTGCTCAGCTTTCTTTCTGGCCTAACTTTTGCATCATACATGACTACTGGAAAAACCATAGCTTTGACTAGACGGACCTTTGTTGGCAAACTAATGTCTCTTCTTTTTAATATGCTGTCTAGGTTGATCATAGCTTTTCTTCCAAAGAGCAAGCATCTTTTAATTTCATGGTTGCAACCACCATCTGTAGTAATTTTGGAGCCCAAGAAAATATGTCACCATTTCCATTGTTTCCCCATCCATTTGCCATGAAGTGATGAGACCGGATGCCATGATCTTAGTTTTTTGAATGTTGAGCTTTAGGCCAGTATCTTCACTCTCCTGTTTCACATTCATCAAGAGGCTCTTCAGTTTCTCTTTGCTTTCTGCCATAAAGGTGGTGTCATCTGCATATCTGAGGTTATTGATATATCTCCCAGCAATCTTGATTCTAGCTGTGCTTCTTCCAGCTGTGCTTCCAGCATTTTGCATGATGTACTCTGCATATAAGTTAAATAAGCAGGGTGACAATATACAGCTCTGACTTACTCCTTTCCCAAGTTTGAACCAGTCCACTGTTTCATGTCTAGTTTTAACTGTTGCTTCTTGACCTGCATACAGATTTCTCAGGAGGCAGGTAAGGTGGCCTGGTACTCCCATCTCTTTAAGAATTTTCCAGTTTGTTGTGATCCACATAGTCAAAGGCTTTGGCATAGTCAATAAAGCAGAAGTAGATGTTTTTCTGGAATTCTCTTGCTTTTTCTGTGATTCAGTGGATGTTGGCAATTTGATCTCTGATTCCTTTGCCTTTTCTAAAACCAGCTTGAACACCTGGAAGTTCTTGGTTCATGTACTGTTAAGCCTAGCTTGGAGAATTTTGAGGATTATTTTGCTAATGTGTGAGATGAGTGCAATTGTACAGTAGTTTGAACATTCTTTGGCATTGCCTTTCTTTGGGATTGGAATGAAAACTGACCTTTTCCAGTCCCGTGGCTACTGCTGAGTTTTCCAAATGTGCTGGTATATTGAGTGTAACACTTTCACAGCATCATCTTTTAGGATTTGAAATATCTCAGCTGGAATTCTATCACCTCCACTAGCTCTGTTTGTAGTGATGCTTCCTAAGGCCCACTTGATTTCACACTCCAGGATGTCTGGCTTGAGGTGAGCACTCATATCATGGTTATATGAGTCATTAAGATCTTTTTTGCATAGTTCTTGCCACCTCTTCTTAATATCTTCTGCTTCTGTTAGGTTCATACCATTTCTGTCCTTTATTGTGCCCATCTTTGCATGAAATATTCCCTTGGTATCTCTAATTTTCTTTCTTTTTTTTTTATTAGTTTTTTTTTTCTAATTTTATTTTATTTTTAAACTTTACATAATTGTATTAGTTTTGCCAAATATCAAAATGAATCTACCACAGGTATACATGTGTTCCCCATCCTGAACCCTCCTCCCTCCTCCCTCCCCATACCATCCCTCTGGGTCGTCCCAGTGCACTAGCCCCAAGCATCCAGTATCGTGCATCGAACCTGGACTGGCAAAGAGATCTCTAGTCTTTCCCATTCTATTGTTTTCCTCTATTTCTTTGCATTGATCAATGAGGAGGGCTTTCTTTTTTTTTTTTTTTTTCTTGCTATTATAATGCATTTATTACTCTTCTTGCTATTCTTTAGAATTCTGCATTCAGATGAATATGTCTTTCCTTTTCTCCTTTGCCTTCCACTTCTCTTCTTTTCTTGGCTATTTGTAAGGCCTCCTCAGACAACCATTTTGCCTTTTTGCATTTGTTTCTCTTGGGGATGGTTTTGATCACAGCCTTCTATACAGTGTTACAAATCTCCATCCACAGTTCTTCAGTCACTCTGTCTATCAGATCTAATCCCTTGAATCTATTTGTCACTTCCACTGTATAAAGCAAAAGATTAACAATTTTCTCCTGGCATCTCAGATATGAAAAGTTTTCTCTCCTGAGAGCCCCCACGAAGTTTAAATTCATTGAATTACAGGTGTGTTCTTCCTTCAACTGCTTTGTCCCTCACACTGAGCAAGATTCAGTCAATCCCCTGTTTCACGTGGTATATCCAGTGTAGAAAAGGAGAAATGAGCCAGTGGCCTGTGCTTATAGCTCAAATACCTACTAAATTGAAAGCTAGCTCCTTCTTCAATGTCCACCAGGCAGATGATTTTGTTGTTGCTGTTCAATTGCTAAGTCGTGTCCTACTCTGAAACCCCATGAATGGCAGCATGCAGACTTCCCTGTCTTTCACTGTCTCCCTGAGTTTGCTCAAACTCATGTCCATTAAGTTGGTGATGCCATCCCATCATCTCATCCTCTGCCACATCTTTCTTCTTTTGCCTTCAGTCTTTCCCAGCATCAGAGTCTTTTGCAGTGAGTTGGCTCTTCCCATCAGATAGCCAAAGTATTGGAGCTTCAGCTTCAGCTTCAGTCCTTTCAATGAATATTCAGGATTGATTTCCTTTAGGATTGACTGGTTTAATTTCCTTGCTGTCCAAGAGATTCTCAAAAGTCTTCTCCAACACCACAGTTCAGAGATATCCACCAGGCAAATGATGTTACAGCTATGATTTTAGGCAGATGATTCCAACATTAGCTGGAATGTATAGCAGTACTAATGAGAAAATTCCTAGAATTCCACCTATATCTTTCCATCCATAGCACCTCTGGATTTCCAAGGATGATTATTTATACAAGGGTCTCCTTACATTTCCCTGTCAGAATCGTAAGACTTTCTACATGAACATTTTACATACTTTGGGGATATTATTAAAAGACGCATTTTCCCATGTCTACCAGGATCTCCTGTGTAAATCATCATCTAAATCATCATTTTATATGATCCAGGAAGAGGCTAGCCAAGCAGTATTTGGTTGGCTCACTCAAGGCACTGATCATTCAGGGACGTTTATAAAACCCAGAGATTTGCTCATCTGTCCTTTGCCCGGAATCTCATTGCACCTGACATTTCAGTAGATTTAAAAGCCTTGGAGGAGACTGAATGCTTACTCTAGCTGATATTTACTTTCAAAAAGTCATAGCTGTGTTTATGCTTCCTTATTGCCTCACACTAAATAACGGCCTTGTGAAAAGCAGTGAAATCAGATAGGAAAATATAACACTTAGTCAATGTTGTGTCAGGGACCTAGCAACCCAGAGCTGCCAAAACATAGCTGCTTGCTCAGTGGTACCTGGTGGCCAGTTTTCCACGTTCTTCTCCCTGTGTTAGAGTCAAGTCCGTACAGGTGTGATGATGACCATGATCACTTGGGATGGATTGATGACACTTAGGTCCTCCCACATTGATGACACTTAATATCCTGCAGTAATAACTATCTGTAGGATACTTGGAATCCAAGTATCTCCTTGTAATTACCAAGTATTACCTTGGACTCTGGAATCAGATATCCTGGGCTTTGGATTCTGGCTCCAACACCTGCAGCTCTGTAACCCTGGAAAGATGGTTTAACCTTTTTAAGATTCCTTTTTTTTCCTTATTCAAAGGAATATCAATGCTTTCCTGTAGAATTATTATAAAACTACATGAGAGATATGTGCACAGAAAAAACACTCAAAAATGTTTACTACTGTGTTTCAAAAGAAATGAATCTAAAAGTTTTTTTTTTAATTCATAAGTTTTTTATTTTTATTTTTTATTTTTAAATTTTATTTTATTTTTAAACTTTACAATATTGTATTAGTTTTGCCAAATATCAAAATGAATCCGCCACAGGTATACCCACGTTCCCCATCCTGAACCCTCCACCCTCCTCCCTCCCCTCCCCTCCCTCTGGGTTGTCCCAGTGCACCAGCCCCAAGCATCCAGTACCGTGCATCGAACCTGGACTGGCGACTCGTTTCATACATGATATTATACATGTTTCAATGCTATTTTCCCAAATCTCCCCACCCTCTCCCTCTCCCACAGAGTCCATAAGACTGATCTATACATCGGTGTCTCTTTTGCTGTCTCGTACACAGGGTTATTGTTATCATCTTTCTAAATTCCATATATATGCGTTAGTATACTGTATTGGTGTTTTTCTTTCTGGCTTACTTCACTCTGTATAATAGGTTCCAGTTTCATCCATCTCATTAGAACTGATTCAAATGTATTCTTTTTAATGGCTGAGTAATACTCCATTGTGTATATGTACCACAGCTTTCTTATCCAAAAGTTTTATGTAAAATTTCCTGCAAGGCTTACAGCAACAATTCAGGAAAGCTACAGTTGAAACAGTAGTGTTTCCTTCAACTTTTGAAATCCAAACCATGGAGATGAATCAGTTTAGAGAGACAAAACATTCAGCTTAATGGCTCGTGGGTCTGAAATGTTACATTATAAAATTATTTTCATTTATGTTTTTTTTTCCCAAAAAGAAAAAAATTCCTGCCCCAGTGAATAGAAAATATAGCACTATATTTGAGATTAATCAAGGAAGCATGTTATAAAGAATCTACCTGCCTGTTCAGGTGACACAGGAGCTGCAGGTTCGATCAGTGGGTCAGAAAGATCCCCTGGAGTAGGAAATGGCAACCTGCTCCAGTATTTTTGCCTGGAGAATCCCATGGACAGAGGGATCTGGTGGGCTACAGTCCATGGAATCACAAAGACTTGGATACAACTGTGACTGTGCACAAGCCTATATAAGCAAACATGAGTAGATAGCACAGTCCAGAGGTCAGGTCCTTTGTCAGTTGCTGTCATCATTAATGTTGGCTTACAGGTGCTGCATGGAGTCAAAAGGACATCCATTGGTAATCAGTAAGTCTGGATCTGAATCACTCGAGTAAATATTAACCCAAACCTCAGTGCGTTCATCAGTGTGTTGTAAAAACCATGCTTTCCCTATCGATCCTCTAGAGGCTATGTGTGGCACTCTCAGTGAGAAAAGTATATAACTGAAAGCCCTTTGGGATAAATAAGTATAGGGGTATAATGTACAACATGATAAAAATAATGTGAACTGCTGTATATTATATATGAAAGCTGTTAAGAGTAAATCTTAACAGTTCTCATTACAAGGAAAACTTTGTTTTCTATTTATTTAATTTTGTATCTATTATGAGATGATGGATGTTCACCAAACTTATTGTGATAATCACTTCACGGTGTATGCCAATTATATCTCAATAAAACTGGGAGAGAGTAGGGGATGGTGGGACAAATTGAGATATCAGTATCGACACATGTATTCTCATGTGTGAAATACATAGTTAGTGGGAAGCTGCTGTATAGCACAGGGAGCTAAGCTCAGTACTTTTTGATGACCTTGAGGTGTGATGGAGAGGGGGAAAGGAGGTCCAAGAGGGAGAAGATATGTATATATGTATAAATACAACTGATTCACTTTGTGGTACAGCAAAAACTAACACAACATTGTAAAGCAATTATAATCCAATAAAAAATAATAAATGAAAACAATTGGAAGAAAAAAATAATAATAAATAAATAGGAAAGCCCATTGGAATGCATCTTAATAATGTAAGACCTTATCATCCATGCAAAAAGAATCAAGACCAAGGAGAGATCAAGACCAAACCAATCCCTTAACTATAACTGTCTTTCTATTTAATCCATATCATAATAAACATAGAATGCAGTGTGATTGACAACATTTAGAAACACACATTGGATGTCATTAGGCTTAAATTAGTTTCCTATGTTGTTGTTGTTCAGTCACCCAGTCGTGACTCTTTGCAACCCCATCAACTGCAGGCCTCCCTGTCCCTCACCATGTCCCAGAGTTTTCCCAAGTTCATGTTCATTGCATCGGTGATGCCATCCAACCATCTCATCCTCTGACACCCTCTTCTTCTGCCCTTGATCTTTCCCAGAATCAGGGACTTTTCCAATGAGTCATCTGTTCATATCAGGTGATCAAAATACTGGAGCTTCAGTTTCAGCATCAGTCCTTTCAGTGAATATTCAGCTTTGACTCCCTTAAGGTTGACTGGTTTGATCTCCTTGCTGTCCAAGGCACTTTCACAAGTCTTCTCTAGCAACACAGTTGGAAGGCATCAATTTTTTTGGCATTCTGCCATCTTTACAGTCCAGCTTTCACAACCATACGTGACCACTGGGAAGACCATAGCCTTGACTATATGGACCTTTGTCAGCAAAGTAATGTTTCTGCTTTCCAACACACTGTCTAGGTTTGTCATCGCTTTCCTGCCAAGAAGCAATAACCTTCTGATTTCATGGCTTCAGTCACTGTCTGCAGTGATTTTTGAGCCCAAGGAAAGGACATCTGTCACAACTCCACCTTTTCCCCTTCTATTTGCCATGCAGTAATGAAGCTAGATGACATGATCTTAGTTTTGTTTTGTTTTTTAATATTCAGTCTTAATCCAGCTCTTTCACTCTCCTTCTTCACCCTCAGCAAGAGGCTCTTTAGTTCCTCTTTGATTTCTGCCATTAGAGTGGTATCATCCACATATCTGAGGTTGTTGTTGTTTCTCCTGCCTATCTTGATTCTGACTTGCAAATCATCCAGCCCGGCATTTCTCATCATGTGCTCAGTGTATAGGTTAAACAAACAGGGTGAGAGCAGACAGCCCTGTTGTACTCTTTTCTCTATCTTGAACCAATCAGGTGTTCCATGCAGAGTTCTAACTGTTGCATCTTGACCCACGTACAGGTTTCTAGTGAAACAGCTAAGATGGTCTGGTATGCCCATCTCTCTAAGAGCTTTCCACAGTTTGCCATGATCCACACAGTCATAGGCTTTAGTGTAGTCAATGAAACAGAGATAGTTGTTTTTCTGAAATTCCCTTGCTTTTTCTATAATCCAGTGAATGTTGGCAATTTGATCTCTAGTTCCTCTTTTCTAAACCCAGCTTGGACACCTGGAAATTCTCAGTTCACACAATACTGAAGCCTAGCATACCAGATTTTAAGCATGACCTTACTAGCATGGGAGATGAGTGCAATTGTCTGATGGTTATCACATTCTTTAGTATTATCCTTCTTGGGAATTGGAATGAAGATTGACCTTTTCCAGTCCTATAGGCCACTGCTGGGTCTTCCAGATTTGCTGACATAATGAATGCAAAACCTTGATGGCATCCTCCTTTGGGGATTTAAGTAATTTTGCTGGAATTTCATTGTTTTATTAATGGCAGTGCTTTTTAAAGCCCACTTGACTGCACCCCAGAATGTCTGGCTGTGGGTGATTAACTACATGGTCATAGTAATCTAGTTCATTAAGATCTTTTTTACACAGTTCTACTGTGTATTCTTTCCATCCCTTCTTGATCTCTTTAGCATCTACTAGGTCTACACAAGTTTTATCATTTATTGTGCCCATCTTTGGGCAAAATGCTCCCTTGATATTTCCAACCTTCCTGAAGAGATCTCTAGTCTTTCTCTTTTTGTTGTTTTCTTCTATTATTAACACTGCTCATTGAAGAAGGCCTTCTTGTCTCTTCTTGTCTTTGAAACTCTGCATTTAATTGGATGTACCTTTGCCTCTCTCCCTTGCTTTTCACTGCTCTTCATTCTTCCACTGTTCATAAAGCCTCCTCAGATAACCACTTTGCCTTCTTGCCTTTTCTTTTATTTGGAATGGGTTTTTTTCACCATAGTTTCCTATGGCTGCCATAATAAATGACTTAAAGCAACAGGTATATATTCTCTTACAATCTAGGAGCCCAGAAATCTAAGATCAAGGTATCACCAGGGTTGTACTCTCTACATGGATTAAGAAGAATCCACACCTTGCCTTTTCTAGCTTCTGATGGCCCCAGGTGTTCTTGGCTTGTGGCCACATCACTTCACATCACTGACTGTGTGGTCACACTGCCTCCTCTTCTGAGCATTTTCTCTGAGTGTCTCTTATAAAAGCACGTGTCTTTGGATTTAGGGCCCACACAGATAACCTGGGATGATCTTATCTCAAAATCCTTAACTTAATTAAATTTGCAATGATCCTTTCTCCAAATAAGCTTACATTCATGCTCTATGAATTAGAATTTAAACCTGTCTTTTTCAGGGGCCACCATTCAACCTACTACAAGCTTCAGTTCCATTTTTAAAAGTATTAAGCTGTTTTGGTATCATCATCATAACTAATGAAATAGCCACAAAACACTCAGTCTTGACCCTGTTCTACTCTGCTGAGGTTAAATGTCTCCTTGTAAGACAAAACAAACAGGGAACAATTCTCTTATCAGAAAATGAGTGGAGAAATATTAACCACAAGGCTGGCATGGAAAAACACTGGAAAACAAAAGTTTTTCCATGAGTTCATGTGTTAGTTTGCTAAGGCTGTTATAACAAAGTACACACTAGGGAACTTAGTGGAAATTTATTTTCTTATAGTTCTGGAAGCCAGAAGTCCAGGTTAACCATATCAGCATGATTGATCTCCTTTGAGACCTCTGCCCTTGGCTTGTTGACAGCCATCTTCTCCCTGTGTCTTCACGTGTTCTTCCCTCCATGAAAGTGTGTCCAAATTTCCTCTCCCAAAAAGGACACCAGCCGTATGTAATGAGAGCCCACCCTAATAACCTCTGTCACTGAAAAAGAGCATCTGTGCAGGTCAGAGCTTCCATGAAGTGGAAAAGATTAAGTCCCTTGTTGGAGTCCCTTGTTGGATTTCTTTAAATGGAAGTCACTGAGATTTTTGCTCAGTACATGCATTTTCTTATTGTGAACAATGATAATTTTGCAAAATGAGAGTAGAGTGATGAGAAAGGGCCTCTCTGAGAAGGATGTGGCTTTAAAATTGAGACTTGCATGAGGAGAAGTGAGAGCTACGCTGTGATCTAGAGAAGAGCGTTCCAATTCCAGAAATGTCAGGTTTAAAGTTTAAGACGACCCTGGGGTATTTGGTGTCAGATAGAAGGCAAATGCCTGAGGCACAGCCAGAGGAGGCATCACTGACCCACACGGAGTCCTGGCTGATCTGCCCTCTTCAGTCTCAAAACTCATCACTTGCTCTTCCTCCCTGAGTCCTGCAGGCACCTGTTGCCTCCTGACAGTCCTCCTGTCCATTCAGGCATGCTTCAGCCTCAGGGCCATTCTTCCCGCTCTGCTTTCTGCATGGAATGCTCTTCCATCTATATTTATCTGTCCAAATCCCTCATTCCTTCAAGTCTTTGCTCAAATTTCACCTGACTACCCTGTTTAAAATTACATCAAACTCTGTCTCCCACCAGCTCAACCTCCTCACCCCCAGCAGCCTTTTCCCAATCTATTGTTTCCATTCCACTTACCTCTTCTAATACACAATATAACTTCAGTTCAGTTCAGTCACTCAGTCATGTCCGACTCTTTGTGACCCCATGGACTGCAGCACACCAGGCCTCCCTGTCAGTCACCAACTCCCGGAGTTTACCCAAATTCATGTCCATTGAGTCGGTGATGCCATCCAACCATCTCATCCTCTGTTGTCTCCTTCTCCTCCTACCTTCAATCTTTCCCAGCATCAGGGTCTTTTCAAATGAGTCAACTCTTCATATCATGGGGCCAAAGTATTGGAGTTTCAGCTTCAACATCAGTCCTTCCAATGAACACCCAGGACTGAGTTCCTTTAGGATGGACTGGTTGGATCTCCTTGCTGTCCAAGGAACTCTCAAGAGTCTTCTCCAACACCACAGTTCAAAAACATCATTACATACCATAATAACTGTTTATTACCTCCCCCTCCAATACCATATAAGCTCCATGAGAGAAAATTTTTATTTTATTCACTGACATATCCACAATATCCAGGAATCTCCCTGGCAAACTATAGCTGCTCAAATAAATATTTTTTGAATGAAAAAGTGGAGGTAGGGAGAGAGAAAGATTTGTTTTCCCAATGGTGTTTCCTTACTGTGGAATCATAGTATACATTTTCATCCTTAGCCACACATCTGCCTCCAGTCCCTGAAGTCTAATATGTATTTTAAAGCCTTATGTGCTGAATGCTAGACTTGAATATGCAGCAGGTGGCCCTGAGAAGAGGCCAGATCCCATTATAACCTCTTTTAGGGACTGTCCCATTCCTTTTACAGCCTAGAACTGTAATATGCAGAATGCTACTGGAAATAAGTGGCCGTTAGCCAAGACTTGGAAATACTTTAGTCATTGGTGTTGTTAAGGTGGCTTATTTTGTTGTGATAATATTGATTGTGAAAGAATTTTAAATAGCTTCTTTTACTTAAAATTTTACTTTAGGAAAGTTATTCCTAGTATCCTAACACAGATCTTAGTGTCTGTCACAATTTATGCTTATATTACATATATTTAATTATATATATATAAAATTTTCATAAATACAAT
Source organism: Bos indicus x Bos taurus (assembly GCF_003369695.1). Lineage (NCBI taxonomy): Eukaryota > Metazoa > Chordata > Mammalia > Artiodactyla > Bovidae > Bos > Bos indicus x Bos taurus. The sequence continues at coordinate 111,235,017 of NC_040077.1, read as the reverse complement.
TTTATAATTTATATTTATATGTAAATTAATATACTTAATTTATATTAAACTGGAATGCTGAAATCTTCAATTTAAAACAAGCCATAGCTGTGTCCATTCCTTCTTAGAGTTCCACACGGCTTCTCTCTTTGACTTGTTCTAATTTACAGGATATATATTTCCTAGAGGAACAAGATATTTTTTATCTGCCCATCACATCAGTAGGGTAAGGTAAATCAGAAGAGTAAATATTTCATCATTATAAGATTTAACATTAAGGTTAATCTTGATAACTGCTGCTGCTAAGTCACTTCAGTCGTGTCCGAATTTGTACGACCCCATAGACGGCAGCCCACCAGGCTCCCCTGTCCCTGGGATTCTCCAGGCAAGAACACTGGAGTGGGTTGCCATTTCCTTCTCCAAATCTTGATAACATTTTACCCCAGATTCCTGAGGAAGCCAAGAAGAAATTCTACAGACATTTCTTTGTGTGTACTAAGTTCAGGGCAGGGGTTAGCATAAAATACATTTATAAAAGTTTACTGCTCTGTGTTTATTGACTGCAAGTGGGAGGCTGGAAAGCAGATTCCCAAGATCCTTAAGAACTACAATAAAATATAGGCACATGGGCTTCCTCATTCTCCAATTGGAAACCTCTGTGTTGTCCAAGTTCTCACTTTTGCTCATAATCAAAGGAGGAAACAGCGGGGTCTTTTGAAAGCATACCAGGCTCTTTGAAACAAAAATTCAGGATGTTCTGAATTTAGAATGCCCTAGGCATTTTGGGGGGCTTCCCATGTAGCTAAGTGGCAAAAAAAAAAAAAAAAAAAAAAATCCACCTGCAATGCAGGAGCCACGAGTTTGATCCCTTGGTTGGCAAGATCCCCCGGAGTAGGAAAAGGTAATCCACTCCAGCATTTTTGCTAGGATATTCCATGGACAGAGGAGCCTGGAGGGCTACAGTCTATGGGGTTGAAAAAGAGTCAGACATGACTTAGTGACTAAACAGCAAGGTATTTTTGACTCTTTAGGGATACAGGACTAATCTTTCATCATTGGTGGCTCCAATCATTTTGATTACAGAGATTAAATCAATACAAAAGTAGTATATTTTATTTAAAATATTACAACATATATTATTATTTTTCATACTTTAAAGAGGGTTTCTCTGGTGGCTCAGATGGTAAAGAATTCACCTGCAGTGTGGGAGACCTGGGTTCCATTCCTGGGTTGGGAAGATCCCCTGGAGGAGGGCATAACAACCCTCTCCAGTATTCCTGCCTGGAGAATCCCCATGGACAGAGGAGCCTGGCAGGCTGCAGTCCATGGGGTCAAAAAAAGTTGGACATGACTGAGAGACTAAGCCCAGCACACAAACTTTAAAGAAATAAAAACTATCTAAAGCTATCTAATTAAACTCTGACCAGTGTTTTCTCATTACTTAGGATATTTACTTGGTACTTGCAGATATAAGTGTTTATTGTATGTCAGTCTATGCACATGTATGTATACATGTGGAATACATGTGGTATACTTGTGAAATAAAATGTCAGCAGGATAAATTGCTTAAGATATTTCTAAAAGGCCTTCTCATTTAGACTTCAATCTTTTGGATAAATTTTCAGTATCAAGTTTTGGTGATATGACACATAGAGTTCACTACTATCTCTGGATTTTCTGCTAATCCTCTGATGTCCTTTCTGAAAGCTTTGTCATTGGCACTTTCTTCATGTTACCAAGTTGTCAACTGAAAGTTTTCAGACAAATAAAACTCAGGTCCTCTGTCAAATGATTTCTGTGTGGTTTGTTGATGGCAGATTCCAGGGACTACCATCATTTTTTCACCCTATTAAGCATTATAACCAACTTTACTTAAATGCAAGTAGTGAAAACTATATATTTTGACTGACAGAAATTGCAAGACACTATAAGATACATCCTGTATTCAAAAGATGTTAAAAAGTGGGGGGAAAAAAAGGATATATTTAAATTAATGAAATACAAAAATTTTTCTATCATTCTGTACTATCCTAACCACTTAAATGGCAAGACAGGGACAAAAGATCCTGGGGGGAAAAATCAACATTCTAGGAAATATTTGCTGACTGTTTTTAATTTAAATATCCTATGTGGCCATATTCACCCAAGCACATACTTGCTGCTAAGTCACTTCAGTCGTGTCTGACTCTGTGAGACCCCGTATACGGCAGCCCACCAGGCTCCCCGGGCCCTGGGATTCTCCAGGCAAGAACACTGGAGTGGGTTGCCATTTCCTCCTCCAATGCATGAAAGTGAAAAGTGAAAGTGAAGTTGCTCAGTCATGTCCGATTCTTAGTGACCCCATGGACTGCAGCCCACCAGGCTCCTCGGTCCATGGGATTTTCCAGGCAAGAGTACTGGAGTGGGGTGCCATTGCCTTCTCCGAGCACATACTTCATCATATACAAATTAAACACTAACTCTTTGGAATCCTCTTTCTCAAAATGACAGGTCTCAAAAGCTCTTGAATTCATTTTCCAAACCATCAGTATTGATGAAAACTATGTAAAAATGAAGGAGCAATAAAAGAACTTAAAAATCCTTACCAAATAATGACAGTCTTAGCCCATTAAGCTTCCATTAACCAAATCACCTCCAGCACAACAATAACAATGAATTTCAACAGCAGCTCAACTTTCTCAGTACCTTGGTCATCTGGGATCCATTTAAAAGTAGGTAGGGATAAATCTTAAATATTAAAAGCCTTATCACATTTCTTCCTAACATTCTTCAGAATTTAAGATTATGTTTTGCATTACTAAAATCCAGCCTGCTTTTCTGTTAAATGGGATCAGTTTTAGGAAGAAAGTACTAACATTTTTATCACAATTAAATTAATAAATGGAATTTGGAGGCAAAAGATATATTTTTCAAGTGGAAAATTTTCCTTGAGACCTGAAGTGTCGTACCACTTGTTGGAGTTCTTAGAAACAAATGGAAAATATTTACCTATCCATAATTCTTAGTGTGTGCCTACTTCTTCCCCAAAGGAGTAAGCACATAGTAAATTAAACAAAGGAAATCTGTCCTGAATATGTATTGGAAGGACTATGTTGAAGCTGAAGCTCCAATACTTTGGCCACCTGATATGAAGAACTGACTCATTGGAAAAGATCCTGATGCTGGGAAAGATTGAAGGTAGGAGGAGAAGGGGACGACAGAGGATGAGATGGTTGGATGGCATCACTGACTCAATGGATATGAGTTTGAGCAAGCTCCGGGAGTTAGTGATGGACAGGGGAGCCTGGCGTGCTGCAGTCCATGGGGGTCATGAAGAGTCAAACACAACTGAGCAACTGAACTGAACTTAAATGAAACAAAACCCACTTTTTTCCCACTCAATCTGGCACAAAATGGACTGGCATTTAGATGAGCAATAATATTTGAGAATTTCCTCTCTGAAATGTATTAATTATGAACACTGCATGCGGGCTAAGTCAACCTGAGTCATGTTCGACTCTTTGTGACTCTGTCCATGAAATTCTCTAGGTAAGAATACTGGAGTGAGTTGCCATGCCTTCCTTCAGGGGATCTTCCCAATCCAGGGATCGAATCTACATCTCTGAAGTCTCCTGCATTGGCAGGCAGGTTCTTTACCACTAGCACCACCTGGGAAACCCACGAACAGTGAAAAAAGTGAAAGTGAGTTGCTTAGTCCTGTCCAGCTCTTTGCAAACCCAGGGATTGTACCCGCCAGACTCTTCTGTCCATGGAATTCTCCAGGCAAGAATACTGAAGTGGATAGCCACTCCCTTTCTCCAGGGGATCTTTCCCAACCCAGGGATTGAGCCCAGATCTCCTGCATTGCAGGCGGACTCTACCATCTAAGCTACTACGGAAGCCCCATGAATAGTACCCAGTATCAAAGAAAATAGTGTGCCACATGGGATTAAACCAGCAGTCCACTGACACAAGGCTTGCATGTCTGCTCAAATCAGTATCAGTTCAGTTAAGTTCAGTCGCTCAGTCGTGTCTGACTCTTTGCGACCCCATGAATCGCAGCACACCAGGCCTCCCTGTCCATCACCAACTCCCGGAGTTTACCCAAACTCATGTCCATCAAGTCGGTGATGCCATCCAGCCATCTCATCCTCTGTCATCCCCTTCTCCTCCTGCCCCCAATCCCTCCCAGCATCAGGGTCTTTTCCAATGAGTCAACTCTTTGCATGAGGTGGCCAAAGTATAGGAGTTTCAGCTTTAGCATCAGTCCTTCCAATGAACACCCAGGACTGATCTCCTTTAGAATGGACTGGTTTGATCTCCTTGCAGTATAGGCATCTTATATTTTCTTGTTACTCTTTCCACACCCTCTCAGTGTGTGAAAAATGATTTTGTTTGTTGTTGTTCATTGGGAACACCAATGAGCCATATTACTATGTCATTAACCAAAACAGCTAAGGAATATTAGAATTGCATAGAAAATGAAACTCAGGTGGTAGTAATTACCAGGCCTAAAAAACCCATGCATACTTTTATATATTGGCTACTTAATAGCTACAGGGCACAATATTAAATTCTGAAAACACTGCATGGTAGTTTCTTCTTTCCTCTGGATAAGAATTTTAAACTTTCCTGAACTAGAGAAACCCAGAGGAAAGCTAAGCTGACTTGGTCTTGGACTTCAAAACTACAAATGACTAAAAGATCTTGTCCATTTCTCTTATTTTACAGATAAGGAAACTGAAGCTCCATGAGGCTGAATGTTGCCCATGATGGCATGGTGGAAGAACTGAATGCAAAGACAGGTTTTTAGGCTACCAAACAATATACAATATGTGATGGGGGAATCTCAGATATATGTTCAATTTCCTTAAAGCCCTAACTTCATTAACCTAGAAAAATTCTAGAATTGAAGCTCTGAGGACATTAGATGCCTAAGCACTGAGAGTCGGAATCCATCTGAATGAAACTATTCTTAACAATTAATATTAATTTCACACTCCTTGGTAGCTCTACAGCTCATTACTGACATTAATTAGCAATCCTACACAATATCCTTTTCAGGTATGCTGAGCATTATTAGCTTTTCAGAACAGATGAGGGATCCAGCTAGACACTGTAGATGTCAAGTGCCCTAGCTACTAAAACTCAGAGATGGACTCCAAATCCAATCACTCCTAGGAAAATGGTGGAATTTGAAGAGTATCAACTTCTAAATCTGGTTTTCAGTTGATGCTCATGCCACAGTGCTTGTTCACTTCATTTTAGGCTGGCAGTCATGTCCAGCTCATTGGCTGAAAAAACAGTCAATCAACAGATATCTATCCATCCCCTACTGATGCTGTACTGTGTAGGGGCTGGTCATCTAAGAGAAAACCAGAAAAATTGACCCCTGGCTGCCTGGAACTTCCCATGGAGCCCTGCCTCCGCCATTTGTCAAACTTTTCTTGACACTAACTTATGACTACAGAGATAATAAAGTGGGATATATGTCTTTACTAACTATTATTACCTCCAGTCTTGGCCATAAAATATCCAATCAAGATTCCTAATCTATCTACTAAGCACATTACCCTATACAATATACGAGGAATTAAGGAGTGCCTTCCAGGTGACTGACAGCTTGGTGACCTGCCTTTTACCAGGAGTTCACTTACGAGAAGGTTAAAAAAATTCTTTTAACAAAAAATAAAAACAAGGCAGCAGGCTTGTACTCATGATGAGAGCTCATTGTTATTAAATGGTTTCTGTGTCCTTGGAAACTTGAATAGTTTTTTTATTATTATTATTTTCACAACCCTATAAAGTAGGTATTATTTATGACATTTTATAAACAGAGGAACTGAGGTACATAAATGCAATAACTTACCCTAGTGCAGAGTGAGGATTCAAACCCAAGCCTGTCTGCTACCAAAGTCCATGCTCTTACCACTGCTGCTGTGGCCCCAGTAAAAAGATGACAAAAAGAAGAATAGAGATGAACCCCAACTTTACTCCCAGCTCCTGTACTAAAATCAGAGTAGCTCTTTCTTAGCCAAAATCAACTAAAAGATGAACAATAATAGAAGTCAGGTATAGTCAGATCCCATCACTCTAAACAACACAAAGGAGATGAATTCTAGGAACTGTTCAAACTGAAAAGAAACCATATGAAGATTATGATAATATGCTATTGTGTGTGTGTGTGAGAGTGCATGTGTGTGTGCTCAGTCATGTCCAACTCTTTGTGACCCCATGGACTGTAGCTTCCCAGACTCATCTGTCCATGGAATTTTCCAGGAAAGACTACTGGAGCAAGTTGCCATTTCCTTCTCCAGGGGATCTTCCTGGCCCAGGGTTCAAACCCACATCTCCTGCATCTCCTGCACTGGCAGGCAGATTCTTTACCAGCTGAGCCAATATGCTACTATGAAGGCTAAGAAAACATAAGAGACGAGCTATTGCCATAACAATTTTCATAAACCTGACAAATATTTTAAATGGGGTGATGAACCTCTGTGTATTAGCTCCACTTTGTAGGTAAAAGCTACAGGCTCTAAAATTAATGTCATCTTTTGCTAAGTTTTGAACTATTAAACAACAGTTTATTGAGTGCATATTGTAGTTCACATGGTGATTAAGAGTTACGGCTTTAGACTACAACTCTGCCACTTGCCATCTGTGTGACCTGTGTGACTTAGTTAAATACTTTGAACCTCAGTTTTCTCATCTAGAATGAGTATGCAACCCTACATCTCAGGATGGATGGGGGGATTACAGAAATAGTTTCTATAAAGCAATTGGCACATAATCTGCATTCAATAAGTGTTATTAGTATTAGTCATTGCATGCTCATGTACAAAATGTAAAATGTGCAACAAACTATGAAGAGGTGGTCCTTTCCTTCAAGGAACCTATGCTCTATTTGGTGAGACTAACAGACCAATCAGTGTATGACCCATATGAGAGAACCCAGAACAAAGTGCAAAGCACTATAACTACTGTGCAGCAAAACTTCTCAGATCTCAATGTGCACAGTGGTCCCCAAAGGGTCTTGTTAAAGTGCAGTTGTACTTTCAGTGGGTCTGGGCTGGAGCTTGACAAGCTCTCATGTGATGCTCCATGTTACTCATTCATGGACCACATTTTGAATAGTGAAGCTGTAGATGTCCAGAGGTGGAAGAAGGCTACTAATGAGGATGGAGGCAGTAAGCTTTGGAAGAGGGATGGAAACAGAGCTATGGCTTGGAAGATAAATGAGACACGGACACCTTAAAAAGAGATAGGTGACCTAGGCAGAAGAATACCATGATAGAAAGGTGGAAAGGCAGGAAGATGAGTGGGACAATGAGGAAACACTCAGCTGATTGACAAAGTCTCTACTCCTGTCCTCTTTGTGGGGTGTACAACATCAGTATTTTCCATCTCAGTGCTCACTGGGCACTAGAACCATGTGGGAAGCTTATGGAATAGAGATATCCGACTCCACCACCACAGACATTCTGATATAGCTGCTCTGACTGCATCAAACTTTAGGAGTTCGTGTCCCAAATATAGAGGAAAAAATACTGCACATAACCAACAAGTAAGCATTCATCATGAAAATCTGCCATGCTGCTACTTTACAAGTACAGTCAATATTTCAGAATCTCGTAACTAGCTATGAGTTCCAGCCATGGGGAAATTGAGGCAAATTGCATTCTATGATTTACTCTTGCCTGTGACCCATTGCTGCCACTCTGTGTGTGCTCACTTGTGTTCAACTCTTTGCAACCCCATGGACTGTAGCCCACCAGGTTCCACTGTCAATGGAATTTTCCAGGCAAGAATAGTGTAGTGGGTTGCCATTTTCTTCTCCAGGGGATCTTCTCAATCCAGGGATCAAATTAGCATGTCTTGCATCTCCTGTGTTGGCAGGTGGATTCTTTACTACTAGAGCCACCTGGGCAGCCCTAAGTGCTGCATAAATAACCTTGGAAAGATTTATTAATGACAAATTTATGTTTCTTTTATTTCCAATCATCTATGTCTCTGTCGATGATGGCTTATTTATTATTTGATATATTCTTTGAATAACTTTCAGGAGTTGATACTATATCATTCAATATCAATGTTTTAAAATAATTCTTAAACACAGGCTCATGATTTTCCCTTTGTTGTCTTCTGGAAGAATGTCAACCCTTTTCCACAATTTCTCAGAAATATTCAGTTCATTTCAGTCACTCAGTCATGTCTGACTCTTTGGAACCCCATGGACGGCAGCATGCCAGGCTTCCCTGTCCATCACCAACTCCCAGAGCTTGCTCAAATTCATGTCCATCGAGTTGGTGTTGTCATCCAACCATCTCATCCTCCGTCATCCCCTTCTTCTCCTGCCTTCAATCTTTCCCAGCATCAGGGTCCTTTTTAATGTCTCAGTTCTTCTATCAGGTGGCCAAAGTATTAGAGTTTCAGCTTCAGCATCGGTCCTTCTGATGAATATTCAGGATTGATTTCCTTTAGGTCTGACGGGTTTGATCTCCTTGTAGTCCAAGGGATTCTCAAAAGTCTTCTCCAACACTACAGTTCAAAAGCATCATTTCTTCAACACTCAACTTTCTTTATGGTCCACATGTGTGGACATGACTATTGGAAAAACCATAGCATTGACTAGACAGGCCTTCGTTGGCAAAGTAATGGCTCTGCTTTTTGATATGCTATCTAGGTTGGTCACAGCTTTTCTTCCAAGCAGCAAGCTTCTTTTAATTTCATGGCTTCAGTCACCATCTGCAGTGATCTTGGAACCCAAGAAAATAAAGTCTGTCACTGTTTCCATTGTTTCCCATCTATTTGCCATGAAGTGATGGGAGAAGATGCCATGATCTTAGTTTTCTGAATGTTGAGCTTTAAGCCAACTTTTTCACTCTTCTTTCAGTTTTATCAAGAGGCTTTTTAGTTCCTCTTCACTTTCTGCCATAAGGATGGTGTCATCTGCACATATGAGGCTATTAATAGTATTTAGAATCAAACTTCCAACATCTGATGGGTCATCGTAAAAGCAAGAGAGTTCCAGAAAAACATCTATTTCTGCTTTATTGACTATACCAAAGCCTTTGACTGTGTAGATCACAATAAACTGTGGAAAATTCTGAAAGAGATGGGAATACCAGACCACCTGACCTGCCTCCTGAGAAATCTGGATGCAGGTCAGGAAGCAACAGTTAGAACTGGACATGGAACAAACAACACACTGGTTCCAAACAGGAAAAGGCTGTATGTCACCCTGCTTATTTAACTTATATGGAGAGTACATCATGAGAAATGCTGGGCTGGAGGAAGCACAAGCTGGAATCAAGATTGCTGGGAGAAATATCAATCACCTCAGATATGCAGATGACACCACCCTTATGCCAGAAAGTGAAGAAGAACTAAAGAGCCCCTTGATGAAAGTGAAAGAGGAGAATGAAAAAGTTGGCTTAAAGCTCAACATTCAGAAAACTAAGATCATGGCATTCAGTCCCATCAGTTCATGGCAAATAGATGGGGAAACAGTGGCTGACTTTATTTTTCTGGGCTCCAAAATCACTGAGGATGGTGATTGCAGCCATGACATTAAAAGATGCTTACTCTTTGGAAGGAAAGTTATGACCAATCTAGATAGCACATTAAAAAGCAAACTAATACAATTATGTAAAGTTTAAAAATAAAATTAAAAAAAAAAGCAGAGACATTACTTTGCCAACAAAGGTCCATCTAGTCAAGGCTATGGTTTTTCCAGTAGTCATGTATGGATGTGAGAGTTGGACTATAAAAAAAGCTGAGCACCAAAGAATTGATGCTTCTGAACTGTGGTGTTGGAGAAGACTCTTGAGAGTCCCTTAGACTGCAAGGAGATCCAACCAGTCCATCCTAAAGGAGATCAGTCCTGGGTGTTCATTGGAAGGACTGATGTTGAGGCTGAAACTCCAATACTTTGGCCACCTGATGTGAAGAGCTGACTCATTAGAAAAGACCCTGATGCTGAGAAAGATTGAGGGCAGGAGGAGAAGGGAACAACAAAGGATGAGATGATTGGATGGCCTCATTGACTCGATGAACATGGGTTTGGGTGGACTCCGGGAGATGGTGATGGACAGGGAGGCCTGGCATGCTGCAGTTCATGGGATCACAAAGAGTCGGACATGACTGAGCGACTGAACTTAACTGAACTGAGAATCAAACCCTGTACCTGACAGAGACATTCAGAAATACTTGCTTTTTCCAAAGTTCTTGCAAAAATCCAGGGTACAGGTCACCAGGTTTTCCATGTATTTTGAAAGAAATTCAGTCCTTCTAGTCTGTCAATCTTTCAAAAGCAAATCAATCCCAAAATAATAATCCATCTTTCATCTTTCTGTAGAGGATAAATTAGGTATTAAGTGTATCTATCTTTAAATCACCTTCTATAATTAGATTTCCCTTCCTCAGTGTGAGAGATGTAAATTTTTACATAATTACCCTCTTCTATTTAATAGTCTAAATAACTTAGGGTGTCTTTGATGTCCCTTAGCAAATGATCTCCTGATCTCCTGGAGCACTCCTAAAATAACACAGTTTCCATGACCCATGAAAGACTGAATACATATTTCCTAATGCACGTACTTGGATAATGTTTCTCTGAAGTTTTTCTGGTTCTCTAGGATAAATGAGACAATTGGGAAATGTGAGGAGGCAGGGAAGCAGGAAGAAAGGGAGGGAGGGAGGAAAAGAGGAAGAAAGGAAGATCAAAACCTCCATGTTACTTTTTTTGAGAAGCATGGATTTGGAGAGATATATTGAGGAAAATATTTCAGTAGAAAATTAAATATAGACTGCTAATGTATACCTGTATCCTTGGTAGAGATATTCATTTGGGTTTCTGACTTTGAACAGGACTAACTCATAGCTATGACATCTCTAAGTTTCATATGAAATGAATGTGAGCTCCTAAGACACTGTAACAGCAAAAAATGTGTAATGGAAGTCTTCAACTGGAGGACCTAGATTTTAAATGTGGCTTCTCTTCTATGAGGAAATATAATGTTGTAGATCTTGAACCATTATTTTCACAAAAATATGAGGACTTAAATTTGGGAACACACACACTCATGTTCAGTGGTGTCCAACTCTTTGCCACCCCATGGACTATATCCCATCAGGGTCCTCTGTCCATGGGATTTTCCAGGCAAGAATACTGGAGTGGATTGCTATTTCCTACTCCACGAGATCTTCCCAACCAAGGGATTGAACCCATATCTCCTGCAGCTCCTGTGTTAGCAGACAGATTCTATGCCACTGAGCCACCTGGGAAGCTCAAATTTGGGGATAGACTACCAAATGGTTTCATACTGCCTTGGTCCACTTAGGCTGCTATAACAAAATACCACAGATTGGGTAGCTTATAAACCACAAAAATTAATTGCTCAAAGTTCTGGAGGCTGGAATTCTGAGATCAGGGTAACAGCATGGCCAGTGAAGGGCTATCTTCTGGGTTAATACTTCTAGCTGTTTCCTCACATGGTGGAAGGAACAAACCAGGTTTCTGGGGCTCTCTTGTAAGAGCACTGATTCCATTCATAAGGGCTGTAACCCCATGACCTAATCACTTCCCAAAGGCCCCAGCTCCTAATAGCATCATCTTGGGCATTAAGTTTTCAACATATGAGGTTTGTTTTTTTATTATTTGGGATGGGGACATAAATATTCAGATCATAGCACACATATATAAAATTTTAGATTTGTAATCTTTTCAAAACATTTTTTTCTCCATTGCAAAGGAGAAATTGTAGAAGAAAATTGATTCCTTTAAGAAATATTGCATGAGGGGGAAGGGAGGCTCAACAGGGAGGGGATATATACATAGTTATAATTGATTGGCATTGTTGTATGGCAGAAACCAACACAACATTGTAAAGCAAGTATCCTCCAATTAAAAAATAAAATAAAAATAAAGTAGGTTCTTCAAATTACTCTCATAGGACCTACACATTGATTTATGTTCTTCTTTCTTGCCAGTTTCTTAGGGCCTTCCCTTGTGGCTCAGCTAGTAAAGAATCTGCCTACAATGCAGAAGACCTGGGTTCCATCCCTGGGTTGGGAAGATCCACTGGAGAAGGGAACGGCTACCCACTCCAGTATTCTGGCCTGAAGAACTCCGTGGACTGTATGCTCCATGGGGTCGCAAAGAGTCAGAGGTAACTGAGAGACTTTCTCTTTCACTTTACTTGCCATTTTTTTACACCACAATGCAATCTCTATGAGAACTGAAAAAGAAAAAAGAAAAAAACAGCCTCATGAGATTGGTATTATTTTACCAGCTCTTTATAGCTATGGAAAATGAGTCTTACTAAAAATGTTAAACTACTTGACCAAGATCAAATATTTTGTTAGCCATGGAACCAGAATTTGACCCCAGGCATATCCAGGATCCACGATCTTAGCCAGCTTGTTAAATATAAGTCACACACCTTATATTTCAAATACTCCTGCATGATATACATTTCTTTTGAGGAAACACAAATAAAATTGACACAAATTATAGTGCTTATCCATTTGGGAAAGAACTATGCTGTGCTGTGCTTAGTTGCTTCAGTCCTATCCAACTTTGTGCGATCCCATGGACCATAGCCCACCAGACTCCTCTGTTCATGGGGATTTTCCAGGCAAGAATACTGGAGTGGGTTGCCATGCTCTCCTCCAAGGTATCTTCCTAACCCAGGGATCAAACCCAGGTCTTCCGCATTGCAGGCAGACTCACACTAGTCAATAACAAAGATAAAGCTTTGTTCATATGAATTCATATCAATACTCTTAGTCAAATCAAAGACCTAAGGTCATTTTTTTTGAAGTTCACCTTTCTATTAGTTAAAGACTAAAATGTTCTCTAAGACAAATTTAGAATTCCTAGAACAGACTGACCTTTAATGCTTATGTCACAACACAAATGTACTTTTTATGTCATTGTCATATTATCATTGATATATTTCTGTTATTCATCCTTCTCCATTCATTAATCACGCAAACATCCTGTAAACAGCTAAATTTATACAGGAATATAAATAGGATGGAGTTCATTGGTTGTTCACCAAAATATCAAGAGCTCCATGGGGAGAAAATTGTGTTACAAAAACTGTGGCTTAAGGAGTAAACTTTCACAGTTGCTATCATTTTATCTCAAGTTTAATTTTCTTTTTCTTTACTTTTCTTCTTTTTCTTAGGTAGACCATGAAATTAAGAGCCTGAAAAGAAAAATGAAGAGTTTAAAAGAACAGTGAATTGTTTTATGATATTCAACAGTTAGGAACTTTTAAGATAAAATAGAAATAAGAGATTATCTAATATTAATAATTTTTGCTCTTTCATTTTTGAGGGTTTGCCATATACTAAATCCTTTACACAAATTAATATTAACTTGGGTTTCCCAGAAGCAGACTCTAAAACATAGAATCAGTTGCAAGTGTTTCATTTGCAGGGTAAAGGGAAAATCAGAAAGAGCATAGAGCTATGAGAAGGAAAGGGAAAGCATTATCAAGCCAGTTAACAGGTGGCGCAGCAGAAAAGAATCCACCTGCAAGGCAGGGAGACATAGGAGATGGGGTTCTATCCCTGGGTCAGGAAGATTCCCCTGAAGAAGAAAATGGCAACCCAATCCAGTATTCTTGCCTAGGAAATCCCATGGACAGAGGAGCCTGGCGGGCTACAGTCCCTGGAGTCAGAGTTGAATACAACTGAGCACGACCATTGCAGGAGATGGAAGTTTAATCCTGCAAGAAAAGCATTATAAAACACATGCCTTGCAATTATCCTACCTGAAGGGTGAGGGAGCTGAGGTATTTATTTACAAATTCCCTTCAGTCATTGTTTGTGAGATCCTCCTTGGGTATGAATTCTCGGAGCTGCAGGCTTCCACAGCTTCAGAGAAAACCTCAGGCAAAGACATGTAGACAGGGAGCAATGGAAGGTGACCTGCAGGCATGGAATAAAGAACCTCATTCTTAGGCAGTGCATGTACACAGTTGCTATATATGATCTAATTTAACTTCTTGCAATAATCTTAATAACTCTGTGAGTCTGATAGTATCATTATCCCCATTCTAAAGATGAATATACTAAGGCTCAGAGATGGTGAGTAACTTACCTGTGGCCACACAGCAAGCAAAAGACAAAGCTTGCTTCAAAGTAGGTAATCTGACTACAGAATCTGTAGTCTCAGATATGACTCTGTAAAACCTTCCAAAAGTCACTGTCTGAAAAGATAAATCCACCAATTCCCCAAGGAAAAGATATGTCTATGTCCTGTTTTTGTCAGTCAGGGGGATCTGATAGAGATTTACTTTCAGTGCTTTCCATTATGAAAATATCATTTTCTTTTTTCTGACCACAATTTTCTGATACTTAGTGAATATTGAATTAATGATTAATAAATGAATGAATGAATAACTATGAGGTTAACTACAAATGCATATGTGTATACCCTATTTTCAAAGAATCCTCCTGGCTTCCAGTTTAAAAGGAGGTCACATAAATTCCATTATTTAGCCATATTATGCTGACCACCCCTCCCATTTGCCGGTCCACAGCTCTTTATGAAAGACACCCAAGTATTACTAAAAAGCTAAAAGAAATTTCTTACATGGAGTCCCAGGCATCCCACTCACAGACGGTTCTTCCTTCTGCCCATGTCTTCATGTGCATGTGAATCCTGTCCATCCACCAGGCACCATTACTTCTTTCAGGCATGCTCAGTGCTTCCACCAGGCACCACCTCTAGTCCACAGCAACCCCACGGTACCACGCTGTGTCGTGTCTGTGTGGAAGCAGGAAAGGACAGAGCAGCACTGCCCTGTTTGCCAATATCTTGTATGGAGTAGTGAGTAGAAATAGTCTTCTGGTATTTATTCTCTTTCCCCAGCACCTGGAGAAGAGTCCACAGGGTACTGAACCAAAGGGAAAGATACTAGGCTGGTCATATGTTGACTCAAGGTCTGTTCCAAGGCTGAGCTTGGGCTAGTTGAGTCCCTGAGCATGGATCCTTTCCCTGAGACCTTCCTGTCCTTCCAAGTTTGGGGATGCTCAGCAGTCAGTTTACCCTCATTTGACTCCAATGTTACAGTAATATTCCAGCTGAGCCCCTGATACCTCCATTTATACTTGGTTGTAGGTATTGGTTTCCCCAGGTGACACTAGCAGTAAATAACCCACCTGCCAATGCAGGAGACATAAGAGAATGCAGGGTTCAATCCCTGGGTCGGGAATAACCCCTGGAGGAGGGCATGGCAACCCATTCTAGTATTCTTGCCTGGAGAATCCCATGGACAGAGGAGCCTGGCAAGCTACAGTTCATAGAGTCACAGAGTTGGACATGACTGAAGCAACTTAGCACACATGTACGAAAGGCATTGGGTTAATATTTTATGCAATACCATATATAAGAACTCTATCCTAATATTGTTATTTCTGGCTGACATTTTCCTCAGTCCCTCTCTAACCTTCTATTTGTCATTCATTATATCTACAAATGCATTCAGAATATATGCATCACCAAGAATAAATTTTTTAAGTTTAAAAACATATTCTCAAAATTTTCTTAAAACCTATATTATGATCTGAAAAGCCCACAAAATTTGCTTTCTTGACCTAATCAACTGATACCAAGAGTACCGTAATGAAAAATACAAAAGAGGAATTCTATTTTAGGCCATGAAAGTAGTCTAATGATGAACTTTCAGGCTTGAAGCAGATACATGGAGGTGACACTTTGGGCAGAAGAGCATTCCTTGACATTTCTCAAATAGGTAGCTAAACTCCAACTCCAACTATAAGTTAAGCTTAATGTGAATGAAGAGTTCTATCTAAAATGTTGACCTTTTCAAGTTAAAAGACAATTTGCTCTTTTAAGTGATGATCTTTAAGTGCCAAAAATTAAAGAACATCCACAAAAACACTCTGGTTTCAGAAAGACTAGTACCCAAGTTCAAAATTCCAGAGAAAGTTTTGGGTTTCCACCAAGGTTTAATCCAACAGTTAGTTCAGTTCAGTTCAGTCGCTAAGTCCTGTCTGACTCTTTACAACCCCATGAATCTCAGGACACCAGGCCTCCCTGTCCATCACCAACTCCCGGAGTTTACCCAAACTCATGTCCATCGAGTCAGTGATGCCATCAAGCCATCTCATCCTCTGTCGTCCCCTTCTCCTCCTGCCCCTAATCCCTCCCAGCATCAGAGTCTTTTCCAATGAGTCAACTCTTCTCATGAGATGGCCAAAGTATTGGAGTTTCAGCCTCAGCATCAGTCCTTCCAATGAACACATAGGATTGATCTCCTTTAGGATGGACTGGTTGGATCTCCTTGCAGTCCAAGGGACTCTCAAGAGTCTTCTCCAACACCCCAGTTCAAAAGCATCAATTCTTCAGTGCTCAGCTTTCCTCACAGTCCAACTCTCACATCCATACATGACTACTGGAGAAACCATAGCCTTGACTAGATGGACCTTTGTTGGCAAAGTAATGTCTCTGCTTTTGAATATGCTATCTAGGTTGGTCATAACTTTCCTTCCAAGGAGTAAGCATCTTTTAATTTCATTGCTGCAATTGCCATCTGCAGTGACGTTGGAGCCCAGAAAAATAAAGTCTGTCACTGTTTCCACTGTTTTCCCATCTATTTGCCATGAAGTCATGGGACCAGATGCCATGATCTTCGTTTTCTGAATGTTGAGCTTTAAGCTAACTTTTTCACTCTCTTCTTTCATGTTCATCAAGAGGCTTTTTAGTTCCTCTTCAATTTCTGCCATAAGGGTGGTGTCATCTGCATATCTGAGGTTATTGATATTTCTCCCTGCAATCTTGATTCCAGCTGGTGCTTCTTCCAGCCCAGCATTTCTCATGATATACTCTGTGTGTAAGTTAAATAAGCAGGGTGACAATATACAGCCTTGATGAACTCCTTTTCCTATTAGGAACCAGTCTGTTGGTCCATGTCCAGTTCTAACTGTTGCTTCCTGACCTGCATATAGGTTTCTCAAGAGGCAGGTCAGGTGGTCTGGTATTCCCATCTCTTTCAGAATTTTCCAGTTTATTGTGTTCCACACGGTCAAAGGCTTTGGCATAGTCAATAAAGCAGATATAGATGTTTTTCTGGAACTCTCTTGCTTTTTTGATGATCCAACAGCAAATTGATGCTGGCAATTTGATCTCTGGTTCATCTGCCTTTTCTAAAACCAGCTTGGAGCTACCCCACGTCCGAGGTCAGGTGCAGCAGCCGAGAGGAGCAACCACATGTCCAAGGAGTGACGGCTGCATGGATGCAGGAGGGCCGAGAGGAGCTACTCCACGTTCAAGGTCAGGAGGGGCGACCTCATTCAAGGTAAGGAGCAGCGGCTGCATTTTGCTGGAGCAGCCATGAAGAGATACCCCACGTCCAAGGTAAGAGAAACCCAAGTAAGACAGTAGGTGTTGTGAGAGGACATCAGCGGGCAGACACACTGAAACCATAATCACAGAAAACTGCCAATCTGATCACATGGACCACAGCCTTGTCTAACTCAATGAAACTAAGCCATGCCATGTGGGGCCACCCAAGACATCATGGTGGAGAGGTCTGACAGAATGTGGTCCACTGGAGAAGGGAATAGCAAACCACTTCAGTATTCTTGCCTTGAGAACCCCATGAACAGTATGAAAAGACAAAATGATAGGATACTGAAAGAGGAACTCAGAACTCCCCAGGTCAGAGAGTGCCCAGTATGCAACTGGAGATCGGTGGAGAAATAACTCCAGAAAGAATGAAGGGATGGAGCCAAAGCAAAAACAATACCCAGCTGTGGATGTGACTGGTGATAGAAGCAAGGTCTGATGCTGTAAAGAGCAATATTGCATAGGAACCTGGAATATTAGGTCCATGAATCAAGGTAAATTGGAAGTGGTCAAACAGGAGATGGCAAGAGTGAATGTTGACATTCTAGGAATCAGCAAACTAAAATGGACTGGAATGGGTGAATTTAACTCAGATGACCATTATATCTACTACTGTTGGCAGGAATCCCTTAGAAGAAATGTAGTAGCCATCATGGTCAATAAAAGAGTCCAAAATGCAGTACTTGGATGCAATCTCAAAAACGACAGAATGATCTCTGTTCATTTCCAAGGCAAACCATTCAATAATATGGTAATCCAAGCCTATGCCCCAATCAGTAACACTGAAGAAGCTGAAGTTGAACGGTTCTATGAAGACCTACAAGACCTTTTAGAACTAATACCCAAAAAGATGTCCTTTTCATTATAGGGGACTGGAATATAAAAGTAGGAAGTCAAGAAACATCTGGAGTAACAGGCAAATTTGGCCTTGGAATACGGAATGAAGCAGGGCAAAGACTAATAGAGTTTTGTCAAGAGAACCCACTGGTCATAGCAAACACCCTCTTCCAACAACACAAGAGAAGACTCTATACATGGACATCACCAGATGGTCAACACCAAAATCAGATTGATTATATTCTTTACAGCCAGAGATGGAAAAGCTCTACACGGTCAGCAAAAACAAGACCGGGAGCTGACTGTGGCTCAGACCATGAACTCCTTATTGCCAAATTCAGACTTAAATTAAAGAAAGTAGGGAAAGCCACTAGACCATTCAGGTATGACCTAAATCAAATCCCTTATGAATATACAGTGGAAGTGAGAAATAGATTTAAGGGACTAGATCTGATAGAGTGCCTGATAAACTATGGACAGAGGTTCATGACATTGTACAGGAAACAGGGATTAATACCATCCCCGTGGAAAAGAAATGCAAAAAAGCAAAATGGCTGTCTGAGGAAGTCTTACAGATAGCTGAGAAAAGAAGGGAAGTGAAAAGCAAAGGAGAAAAGCAAAGATATACCCATTTGAATTCAGAGTTCCAAAGAATAGCAAGGAGAGATAAGAAAGCTTTCCTCAGTAATCAATGCGAAGAAATAGAGGAAAACAACAGAATGGGAAAGACTAGAGATCTCTTCAAGAAAATTAGAGATACCAAGGGAACAATTCATGCAAAGTTGTCTCGATAAAGGACAGAAATGGTATGGACCTAACAGAAGCAGAAGATATTAAGAAGAGATGGCAAGAATACACAGAAGAACTGTACAAAAAAGATCTTCATGACCCAGATAATCACGATGGTGTCATCTAGAGCCAGACATCCTGGAATGTGAAGTCAAGTGGGCCTTAAAAAGCACCACTACAAACAAAGCTAGTGGAGGTGATGGAATTCCAGTTGAGCTATTTCAAATCCTGAAAGAAGATGCTGTGAAAGTGCTGCATTCAATATGCCAGCAAATTTTGAAAACTCAGCAGTGGCCATAGGACTGGAAAAGGTCAGTTTTCATTCCAATCCCAAAGAAAGGTGATGCCAAAGAATGCTCAAACTACTACACAATTGCACTCATCTCAAATGCTAGTAAAGTAATGCTCCAAATTCTCCAAGCCAGGCTTCAGCAGTTAGTTAAAATAATATAATTCGAAGATTTGGTTTCCTTCAATCATTCTGCTATATCAGCTGTGGGGTGAATCTTATTTTCAGGTTGGCTTTCCTCACAGTAGTGAAATGGATAAACTGATTACAAATTTTATAACTTCCTAAGTGGCACTATGGTAAAGAACCCACCTGCCAATGCAGGAGGTACAAAAGAAGCAGGTTCAATCCCTGAATCAGGAAGATCCCCTAAAGGAATACATGGCAACTGGCTCCAGTATTCCTGCCTGGAAAATTTCATGGACAGAGGAGCTTCACAGGCTACAGTCCAGGGGTCGCAGAATCAGAAACAACTGAGTAACTGATCAAAGAGTTACAGGGTGAACCATATCCCTCCAAAATTCCTATGTCAAAGCCCTACCCTCCCCCCACCCCACTACCCCGCCCCCCCCCCGCCCCCCGCCCCGTATCTCAGAGACAGGACCTTCAAAGAGGTAATTAGGCTAAAATAAAGCAGTTTATGAGGGTCCCTCCTCCAACCTGGATGTTACCCTTAAAAAGAGAGGAAATTTGGACACACAAGAGACACCAGGGGTGAGTGTGTACAGAAGAAAGACCATGTGAGGACACAGCCAGAAGGCAGCCGTCTTCAAGCCAAGGAGAGAGGCCTCCGAAGAAACCAAACTGGTGACATGTTAATCTTAAACGTCTAGCCTCCAGAACTATGAGAACGTTAATTATTTAAGCCACCTGGTCTGTGGTATCATATCATGGCAACCCTAGCAATCTAATACACAAGCAAGAGAGAGACTTCCAGGTAACTGCCACAGAAGAGGAAATATATCTTTTCCCAAGAACAACAGGAGATGTCTCCATTGTGTGGGTTCTGGTTTGTATTTTGGGGATGCAGTAGATCTATTTGCTTCGGCTATTCAAAGCCCACCTCTAAACCAGAAGTAAAGTCAATGCCACTCAAATCAAGGCATAGGAAGTGTTTCTCCTGATTGGTGAGCTCAACAGGGTGCTCCGTGAACCTAGAAGGGAAGGGGGTGGAGGTACAGGAGGGAAAGGCCATATGTAGACCTATGGCTGATTCACATTGTTGTATGGATTAAACCAGCACAACATTGTAAAGCAATTACCCTCCAAAAGCTTCTTTTTAAATATATCCATACCCATGATATGATTTTATACATATTTGTTGTTCAGTCACTACGTCCTGTCCGACTCTCTGCGACCCCATGGACTGCAGCACATCAGGCTTCCCTGTCCTTCACTGTCTCCCAGAGTTTGCTCAAATTCACGTCCATTGAATCAGTGATGCCATCCAACCATCTCATCTCCTGTCACCCACTTCTCTTCCTGCCCTCCATTTTCCAGCATCGGGGTCTTTCCAGTGACTCAGTTCTTCACATCAGGTGGCTAAAGTATTGGAGCTTCAGCTTCAGCATCAAGCCTTCCAATCAATATTCAGAATTGCTTTCATTTAGGACTGGTTTGATCTCCTTGCTGTACAAGGGACTCTGAAGAGTCTTTTCCAGCACCACTTATACATATTAAGAAGATACATATGTTACATGTCAATAATTTCTCAGTAAAGTTGGAAAGCAAATAAATAAGTACAAAAAAGTAGTAGTTCCCCTTGAGTGGTTTCTCAATGAAATTTATACTGAATACAGTTTTCAAAAAGAGGAGACATTGATGTGGAGCACAGCATCTTGTCAAGACTGAGCATTTTCCCCAGATCCATATGAGTCAGTAACAGTTTTTCAAACCAAGTTTGCCTTTCTCCACAGTCTAATGTTCTCCACACTTTACGCCAGCTCTCCAGTGTGAAGAAGCATCTTCTACTTGTTTTCCCAGTTTAAGAAATCTTTCTCCATGAGAAACTAGCCTTAGAAAGAAACAGGCTTATAAATGGAGTAAGGAGAAATGTTTTCCCCTGCAGTACCAAAAAATTATTTTAAAACCATATAAAATGTTAGAAGAAAAAAAGTTACCTCACCTATAAATTAAGAGACATTTCCCCTTTAAAAAAAAAAAGAAAAAAAACTCCATACTATGCAACAGACATGAAGCATCTTTAAAATTGTTATCTGAAGAAGTAATGTTCTTGAGTGGTTCTGAGATCAATACAGTGTTCCCTTTATGTTTTCTCCATCCTCCTTTCTTTCCATTAATATGATAGAGAATAAAGTGCTTTGGTCAGTTATGCACAGGAGAAAATACATTTCTTTTGACCCACACAACTCACAAAGTCTTTTCAGAGCACCCCATGTCAAGTGGAACTTCTTATTCAATCTTGGTTCTGGTCCACTTACCAGGAAGGCTCTTTCATCTCTACATTAGCAAAGGATGTTACTGAGGACTGCCTGGAGCTCTTGTTGGACTTTAAAACCTCAGAAATTATAAAAGTTTTTCATTTGTTTCTTGCATGTTTAGATTGTCCTAATGCTGGCTTAGAATGAGAGCCCAGAATGGAAGGACCTGGAGGTTTGTTAGTTCTTACTCCTAAGGAAGACAAGTGTTGTCTCACTTTTGTGGGAAGTCACAAACCCTCCAGCCCCTGGACTCTGTGTGAGTCCCACTTTAGATTTCATGGTGTATATAGTTCTCTCTGTTCATCTCTAATGAATAGAAGTTTTCTTACCCTTGACCACAAAGCTTTGAAACAAGGCTTTGGTTTTTTCAGTTCTATTTTCAATAATACCAGTTCTTCTTTGAACACAGCCACTAACTGGCCATCAAGCAGGTCTCAGTAACGGGCACTTTCTCACCCTTTCTGCAACCTCTAACCTTCCCTCAGATCTTTATGATACAAGCATGAATCCTCTCTATTGCTACGGGGAAGGAAATAGTAGTCATGGAGTAAATGAGATGGAGTCATGGAATACATGCAAGCAGAAGCTTTTGGAAATGCACTGTCTATATATCTGCAAAGGTTCTAACAAAGCCCTTTGTTTTTTCTGTAATAGTTTTTGATATCTGGTGGAGAAGAGTAAGCTTTTGGTTTTTTTCCCAAGATAAGAGTTTTCACTTATACTGTAATACTGTTGAAATACGAAACAACATAAAACAGTGATGGCCAGAGATCTAGAATGGAAATCCAGAAAGGTGATTCTATCCCCCAACTTCAAGCTCTTTATCATAAAATGAGAAGTCCATTCTGGCTTCAGTGTAGCAAGCAAATGTTATTGAAGCTCTGTTTCATGTCAGGCATGACGCAAAGCATCCTGACTGAGAAAATACATGCAGTGCTGACCTCAAAGGGAATACAGCCCCACAGGACCTCGGTATCATAGATTATTAAAATTTATATTAATATGGAAATAAAACTTCATACATGGTATTGATATCCTTATTTTAATTCTAGATAATCACAGTGTAGACCCTAGGATTTGAAAATATAAACAGAACTTTTCAAGATAGAAAGATTATCAAATATAATTTAATATATAAAAATAGAATAGTTAAATTTTTAAAAAATTGGAAAATACATCAGATGTCATACTTTTAAAGCGTACCCAAAATGTATAAGTAGAAACTTTTCTGTAGATTCACACACTTTCCAGATTGAATCTTTCCAGGACCATATTATACAAGATACTAGTTTTCTTCAACTTTAACATTTTAATTGTAATACATTTTCATTAAAATCCTGTTTTGCAAAACATTTACTTTGACTAGTTTTAGTGCAAAAATTCATATTCTGATACAAAATTAAATATGCCATGCCTATAATTCTCAATCTTTTATATCACAGTAACTCTATTTACAACTCAGAGTAACACACACACACACACACACAAATACATTCTTCAGGTGTTAGGCAAACAATAATATTTAAATTTTATTTTACTATATTTTTATTTTTATTTGCTTTTGAAATTTAAATACATGCTTCTACACAACCATTCCCAAAATCCACCTATCCAGAATAAGTGTTTTGACAGGAAAAAAAGAATTCAATCTTCCATCTTTCTAGAATTTAGGTTTTTTTATATTACACAAGATCTTAATCTTTTTTAAAGAATTAGTCTAACCTCTAGCACAAGCCTCTTAACAGTTACTTGGAATGTAGCTTCTTACCATAAGTTAAATTTTTGTCTTTGAGCTTTATGTTCTGCTGGGTGGAAAAATAATGAGATGAAGAAGAATTTCATTTAAACAATTTGATATATTTTTAGTTATTCAGTTTATGCATTTGGTGTCACCCTGTCTTCTAGGAAAAAAAATAAACAAAACATTAAAATCTTCAAATGCAAATTAGCCACATTTCATATCTTTTTGCCACACGCGTCTTAATTGCTTGTTTGGAAGGCACATTTTCAAAGGGATAAGTTTTAAGATTATACATTTGAGGCACTCCAAAGTAGCTTTTTCTTTTCAGATAATGAAATCCTGTTATCTGCAAACCAGTACACGTTAAAACGGAACTGCCTGAATTGCAGCATCTACTCAATATCTCTTGTTAAATTAGGATTCTTTGTTTAAAACAGCAATAATTCTTCCGCCTCTGGGCTCTTTGTAATCTAAGCCTACTGTGAAGAAAGAAAGTTATTCCATTTTAATGTATTTCCAATTGCTCAAAGGTTAAGGGTAGGAAGGATTTCCCTGGTGGCTCAGACGATAAAGAATCTGCTTGCAAAGTGGGAGACTGGGGTTCAATCCCTGGGTTGGGAAGATCCCCTGGAGAAGGAAAGAGCAATCCACTCCAGTATTCTGGCCTGGAAAATTCCAGGACAGAGGAGCCTGGCAGGCTATAGTCTATGGGGTGGCAAAGAGTCAGACAAGACTGAGCAACTAACGTAATGCTGAGGGTAAGAAAGTCGGGGAATTAATTTCAGTAAATAGATTTTTCTTGGAAGAAATCTATAGCCCGTTTACTGTAGATGGGCAGCTACCACTGGTCATTATTTCCAGCAGAGTCCTGCTCAGGACTCAGAGACTTTAGAGACAATGCCCTGGGAGCTTAATCTGATACTGAGGCAGTCTGACACATGATTCCTCCCACCCCAGAGGAAAGAAATCTTTGCTAATGAGAGCTTGGTAAAGGGGTGATTTTAAGTATAGAATCAAACTATGGAATTTCCTGAGGTGTATAAGAGTACTCACTTTCCAAGTTGCCAGGAGAGTGTGTGTGTGTGTATGTGTGTGTGTGCGTGCGTGCGTGTGCTCAGCACAGTTACATTTTCAGCACTGTGATCCCATGGAGGGATGGGGGCATGTGCCTTCTCAAAGTGTGAGAATTTGATCTTTAGCTCTTGGATTTTCTAAAAACCTGAGTTTTTCCCCCTGATGGTCCACAATGCCTAGGTTTTACAACTTCTCCTGAACATCTGTTAATTCTCATAACAACTTCCCAGGAGTCCTGGTTTTATTCCCACTTTACAGATGAGGAGATGAAGACACATAGAGTTAGTTCACTTTCCCATGCCCCCACAAATGATAGTGATAGGTTTGCACATCCAGGCAAACTCCAGAGCTGTACCCTTAAGAACTAAGGATAATTCTAAACATTGAGTGGAGGAACTGTTCGCTCTAACCTGCTCTGAGTTTATACTAAGATATGCATCTTTTTCCCAGTATACCCCTGAATATCCAAGGCACATAATGGGTGCCCCTTCTCTGAAAAATCTGAATGGTCCTAAATAAAAGTCCCCTACAGAAGGGGATTTTGGCCAACAGAGAACCCTCAATTCAGTTAACTTTGCCCAATTGTACAGAGCTAAAAATCAGTGTTGTAGGCTTCACTCTTAAGTGTGAACAGACAACTACAGATCATCAAATATTTGAAATGCACAAATATAAAAGAAAGATATTAAGAGTTAGAAAAGAGCAAAGTCAGTATCCCAACTTACAGAGCACTTCAAAAATGTAAGTATATTCTGAGTAAAAACAGAAGATACTGCATCCATAAAGCAAAACCAGGGTGTTATATATATTGTATAATCATAACAAACAATAAGAAAAATAATTGCAACCCTGTAGAGAGAAAGCAAAGATGGCAAACTGTTGTTCAGTCACTAAGTCATGTCCCACTCTTTTTGACCCCATGGATTGCAGCACATCAGGCTTTCCTGTCCTTCACCATCTCCCGGAGTTTGTAAACTGTAAAAAGAGGAATATGTAAATTGCTAATATCATTGGTAGTGAGAGAAAAGAGAATTAAATTGAATCTGCAACACAATGTCACAATCATTCAATAGGAGAAAAAATTAAATTCTGAGAATATTAAGTGTTGACCAAAACATGAAGTGACATAAGCTCTGGAAGAGGGAGAGTAAACATGTCAATCATTTTTGAAAGCAGTATCTTGCCAACTTGCAGATAAGCATATCTTATGACTAGCAATTCTACTCTTAAGCATGGTGCCGGAAAAATTCTTGAAGAAGCCTTGTGCAAGAATGTTCATGGTGGAATTGTTTGAAATAACAAAAGAAGAAAAACTGGAAATTAAAAAAAAAATCCATTACAAGGAATGTGGATCAGTAAAATATCTGAGGAGGCCTTACAAATAGCTATCAAAAGAAGAGACGCAAAAAGCAAAGGAGAAAAGGAAAGATATACCCATTAGAATGCAGAGTTCCAAAGAATAGCAAGGAGAGATAAGAAAGCCTTCCTCAGTGATCAATGCAAAGAAATAGAGGAAAACAATAGAATGGGAAAGACTAGAGATCTCTTCAAGAAAATTAGAGATACCAAGGGACCATTTTATGCAAAGATGGGCACAATAAAGGAAAGAAATCATAGGGACCTAAGAGAAGCAGAAGATATTAAGAAGAAGTGGCAAGAATACACAGAAGAACTGTACAAAAAAGATCTTCATGACCCAGATAATCACGAAGGTGTGATCACTCACACTCACCTAGAGCCAGATATCCTGGAATGTGAAGTCAAGTGGGCCTTAGGAAGCATTATTACAAACAAAGCTAGTGGAGGCGATGGAATTCCAGTTGAGCTATTTCAAATTCTAAAAGATGATGCTGTGAAAGTACTGCACTCAATATGTCAGCAAATTTGGAAAACTAAGCAGTGACCACAGGACTAGAAAAGGTCAGTTATCATTCCAATCCTAAAGAAAGGCAATGCCAAAGAGTGCTCGAACTACCGCACAATTGCACTCATCTCACACGCTAGTAAAGTAATGCTCAAAATTGTCCAAGCCAGGCTTCAGCAATATGTGAACCGTGAACTTCCAGATGTTCAAGCTGGTTTTAGAAAAGGCAGAGGAACCAGAGATCAAATTGCCGACATCTGCTGGATCATTGAAAAAGCAAGAGAGTTCCAGAAAAACCTCTATTTCTGCTTTATTGACCATGCCAAAGCCCTTGACTGTGTGGATCACCACAAACTATGGAAAATTCTGAAAGAGATGGGAATACCAGACCACCTGACCTGCCTCTTGAGAAACCTGTACACAGGTCAGGAAGCAACAGTCAGAACTGGACATGGAACAACGGACTGGTTCCAAATAGGAAAAAAAGTACGTCAAGGCTGTATATTGTCATCCTGCTTATTTAACTGATATTCAGAGTACATCATGAGAAACACTTGTCTGGATGAAGCACAGGCTGGAATCAAGATTGCCAGGAGAAATATCAATCACCTCAGATATGCAGATGACACCACCCTTATGGCAGAAAGTGAAGAGGAACTAAAAAGCCTCTTGATGAAAGTGAAAGAAGAGAGTGAAAAAGTTGGCTTAAAGCTCAACATTCAGAAAAGTAAGATCATGGCATCTGGTCCCATCAATTCATGGGAAATAGATGGGGAAACAGTGAAAACAGTGGCTGACTTTATTTTTCTGGGCTCCAGAATCACTGCAGATGGTGATTGCAGTGATGAAATTAAAAGATGCTTGCTCCTTGGAAGGAAAGTTATGACCAACCTCAGCATATTCAAAAGCAGAGACATTACTTTGCCAACAAAGGTCCATCTAGTCAAGGCTATGGTTTTTCCAGTGGTCATGTATGGATGTGAGAGTTGGACTGTGAGGAAAGCTGAGCACCGAAGAATTGATGCTTTTAAACTGTTGTGTTGGAGAAGACTCTTGAGAGTCCCTTGGACTGCAAGGAGATCCAACCAGTCCCAGTCCTGGGTGTTTATTGGAGGGACTGATGTTGTAGCTGAAACTCCAATACTCTGGTGACCTGATGCGGAGAGCTGATTCATCTGAAAAGACCCTGATGGGAAAGATTGAGGGCAGGAGAAGGGGACAACGGAGGATGAGATGGTTGGATAGCATCACCAACTCAATGGACGTAAGTTTGGGTAGACTCCGGGAGTTGGTGAGGGACAGGGAGGCCTGGCATGCTGTGGTTCATGGGGTCGCAACGAGTCAGACATGACAGAGCAACTGAACTGAACTGAACTGAAAATGTAGTATAGTCACAGAATGGGAACTGTGAAAATGAATAGATGTGCTCCATATATCAACATGGATTAGACTCACAAACACAGTTTTGAATAAAAAAGTAAGTTATGTGGCAATTCTTACAGCATTTACCATTTGTATATAATATTTAAGAATATAAAACAATATGTAAGGGAAAATTGTAGTAAAACCATAAAAACCTACTTGGCAGTGATAAACACCAATACAGTCCTCTAGAAAGTGAAAGTGTTAGTCACTGGGTCGCGTCTGACTCTTTGTGACCACATGGATTGTAGCCCACCAGGCTCCTCTCTCCATGGAATTCTCCAGGCAAGAATACCTGAGTGGATTTCCATTTCATTTTCCAGGGGATCTCCCCTACACAGGGATCAAACCTGGTGCCCAGCATTGCAGGCAGACGCTTTACCAGTTGAGTCACAAGGGAAGCTCCCAGAAACGAATGCTTTTCATACTGTTTTTTTATCCTCCTGGCCTTATAATTGAAAAGTTATTTGCAAGGGGCTTTTACAATAGCTTTTACAACTCTATTTGTAGTGATTTTTAAAGATCAAGTGGCATGTCTGACTCCTTATGTTTTTCTCTATGCCACTTTGTGTCTAATAGATTTTTTAAGTAAACAATAATAAAATAATAAAAATTTAGAAATTAAAAAATACCAGACAAAATTATGAATTAAATAGAAGGATTGGAATATAAGGTAAAGACAATCTTTCAGGAAGAAGAAAAATAAAGACAATGAAAATTTTAGAACATAAAAATTAATACTACAAAGCCTAACATCTAATTAATAGGAATTTGAGAAAGTAAGCAGAAGAAAATCAAGAAGGTCTCAAATACATAATACAAAAAAAAAATCCCTTTTAGAACTGAAAGACATGGCTCTTCAGAGTAGGCAAGTTCAGTGAGGGTACAGAAAAAAAATCAATAAAAAAATCCGCACTAAACATTGTGATATTCAAGTACTAAAGATAAAAATACTAAAATGCACAGAAAAGAAAGATAGAGAACACAGAACAAAAGTCAAAAAAAAAAAAAAATTGAACTTCTTAACATCAAAACTGCTTGCTGAAACATAATTGAAAATTATCTTTTTCAATTAAAATTCTATACTGCAACTATCAATCAACTGGTGGCTCAGCTGGTAAAGAATCTGACTGCAATGCAGGAGACCTGAGTTCAGTCCTTGGGAGGGGAAGATCCTCTGGAGAAGGGAATGGCTATCCACTCCAGTATTCTTACCTGCAGAATTCTGAGGACAGTGGAGCCTGGAGAGCTACAGTCCGTGGGGTCACAAAGAGTCAGACATGACTGAGAGATTTTCACTTCAAACAATTCAATTAAAATTCTATTAAAAAAGAAAAACTATCCATCAAATGTTAAGTTGGGTGAGAAAAAAAATCTTAATGAGGCAGCAATCATATGAAAAAGGCAAAATAATGTAACCGAAAATTATAATACAAATACATTGACAAGGCATAGGAAATTGAACTGAGTGTAAGTGAGTGAAAAAGTCGCTTAGTCATTTCCAACTCTTTGTGACCCCATGGACTTTATTGTCCATGGAATTCTCCAGGCCAGAATACTGGAGTATGTAGCCTTTCCTTTTTCCAGGGGATCATCACAACCCAGGGCTCGAACCCAGGTCTCCTGGATTGCAGGTGGATGCTTTACCAGCTGAGCCACAAGGGAAGACCCAAAATACTAAAGTGGGTAGCCTATCCCTTCTCCAGGGTATCTTCCTGACCCAGGAATTGAACCAGGGTCTCCTGCATTGCAGGAGAATTCTTTACCAACTGAGTTATGAGGGAAGCCTGAACTGAGTATATGGGTGGATTAAATGGAGCTAAATTCTCTGCCAACATGACAGAAATCCCAATAGAAATAGAAAATGAAGGCACTTTATTTATAAATTTGGAGGATTATAAAAAATAATGAGCTCAAAGGACTGCAAACAGTGTCCTTATGAGTGAACTAGTGAGGGAAAAGATGGCTAAGCTTTTCATTTTGAGTTTACTAGCATTATTTCAGCTTCCCTGGTGGCTCAGATGGTAAAGCGTCTGCCTACAATGCGGGAGACCTGGGTTCAGTCCAAAGCATTATTTCATTATATTATTTAATTGTATGTAGATATCACCTCTATACAAGTTAAATTAAATTAAAATTAATTAAAACAAAAATGCATATCAAGAAAGTTATGCATATACTTTTAGGAGGTTTTTCAAAGGACCTAAAACACATTCATAGACCACATCAAGGATCAAGGGGTCAATTTCAAGAAGAAAGTAAAAAGAGGTGTCAGAGGAGGCTAAAGGAGAAGGCATAGGTGGAAAGCTTGCTTTTGACCAAAAATGAGCACAATTTCAATGGTAACAAATGGAAAGGGAGGAGGCTGGTTATGGATGCAGCTTAAATGGTAGAAGTTGAAGAAATCCCTATCTGAATATGATGACAGGAAATGAAAATGAAGAATGAGGGGAGGGTGGCAACCTTACAATTAGCATTTTCTTCTCTCTTCTGAAACTGGCTTTGTGTGGAGTGCCCTTTGTTTAATGCTAGAAGGAGAGTGACATCACAGGATAGGATGGTGGTGACTGAGGCTTAAGCCCCTTCACGACAATCTCGTTCCAAGTCATTCTAGTTGTTCAGTCGCTAAGTCTTGTCCGAATGTTTGAGATGCTATGGGCTGCAGCATGTCAGGCTTCCCTGTCTTTTACTATCTACCAGAGTTTGCTTAAACTCATTTCCATTGAGTCAGTGATGCTATCCAACCATCTCATTCTCTGTCACCCCCTTCTCCTCCTGCCTTCAATGTTTCCCAGCATCAGGGTCTTTTCCAATGAGTCAATTCTTCACACCAGGTGGCAAAAGTATTGGAGTTTCAGCTTCAGCATCAGTCCTTCCAATGAATATTCAGGGTTGATTTCCTTTCGGATGGACTGGTTTGACCTCCTTGCTATCCTTGCTCTCCAAGACACTCTCTAGAATCTTTTCCAGCACCGTAATTCGAAAGCATCAACTCTTTGGAACTCAGCCTTCTTTATAGTCCAACTCTCATATCCGTACATGACTACTGGGAAAACCATAGCTTTGACCATAAAAGGATCTTTGTCAGCAAAGTGATGTCTCTGCTTTTTAACACACTGTTTAGGTCTGCCATCACTTTCCTTCTGAGGAATAAGTGTCTTTTATAAACATTCAAATAATCATCCACAAGCAAAGTCTATACCTTCAAGACAAGTCCTCTACCCTTTTCTTTCCAAAACTATTGCCCCAAGCCTATCTTATTCAGAAATTTTGAGAATTTCATTAATTAGTATAACCAGAAGTCAAATATTTGTGATCAGGGCATGAATCTGATCTTTTGAGCACTGGGAAGGATGTGAGTTCTGCCTTATGCACAGAGGCCACTCTTCCAGATCCTCCAGTAACAATCAGTTCACCTTCTGCTGCCAACAAAACAAAATTTTCAACTTGAGAAATCTAGCTATAACTTTGTTACTTTGCTGATCTAGGCAGCAGGAAAGGTCCCAGGGGC
The DNA here is from genome assembly GCF_003369695.1 of Bos indicus x Bos taurus. Lineage (NCBI taxonomy): Eukaryota > Metazoa > Chordata > Mammalia > Artiodactyla > Bovidae > Bos > Bos indicus x Bos taurus. The sequence continues at coordinate 111,203,705 of NC_040077.1, read as the reverse complement.
ATGCCCCACCGTGTACGGATGAAGGCCTTCTTTGCAGAAGAAGGACAGATTACCATCAGTCAAGGGACCCCTGAATAGATCAATCCATGTGAGGGAGCTATCCGGAGATACTGTGTCCCCTTGGGAAAAACCCTTGGCTTCTTACATTTGAAAATTCTCCACTCTCCCAAATGACAGGAAGTTGAGTTCAGTCTGTGACAAATCTTCATAACATTAATTGAATTAGATAGGAAAATAGCTTCATGATTAACCTTTGCCATAATTCTCAGTTGAAATATTAGATGAATATAAAGTCAACTGAATGGCTTAGAAAATAAATGTAAAAATGAAGGTCTCACCGTTCTTGGCTTGCCACATTGAGGGTAGAAATCACCCTCATTTTAGATCTTTGTATCCCTCTGTGCCTTGCATGATGCCATTAATGTTAACCACTAGGGTTGGCAACTGTCCTTCCCTGGATGGTTGAAATGCAGAAAACTTTGCAAATTGGATTTGCTGACAGAACTGGCTGATAAAAAGTGCTGGAGGAGGTGTACTTTTTGAAAGTCAGTACCATGGCTGATGGAAATGCTTAAACATAATAAAAACAGCCCTTAAAAATGTTTGAACATTAGGAAGCCAAAACAATCTGTCTACTAACTTCAGTTTCCAAAGGCAGCCATCCAATTACAGTTTTTGTACTCATTTCACAACTGCATCTTTCTGTCCTTGTTGTTGGGACTTTCTAAAGAAATGTTGAATTTTAATCAGCGAAATAAAAGATGAATGACTTCAACTTGAGGTCTTACAAAATCGTTTTGAACATAAAAGGGCTAAGTGGCATTTCAAAGGCAGTGAGAGAAAGAATTTAACAGGTGAATACAATTTTTTTCCAACACATTCAATCTGTAAATATTTAATAAGCTCCTACCAAGTTCCAGTCGCTATATTAGGCACCAGGCGTTGTATTAGCTTCTGGGCAATAAGATAAACACTGGAAAATAGGCCAAAAGACCCATAATGAAGAGATTTAACAAACATTTATACTCAGCCATATCTTTCTTTGCAGTAGTTGTATAAACTCTAGTCATCATCATCACTGATGATATCACAGTAGCAAAAATAAGACTCTTAGATATTGATGAGTTCTTCTAGTTCTTGAAGTTCTTTTTACCTTAATGTCAGTTTCTCTCATAGTAAATTTCAAATTGTGACATTTAACACTTTGTCAAACTGGCATTAGACTTGTTCAGCATCTAATTGTTCTGCTTTCTGATTAGGATCCACTATGCCCATCTTTTGGAGAAGGCAATGGCACCCCACTCCAGTACTCTTGCTTGGAAAATCCCATGGACAGAGGAGCCTGTTAGGCTGCAATCCATGGGGTCGCTAAGAGTCGGATACAACTGAGAAACTTCACTTTCACTTTTCACTTTCATGCATTGGAGAAGGAAGTGGCAGCCCACTCCAGTGTTCTTGCCTGGAGAATCCCAGGGACGGGGGAGCCTGGTGGGCTGCCGTCTATGGGGTCGCACAGAGTCAGACACGACTGAAGTGACTTAGCATAGCATAGCAGGCCATCTTTTAGGGTTTCCCCAGTGGCTCAGCTGGTAAAGAACAGACTTCCCACTATAGGAGATGCAAGAGACAGGTCTGATCCCTGGGTCAGGCATATCCCCTCAAGAAGGAAACAGCAACCTGCTCCAGTATTCTTGCCTAGAAAATTCCATCAACAGAGGAGCCTGGTGAGCTACTGTCCATGGGGTTGCAAAGAGTTGGCCATGACTGAGCACAGCACATTGGTTGATAATTTCCTGTATCCCTGCCACAACTGTTTATAGCAAGATTGAATTAAATAAAAGTGCCTCTAACAATTTCTAAAAGTAAAAATAGAATCTGGAACCTTTTTCTCCCGTATGGACTTTTTAAAGTTTTGAAGATCATTGACTGAACATTTGAGTCAAGAAGCTAGAAAAAGAGCAGCAAAGTAATTCAAAATAGAGTAGAAGAGATGAGATAAATACAGTAGCATAAATAAATAAAATAGAAACATTTTTCATAAATATATTTGTTTTTTAAACTTGGTGGGTTTTCTGAAACATAACACAGAAAATCCTGTGATAAAATTGCACATAAAGAAATAAATAAATAATGTTAGAATGAAAAAATGTGTCAAAATTCAGACACAATAGACACTTTTAAAATGATTAGATCCCTAAGAAAGACTATAGTTCAGTGCTTTATAAATCTTTAATGAAATCAAAATAATTTAAAACTATAAACAAACAAAATTGATTTACGAAGAATTAGAAAACCCAAAGGAACCAGAAGTAAGTTGTATATAGTTAGAAACCACCTGTCAAAGGCACTAAGTCTAGAGGATTGAGAGAAACTTTTCAACAGGGAAGAAAAAATTTCAACCTTTTACAAACCATACTAGCAAAGAGAAAAAGAGGATGATATGCAAAAGGCATTTAATGCAGCAAGTATATCCCTCAATATAGAGAGGAGAAAGAGAGGAAAAAGAAAGAGAGAAGGAGGAGAAGGAGGGAGTATTAAATTCAGAGTCTGATCTGTTAGTGCAACCCTGTAGGGAAGGGACTGCTGCTGCTGCGGCTAAGTCGCTTCAGTCGTGTCCAACTCTGTGAGACCCCATAGACGGCAGCCCACCAGACTCCCCCGTCCCTGGGATTCTCCAGGCAAGAACACTGGAGTGGGTTGCCATTTCCTTCTCCAATGTATGAAAGTGAAAAGTGAAAGTGAAGTCTCTCAGTCGTGTCCGACTCTTCGCGACCCTATGGACTGCAGCCTACCAGGCTCCTCCGTCCATGGGATTTTCTAGGCAAGTGTACTGGAGTGGGACACATTAGGCCAATTGACAGTCAACAGTTGTTAAGACAACAGAGAAGGTAGGAAAGAGGTATTTTTCGTCTTAGTTACAATCTGGTTTCCCTTTTTTTTTTTTTCTTTCTTGAGAGCTCCAATAAAATGTTCAGTTCTTTTTAAATAACTTTTAGCTATTGGAATTTTTTTAAATGACTATAAGTACTAAGTAAAACAAGTAGTACCTTATGATATCACTTACATGTGCTCAGTCACTCAGTTGTGACTGCTCTTTGTGACCCCATGGACTGTAGCCTGCCAGGCTTCTCTGTCCCTGGGACTCTTCAGGCAAGAATAATAGAGTGGTTGCCATGCCCTCCCCCAGGGGATCTTCCCAACTGAGGGCTCAAACCCGAGTCTTATGTCTCCCTCATTGGCAGGTGGATTCTTCACCGCTTAACTACCAGGGAAGCCTATCACTTACATATAGAATCTTAAAAAGCCCAACTCAGAAAAACAGAAAGTAGAAGTAATTGTTAGGGGCATGGGAGGCAGTCAGGGAAATGGAGAGCTACTGGTCAAAGAGTACAAACTTGAAGTTATAAAATTGACAAGGTCTAGGGATCTAATGTACAGCATGATAATTATAACTAATATAGTATCATATACCTGAATGTTCTCACCTACAAAAAAGATAATTATGAGACTCAATGGAGATGTTAGCTAATACTCTTATGGTAATCATTTTGTAATATGGAAGTATATCAAATCAATACTTTGTACATCTTAAACTCATACAATTTTATATGTCAATTATATATCAATAAATTTGGGAGAGGGGAGTGACTGTAAAAAAGAACTAACTGGATGGAGGGCCAAGATAATTTATTTAGGTTATAAAATGCAATGTTCTACTCAGAAATAATGAGAATCCACCTCTCCCTTTTTGAATTGTTCTTTACATTGCTAGAGTGGTCAAGTTCCAACAACCTTATAGCAAAAGTTGTTGTTGTTGTTCAGTCCCGCAATAATTTCCAACTCTTTGTGACCCCATGGACTGCAGTACACCAGGCTTCCCTGTCCTTCCCCATCTCCCGGAACTTGCTCAAACTCATGTCCACTAGGTCAGTAATGCTATCCAACCATCTGATCCTTTGTCGTCCCCTTCTCCTCCTGCCTTTTCTCTTTCCCAGCATCAGGGTCTTTTCCAATGAGTCAGCTCTTCACATCCGGCAGGCGAAATATTGGAGGTTCAGCTTCAGCATCAGTCCTTCCAATGAATATTCAGGGTTGATTTCCTTTAGGACTGACTGGTTTGATTTCTTTGCTGTCCAAGGAACTCTCAAGAGTCTTCTCCAGCACCATGGTTCAAAAGCATCAATTCTTCAGCATTCAGCCTTCTTCATGGTCCAACTCTTATAGTAATAGTAATCTTACTATTCTAAATGATTTAAAAAACTACATATGGAATAGTATGTATACATGTATATTCTTATGTGTGTATATAATACACACATAAGATGTACATACTTTTAAGAAAAAGTGCCAATATATTATCTTCTAAGTGACCTATGTTTCTCCTACCTCTCTGTCTCCCCAACTATATAAACTTTCTGTTTATCATATCGTGCTTTTTTCTATAGTTTACCATTCTCCCAGAACACTACATTGACAAAATTTTCACATCCTTAAGCTCCATATAAACTGAATATCTACCTTGCTTTTTCAATAATTATGTTTTTGAAACATAACTATATTGATATAAATAACCATGGTCGCCCATTTTCACTGCTGAAGAGTATTCCACTGTCTAAACAGTCTACGAATTATTTACACATTTTGATGTTGAGGAACATTTGGCATGTTTCCAGTTTTTAGATGTTGGGAACAACCTGGCTATGAAAAATTATTGTATATGAATACAGAACTATGTGTGTGTGCAAATTTACCATGAGCATAGAACCAAAAGATGAAATTCTGAATCAAAAATCATGTAAATTTCATACAAAATAATACAAAATTGTCTCTGCAAACAGTTTTACCAACTCACCAGCATTCATTAGTTCCTGCTTTTTATGATTAGATGTTTTAATTTTTGTGAACCTGATGCTCACAAAAATAAAATTGTGATGTTATTGGCATTTCCCTGATAACTAAGGTTGGCAAACTCTTCATATGTTTTATTGCCATTCAGTTCAGTTCAGTTCAGTCACTCAGTCATGTCCAACTCTTTGCGACCCCATGAATCGCAGCACGCCAGGCCTCCCTGTCCATCACCAACTCCCGGAGTTCACCCAAACTCACGTCCATTGAGTCAGTGATGCCATCCAGCCATCTCATCCTCTGTTGTCCCCTTCTCCTCTTGCCCCCAATCCCTCCCAGCATGAGAGTCTTTTCCAGTGAGTCAACTCTTTGCATGAGGTGGCCAAGGTACTGGAGTTTCAGCTTCAGCATCATTCCTTCCAAAGAACACCCAGGGCTGATCTCCTGTAGGATGGACTGGTTGGATCTCCTTGCAGTCCAAGGGACTCTCAAGAGTCTTCTCCAACACCACAGTTCAAAAGCATCAATTCTTCAGCGCTCAACCTTCTTCACAGTCTAACTCTCGCATCCATACATGACCACTGGAAAAACTATAGCCTTGACTAGATGGACCTTTGTTGGCAAAGTAATGTCTCTGCTTTTTAATATGCTGTCTAGGTTGGTCATAACTTTTCTTCCAAGGAGTAAGCATCTTTTAATCTCATGGCTGCAGTCACCATCTGCAGTGATTTTGGAGCCCCAAATAATAAAGTCTGACACTGTTTCCACTGTTTCCCCCTCTATTTCCCATGAAGTGATGGGACCAGATGCCATAAAAGATGTCAAAACATAGGTTAGAAGAATTTCTCTGGGAAGAAATCTGTAGGAGTGTGCAGCCTCTCCTCGGTGCTCTGCCAATCTAGGGCATGTTCAACCCACACTTTAGCACAAGTGTCCAGCCTCCAGCAAAGATTCAGGGTGTTCCTCCAAACTGAGACTTCTCCAGAAACCCTAATTGTCCCTCCAGTAGAACCTTCTAAAAATACAGCAGACCTCACAAGCCAACCACAAGAGCTACTGCAGAAACCAACCAGCTAAGGGAAGTATTTCTGAAGGTACTTCGTGACCCTGCGTGTGTTTTTTGCCCTTTATTCTATCAATATGGTGCAATGCATTCATTGATCATCATATGTAAAACTAACCTTGTTTTGTTGTTGTTGTTGTTTAGTAGCTAAATTGTGTCCGACTCTTTGCAACCCCACAAACTGTAGACTATCAAACTCCTCTGTCCATGGAATTTTCCAGGCAAGAATACTGGAGTAGATTGTCATTTCTTTCTCCAGGGCATCTTCCTGACCCAGGGATTGAACCCCTGTCTCTTGTGTCTCCTACATTGGCAGTCAGATCCTTTACCACTAGCTCCATCTGGACAACAAACCAAAAAAAAAAGAGAAAATCAAGCAGGCCAGGTGCCATCAGTGCCTGAAAGATAGACTGCACTTTCTGCCATGGCCCCATGGCCATACACAAGAAGACTGTATGAAGAAGCAGTCAGATTTAATAGATGAAACTTGAGCTTGTGCCTGTATGTCATGAGAGTAGTTTAATGTGAAGGCATCTATTTCCCAATGTAAAACCCTGTTGTATTTATGAAAAAGTCATACTTTACAGAATTGTAATTATCTGTACATGGAAATCCTACCTTTCTGCCTGTTCAAACTCTTATTTAGTAGTATTTTATTCTCAAAAACATTTATGCTTCTCTACTTCTATTTTTTAAAAAACAAATTTTCCTAAAGCTGAAAAATATTGGCATTAAGGAAAGCAAGACCTCCAAAGCAAAGGAAAAAAAATATAGTTCTGAGTTACTGCCCAAACTTATTGTATCAGTTTTCACTCCAGTCATCCATGATGAAGTTCCTGTTACTACCACATTCTCTTGAGTGATCTAGGCAGGTCATTTAACCACACTTAGAAAGTGAGGAATAGTTCGTTATGATTCTAATCTTGTCTTATTCACTAACAGAAATAATATTGTGAAATTTAAATTCTGTGGGTTGCAGACTGCAGGCATGCATACCCAGTTGCTTCAGTCGTATCCAACTCTCTGTGACCCCATGGACCATAACGTGTTAAGCACCTCTGTCCATGGGACTATCCTGGCAAGAATACTGGAGTGGGTTGCCATGCCCTCCTCCAAGGAATCTTCCAGACCCAAAGACTGAAAGTGTCTCTTGTGTCTCCTGCATTGCAGGTGGATTCTTTACCTCTGAGCCAACAGGGAAACCAGGGATGCAGATTACTATGTGATTTTTCTGGTAATTTCCCAGATACAGCAGCAACAGTTTACATCAGAGGAAAAGAGATGATAGGCTTTAAAAAGAAGAGGATGGGAAGGGTGGAGGGAGGCTCAAGAGGGAGAGGATATATATGTACTTACGGTGATTTGCATTGTTGTATGCAGAAATCAATGCAATAATATAAACAGATTATCCTCCAGTGAAAAATGAAAACATTGTTCATGAGGGAGAGGACATAAGTATACCTATGGTTGATTCATGTTGATATTTGGCAGAAAAACAACAAAATTCTGTAAAGTAATTATCCTTCGATTAAAAAAATAAATTTTTAAAAGAAAAAACAAAAAGCAAAAATATTAAGTTAGTATGCTAATATGACAAATAAGTATTTGTTTATTTGGTTTAATTAAATTTAAAGCAAATCACTATTTAGTTTCAGGGAAAAAACACACATTTTACATAGATGCTTTAGAACATGATGGGTCATCATTTGGGTCTTTGTCATTGATAATATTACTTACTTTTAGATAATTCTTTTTAAACACAGACTGACTATTTTGATCAGCCAATGAATTTCATAAGGAACCCCAAATTACAAAAATAAAATCAACATCACTATCTCAAAGGAAAAGAAGTGGATGAAAACTAAAGTTTAGTAAACACCAGCTATGTTTCATGAGTCAATGGTTTACTTGCATTATTGAAGGTAATAAATACTCATATATCCTTGTAAATGAGATGTAAAAAAAATCTCATTTTAGCAGAAAACAAAACTAATGCTCAGAGAGATGAAGAACCTCCCAATATCAATGACAGTGATTTTCTTTCCACCATGATACTAGCTCTATCACTAAAGATCATCCTTTCCATGTTTCCTTCTACAGCAAATTCTTAATACATTACAGCTAGTGTTTGCAAGATGAATTGAGACTGTTATGGTAAAGATGCTAAAATCCAAATTTTTATTTTTATAAAAAATTCTTTATGAGGAGAAAACAAATTCAGTTTTTCTTCTAGTTAGTATCACTGTAGACAGGAATCACAGCAAAATAAGTTAAGATGTGAAGACATCTTTGATCAGATATTTTGCATTTTTTTTATTCCTAAGTTTTGATCAAGTCTTAGATGCTCAACTTTAGAGTAATGGCCTCAGGCAATTAATTTAGTCCATTATAAATGATAGAATTACATATTTAATAATAAATGCTTTCTAAAGTATACAAAACTCAGATAAATGAAATAATAGAGCAATAAGTAGGATAAGGCTATATCGACCATACTACATACACAGTTCTAGCCTTATATAAGAGTGTATGGGATTCTAATCTTACTTTGCAATTCTTTTTTTTTTTTTTTAATTTGTTTGGTTATTCATTTGTTTTCGGTTGCCCTGGGTCTTTGCTTTGCTTTAGCTGGGCTTTCTCTAGCTGCGGTGCTTGGGCTTCTCACTGAGGTGGATTCTCTTGTTGCAGAGCACAGGCTTTACAGGTCAGGCTCAGTAGTTGTGGCTCACGGGCTTTACTTGTTCCACGGCTTGTGAAATCTTCCCAGACTAGGGATAGAACCCGTGTTCCTTACACCGGCAGGCAGATTCTTAGCCACTGTACCACCAAGAAAGTCCTTTACTTTGTAATTCTTATTTTATTGTTAGTCAAAAAAGACAGAAATTGAAGAATATGTTTATCAAGGTGAAAGAATTCAGAAACCATCTTTGAAGAAGCTGAGGATAAACTTGAGAATATTATATAGTTTTTATAACAATTGATTTGCAAAGTTTGCTTTGTAACCTTTCTTTCCTAGAATTAATTTCCAGTATAAATGTAAGTGATATGAGTGTTCCAGGTAAGCAATTGGAATCCATTTCCTCAGAAATTGCAATTGTAACTTTAATTACATGAAGATCTTTCTCATTGTTTTGATATTTGGGCCTATGTTTTAATGTTTTTGTTCCTTATGTAAGATTTTCATTTATCGGTTTCTGGAAATAAGGATCTCTAGAGGATTTGCTGCCAGAACTTCTGACAACTGGATGGTTCCTTTGCACGAATTTGATACAAGGTTGAAGATATCATCAGGATCTTATTTTTTTTAGATTAAAAACTCTATACTTTGGACTTGCCTGCTGGGCCAGGGATTAAGAATCTGCCTACTAATGCAGCAGGCAGGGATTCAATCCCTGATCCAGGAAGATCCCAGATGCTGCAGGGAAACTAAGCCCATGCACCACAGCTACTGAGCCTGAGCTCTAGAGCCAGGGAACCATAACTATTGAGCCCACGCACCCTAGACCCTGTGTGCCTGAGAGCCTATCTCTGTGACAACAGACGCCAGCACAATGAGAAACTTATACACCATTAATAGAGAGTAGCCCCCGTTCGCTGCAACTATAGAAAAGCCCTCACACAGCAATGAAGACCCAGAGCAGCCATAAATAAAAAATGATTAATTTTTTCAAAAACTCTACACTTTGTATACTTTGATATTTCACACACTAAGTCTAAAGCCCTCTATGTGAGTAGTTAGGTATCTAAATATAGACTCTGTATTAGAATAAATCAGCAACCATATGTTAATTAAATATTAAATAACTGAAGATTTATGGTTTACTGTTCAGTATTTACCTTAATCCACAATTAGAAATGAAAATAAAATCCTGGATAGATACATCATAATGATCATCAAGAAAAGTCAGTGATTGGCTAGTCTCATGTTCTTCCACAGTGGAGCCTATACCAAGATTTATGTGCACTTGGGTCTGCCCACAAGGCCCCAAAATAGAAAAGGCAAGCTAACGTTAGAGGTCAACTCAGTTCAATTGCTCAGTCATGTCCAACTCTCTGCGACCCCGTGGACTGCAGTACACCAGGCTTCCCTATCTATCACGAACTCCTGGAGCTTGCTCAAACTCACGGCCATCAAGCTGATGATGGCATCCAACCATTTCATCCTCTGTCATCCCCTTCTCCTTCTGCCTTCAATCTTTCCCAGCATCAGGATCTAGTGGAGGTAATACACATAATAAAAGTAATCAAAGTGAACAACCTAATCAACTCATAACTATAGTGCTTTTCTTACATACAGAATATGTGTAATGATAAAACAGATGTTTTAGCTGTAAGAAACTTGGTAAGTAAAAATGGCTGTTGTCCTTGTCTAGCTTGGGAATGTGTGTACTTATTTCAGTGATACTTCTACAGCACAAGAACTCTGATTTTCAAACTGCTTTCAGGCATGATTGTACAGACTTTCACACACACACACACACACACACACACACCCCTAACCTATTTCTTATTGTGTTATCTCTGTTTTGTCCAAACAGATTACTAGCCAGCTTGATTAGCCAGCTTGAAACCAAGAACCACGTCCAACATGTTTCTAAAAGTCTAATCCATTGTCAGAAAATAAAAATCTACCATTATTTCAAGTGTTTTAGGATGATTCAAAAAAAAAAAACCTCAGAAGTGTTTTTCAGTTTTGGAAACCAATTTTGGATCATAGGGATAAGCCTCCCAAAGTCCTATATTAAAAGAATGTTTACTTATATTCAGAGGTTCTGGCAAGTTTGTGAATTTTTTTAAAATCCGTTACAAGGCATACATGTTAAGAGCTGATAAAGTCTACCATATCTTCATAATGGAGTGGGATGTGGAACAGTTCTGAGAATCTTTTCTATGCTGGAATAGGACCACTGCCAGTGGGTAAAATGAGATCCACTATTATATTTTTTTTAAGATATTTTGATTTGGACCATTTCTAAAGTCTCTATCAAATTTGTTACAATTTCTGTTTTGGATTTTTGGCCCTAAGGCATGTGGGATCTTAGCTCCTCAAACAGGGATCAAAACCCTACCCGCTATGTTGGAAGGTGAAGTCTGAATCACTGGACCACCAGGGAAATCCCTGAGATTCACTATGATTTTTAAACACAAGCATTTCTAAGCATAGGTGGGTAATAAAAGGAAGGGGATTGCAGTGATCAAAGGAGATTTGTATGCATAGCTACTGTGTCATTCAACTAAAGGGTGTATTGAATGAACTCTGCAAATCTGGTTCATTGGATTGTATGTAGAGAAGAAACCAAGATGGTGACATTTCATCATGTTCATATCCTTAGTCACTACTGCCAACTTACAGAACATTATAGATGAGGTTGAAGCACAAAATTTTAGTTTATGTTAATTCAATCAGATGACGTTCTAAAATTTCAAGACTCACTACACCACATCCTTTCTTAAATCAAGAGCCCTTTGGTCTACAAAACTTTGGAAATAAAGGCCCCTGGAGACTAACCAGGTCAGCCCCTCCAGGAACTCATGCAGTTGCCCTGAAGCATCCAAACAGCATACATTTACCATATTAAACTACCCTAAGCTCAACAGGGAGTCCTGGATGTGAAGCATTGCAGGCCTATCTCACAACTTTAGAAGAGGTTGTTGCCCCAGGCAAATACTTGTTGAACATGTCTCTGTGAATCAGGCTTTAATTTGTTATGGAAAACCCCAAACACATCTCAGGATGTGCCCAAATTGTTAAACATCTGTCCTATTAGTATGGCTCAGTTTCAAGAGAAATTCATTTTCCTGGGGGAAAAAACCTCTGCCCATGTGTCAGTCAGAACTCATTATTTTGCAAGTGATAGAAGATGAGGGAGAGCCTGAGAGAGAAGAATCCATTCTCTCAGCCTTCAAGGAAAAATCTTGGACTTGACTGCAGTTGGACTGTTGCACACCCAGCCCATGCCAGTCACTGTGGCAAGGAAAGTATCTTGTGCTTTAACCAATCAGGGCCCACCCCTGAAGCTAAATTATCGGTGGTAACAGTCCCTTGATGTGAATGAAAAGGAGACCAAGGTATAAATAATAAGGCAATAAAGAAGCATTCCACTAATCAAGAAAATGTTTATCTCTTGTAATGTCTTTTCCCACATGGCTATCTTCTAAACAATGCTTAGGATACCTGAGTTTCTTGAAAGTATCTTTGCTTTCATGAAACTGCTGAGTTAAAAACTGAGAGTCATAATCTGAGATTTCAGCTTGGAATTAGGATGGAGATCAGTGTTATGTGAATATATAGTCCACCTCTCAAGAACTATTTAATACCCACAGTCTTAGTTTCCCCAGCAATAATCAGCAGACAGACAAACCTGAACCATCTCTATAAATGAAGTTGATACATTTCTAGATATGATATGAAAGTGAAAGTCGCTCAGTCATGTCTGACTCTTTGTGACCCCATGGACTATAGAGTCCATGGAATTCTCCAGGCCAGAATACTGGAGTGGGTACCCTTTCCCTTCTCCGGGGGTAATTCCCAAACCAGGGATCAAACCTAGGTCTTCCTCATTGCAGGCAGATTCTTTACCAGCTAAGCCACAAGGGAAGCCCTTTTCTAGACCTGTCACTAAAATCTCACCTCTTTTTTAGTTAACAGACTATATCTCACTACCATTTTCAGTACATATCTCTGGGGCTAGGACACACATTTGTCTCATGGCTCACAATGAGAATACTCCTGGATTTTAGGAAGTTCTCAGGATCTCTACTACTTAGGGAGCATCATGAAAGAGAGATACTGTCTACAGGAAATATTTAGACTCAATATTTTTCTTTTTTTTTTTTGGCCACGTTTGCAAGGCATGTGGGACCTTAGTTCCCAACCAGAGATTGAACTCATGCCCCCTGCAGTAGATGTATAGAGCCTTAACCACTGGACCACCAGGGAAATCCCCAAACTCAATCTTAAAAAGACATGCTTGTGGTAAAGGGTTCTACAGTCTGCTTCATTTGTGAAAATTTGCTGAGGAAATTGGTAGATTCTTCTTTGCTGAGATGCTAAAATCTAGTTGGGGTGACTTGGGCATATTTGACCATTTCTGAGCCCACTATAGATGGTGACTGCAGCCGTGAAATTAAAAGACGCTTACTCCTTGGAAGGAAAGTTATGACCAACCTAGATAGCATATTCAAAAGCAGAGACATTACTTTGCCAACAAAGGTCCGTGGTCATGTATGGATGTGAGAGTTGGACTGTGAAGAAAGCTGAGCGCTGAAGAATTGATGCTTTTGAACTGTGATGTTGGAGAAGACTCTTGAGAGTCCCTTGGACTGCAAGGAGATCCAACCAGTCCATCCTACAGGAGATCAGCCCTGGGTGTTCTTTGTAAGGAATGATGCTGTAGCTGAAACTCCAGTACTTTGGCCACCTCATCCAAAGAGTTGACTCATTGGAAAAGACTCTGATGCTGGGAGGGATTGAGGGCAGGAGGAGGAGGGGACAACAGAGGATGACATGGCTGGATGGCATCGCTGACTCGATGGACGTGAGTTTGGGTGAACTCCTGGGGGTTGGTGATGGACAGGGAGGCCTGGCGTGCTGCAATTCACGAGGTCGCAAAGAGTCGGACACAACTGAGTGACTGAACTGAACTGAACTGAGCCCAAAAGAAAGAGTAGGAGAGAAAGGATCTGAAGAGTGGGGTCTTTGACTATTATTATTTTGTTGGGAATAATGAATCCAGGTACCCCACCATTCAGAAGATCCCATCCATATTCTTAGGTTAGCATAATAAGAAACAATGAATCTAAGGAATAAAGAGGCGGTGGTGTCACAGATCTCATTTAGTAAAACCATCTCTCTCTGTAGCTCATCTACAGAATAAATTTGAAGGTATAGAGATTACCTCTGCCTATCAGAAAGTGTCTACATTTTCCTCCAAGAAAGTTTTCCAATAAGTTCTTTAAATGCTTCTTTAGTCTACTGTTGTGCAGTTTGTGAGCTCATATTATAGACTCTCAGAAGATTGGAGGAACAAGACATTAAGATACTGTAATCAGTTTCAAACTAGCTATTCCACTAAACACATTCTAATAGGAAAAACTAACCTAAGTCTGGTTGAATTGTGGACCAAAATCCCATTTACATGGTCAGGATGCTTGTCTAGGTCAGTATCTAAATCCTCAAGAATAAGATTTAACCATGTTTGGTTAAGTTTGAATAGCAAAGGATCCAAATACCATTATGTAGCAATATAAATATGCAGTGACATCTTAGAACATCAAAGCCAGGCATTCGGAGATGACGTAAAAGAATAAAAAAGGATTTTCAGGCCTTGATAGTCTGTTGATTTTCTGTGCGTGACATTCTCCATAATTTGAATTTTCAAGGTTTCCTCATCAAGCAAATAATCTAATAATATATCAGAAAATTATATATATATATGTGTGTGTGTGTATGAATATATATATATATACACATATACATATGTATGTAGATATAAATAAATCACCTTTCTCATAGTTACATAGAGAAGGAATTCCTTTATCAGTTTTCTTTAGGCTAAATTAATACTCCATTTCCCTACTAGTTTTCAAAGACCAGCATGTGTACAGTGGCTGTTAGGAAGAACACTGGTATAGCAGTCAGGATTTCAGGATTCTGGTTGTGTTTCAGCTCTGCACTGGCCAGTCCTGCAATAACTCCAAAGTGGAATAATGAAGAGCCATCTCAGTCCCTTGGCTCCAGTGAGGTTGGTTCTATCTCTGTTGGTGCTTCATCTAAGCCCAGTTCCTCCCTCTGCCCAATTCTGCTGGCCTCACCCTCTCACAGGTGTTTCCACAGAACAAGTGTTAGTCTCTCAGTTATGTCTGACTCTTCGCAACCCCAGGGACTGTAGCCCACCAGACTTCTCTGTCCATGGCATTCTCCAGGAAAGAATACTGGAGTGGGTTGCCATTTCCTACTCCAGGAGATCTTGCCCACCCAGGGATCAAACTCGGGTCTCACACATTGCAGGCAAATTCTTTACCATTCAGAATCCATTTCCTTGAAAACTCAACCAGAGGTACCATCCAAAGCAGGCTGGTGGCCTTCTAAAGAACTGGATTCTCGAGGATAATATAATTCCATGGATAGCTTCATATATAAAAAGGGGCAGTGTGCTTCATATAGAAGTTCATTTGAAAGCCAGAAAAGAATCAGAAAATGTATCATACCCAGGATCTAGAAAGATCTCGGCACATAGTAAGTGCTCAGTAAATATACTAATTGTGGAATGATTGAATCAATACTGCTTTTACCAAATCAATGGGTGCAATAGAGGATAAGCTGAGGTTAAAACCAGAGGGCCTTGACCAGAGGCTTTTAACTTCCCTCCAAGTGCTCCTCAATCCCTCCCTCCCTCCCTTGGGAGACTAGGTCAGAACACAAGCTTAAACCATAATTTCATCCTGAGGCCAACGCCCTCTGCTTCTAGAACAACTGTACCACCAACTTGGGAACCACTGCTGACTCCAGAAGGAGCTCTTTGTCAGAAAATAAAATAATTTAAAGAAAGCATTTTGTTTTCCCAAATAAAATACTAGATCTTTCTAAATGAATTTGTTTAGAGATTTGGAAGAGAGGACAAAGGGGAGGGGAAAGGCAGATGAGGATTCTGGTGGTGTGTGTCTCTTCTTTTTTATTATTTGGTTTGGACAGGAAATGCATGCATCTCATGATTGGAAGCAGCTGTGGGATGTGACATCTGGGGCAAGAATCGAACAGAAGTTCCTGGAGATGCAGCCCTTGAAGCAGGTCCCTTAGTTCTCCACTGCTCCATTCTAAGCCTCCCCATCACATGCTGCATCGTCTTTCCCTCCCATATTTCCGGCTCCTTCCTCTGAGTAGCAGAGATTATGTGTGAGCAGTATAATTGTGCAGGAGACAAATTTTACTTGGGAAAGTTTCCAGAAGAGAAGAATCTGGCTAAAGGGATGACACAGGCTCAGATGGACCCTGAACTGGGTAGGAGTTGACCAGGAAGGGATTTTTCAGACTCCTGTCAGCATAGGGCAAGAATCCTATAGCTACAGTGCACACTTGCAGGAATACCACACCACATCAGTCAGGTGACCAGCTGGAGTCAGCATCAGTCAGTTGGAGAAGGGAACAGCTACCCATTCCAGTATTCTGGCCTTGAGAATTCCATGGACAGAGGAATCGGTGGGCTACAGTCCATGTGTCGCAAAGAGTTGGACACAACTGAGCAACTTTCACTTCAGCTAGGACAAGCCTAGTCATGCTGTGGTAACAAATGACTCCAAAAATCTCAAGAATGTGCTCTTCTCACAATCGCTGGTCACCGGGTGTCAGTCTCCCATTTGCTCTACTCTGCCCTCACTCCTGGCTATAAAGGGAAGGAGGAGCCCATATTGAGGACATCCTTGGGCTCACAAAAGAGGGAAGACAGAAAGTGTTGGCTGATGGCCAAGAGCTGGCACATAAACCTTCCACATGAAAGTGTTGCATGTCACTTTTGTCCATTTCATTGGTCAAAACAAATCACGTGATGACATCTGAGCTCAACAGGATGGGGACAAATAACCCTCCCCTTCCATGGGCAGGGGTACCAAAGGTCACATGGTCAGGCCACTCAAATAATAAGTGGCAGAATGGAGATTCTACAAAATTTATATCAGACCTCTTTCTACCGCAGTGTCCTCTCCTCAGCCTAGCACAGTGCCTGGCACCAAGCGGTCATCCTATAAATATTTTTGTGAATGAATTAAATGAATAAAAAAGTGAATGAATTACTAGATAATCATGGAGACGCAATTCTGCCCAGGTTTTATTTTAGCAATGTTAATTAACAAAAAAGACCTATTGGCTTTCATTGAGAAAGGTCTTTTACAAAGTAACCCTCTAAGTGTCACCTTTCACAGCTCTCATGAGGACAAGTCATCTCTGGCAAAGCTGTCAACACAAATAAGCCAGAGAAACTGTCAACACTCAGACTCTCCATTTTTATATTTAAAAAGAGGCACCAGGGAGGCTGGCCAGCTTACATTCTGAACCAGCGCCAAAATGCTATCGCAGTAGCATGCATCAAGACTTTGTGTACTTTTCCATTGTGAGAGATTGAGCTACTGGGTAATATTTCCAGCCTGGCCTTCTTGTGACAGCTTGAACCAGAGTTTAACAATTTGTAAGAAAAATCTTAAGTTCCATGCCCAATGTATACTACACTCCCCAACTGACTGAGAACAAGGCTCTTATCTCACTGCAATACTGAGTAAAATGAAAACAAGATTCTACTAAGATAATTTGTCCAGACTGCTTTTCAGTGAAAATACATAAAATGCAAAGGCAACTGAGAGTCATTTTTTTTTTTTTCCCCAGCTCATTCTGAAATGACTTCTTTATTTGGGCAATTTCAACTCATGAAGACAGATTTAAAGCTTTTTTAAAAAACTGGATGGAAAAAAGTACTGTTTTATTTCCATGTGAATATCTCCCCTTTTCTGAAATGAAAGGATGACGAGAAACCTACTGAAATATTTTGTATACTGCTATAATCAGTGCAGTATGCAACAAAGTGGATAGAAATTTATTGCAGCAAGGGAATCAACTTTCTACAACTCTGAAAATGAAGAGCCCAGTGATTTTTACTTAAGCATATGAAATTAATTTTGCTCTCATTAAAATTTTATATATGTTATGGGTAAATATTATAAGCTTCTAAACTGAGAAGCTGAGGTCTGTGTTCTGTATGTTATACATTGGATCACGAGTGCAGCCCTAATGTAATAGATAATTAGTGCAAATTCATCAGCAGTAATGTCCCCACAAGGGATGGTAAGTTGGCAAATGTGTACCATTTAGTCTATTCTTAAGGCTCATTATTTATTCATTTAACATCTTCTCCCAAGATTTAAAGGTGTTAACAAATAAAGAAATGTTTCAGCTTCACAAACTTGCCTTTCTCATTAGGAGCCAGGGCCACTAAATCTCCTTTGGGGAAGCAAACATCGAAGGTTCACCTTCCCAGTGCTACTTATCTATGTAGAGAGGGAAACACAATTCATGAGTGGATAACTGCACTCAGCAGTCAGAGACCTAATCTAAGTCTTTGGCCAGTCTATGGTTAGTGTGTGAATAATGAGCTATTACGTATTCAACGTTTGGCTTGGTTTTCAGCCATGTGCCAATATTAACAACAAAACAGGAACACTTACTGTGCCTCTTCCACCTGCCTCTTCAGTGTTCCCAGAATTTGGGGTGTGTGTGTGTGTGTCCTCAGTTCTGTTTAACTATGTGTGACCCCATGGACTGAGCCCACTAGGCTCTTCTGTCTATGGAATTTTCCAGATCAGAATACTGGAGAGGGTTGCCATTTCATACTCTAGAGGATCTTCTCAACCCAGGGATTGAACGCACATCTCTTGCATCTCCTGCATTAGCAGGTGAGTTATTTATCACTGAGGGGCTACCTGAGAAGCCCCTAAAATAATGGGCCATGGAATAGAGATTGAATCAGATGTTTAAGTACATCCCAGAACTTGTGTTGTTGTTGTTCATTCACCAAGTCATGTCCAACTCTTTGTGACCCCATGGACTGCAGCACGCCAGGCTTCCCTATCCCTCACCAACTCCTGGAGTTTGCCCAAGTTCATGCCCATTGAATTGGTGATGCCACACAACCATCTCATCCTCTGTTGTCCCCTTCTCCTCTTGCTTTCAATCTTTCCCAGCATCAGGGTCTTTGCCAATGAGTCAGTTGTTCACATAAAAAGCACAGACATTAATTTGCCAGCAAAAGTCTGTGTAGTCAAAGCTATGGTTTTCCAGTACTCAAGTATGGATGTAAGAGTTGGACTATAGACAGGGCTGAGTGCCAAAAAATTGATGCTTTTGAACTGTGGTGTTGGAAAAAACTCTTGAGAATCCCTTGGACTGCAAGGAGATCCAACCAGTCAATCCTAAAGGAAATCAGTCCTGAATATTCATTGGAAGGACTGATGCTGAAGCTGAAACTCCAATACTTTGGCCATCTGATGTGAAGAACTGACTCATTGGAAAAGACCCTGATGCTGGGCAAGATTGAAGGCAGGAGGAGAAGGGGACAACAGAGGATGAGACAGTTGGATGGCATCACTGACTCTATGGACATGAGTTTGAGCAAGCTCCAGGAGTTGGTGATGAACAGGGAAGCCTGAGTTACTTCAGTCCATGGGTTCTCATAGAATCGGACATGACTGAATGACTGAACTAAATTGAACTGACTGAGGCAGCAAAATGTCCAGCCCTGTGAACTCAAATGGCAATAATGTTGACCTCTAATTCTGCCTATTCATGGCTTTAGGATGCCATCTTAAAGATGTGGATGGGATTTCCCCTCAGCATGTCCAAACCATACCTACAAACTGCTCGACATTGTCATCCTACAGGGACAGTAAACAAGAGCTGGCTTCCATGGACCCTGATGAGTTAAGAGAGATCAGCAGGGTTATGCATTGGACTTACTTGTCTGAACGTGAGTCCTGCACCAACTCTCTCAGAATAAACAAAATTGAGAAAAGGAAACTGTAATCACATCCATGACAGCATAATAGGATTTAGATGACTTTATCTCATTAACTTTGCAAGGGAACCCTGGCAAAGTATGAAATCCAAGCATCGTGCCAGGCTGACTGAAAACAGTTGTCTGCATTTAAGTCACTGCACCTGCCCTACACTTCAAAAACATAGGTCAGTGCTGCTTCCCCCAAATATATCCTAAAATTTCTAACTTAGTTGACACGCACACAGAGGCTCACACACACAATCTGGTAGCAAGAGGTTCTCCTTTTGAAGTTGTCTGTGCATAGTGAGTTCCCAGTTTTTATTTAGGTTGCAAATGTATTTGGAGTGGGGCTGATGGAAATCCAATGGGGCCGAAGCCTTTCCAAGCCTTACCTTTGCTCCAACACTTGTGTATCTGAAATGAACAAGAACATAAATGGCCGAGTAATAGACAGTTCAACATACTCTACAAGCACTATGATATTGTGGGAAGCTTCCTCGTCTGTAACTTTCCTTTTTCTGTTTTGGCAGAAGTAAAAGGACAAAGAGGAGAAGCATGAATAGAGAATCTCCTAAGAATGTTATGAAGAAATCCCCAAATTCTTAAGTTGTTTAAATGTTGTGAAACTGACTGTTCAGAAATTAAATCATTTTTGAGCATTTCTCAGAACAAATAGACTTTCGGAAAATCAAGAGATTGTCACTTCCCATCTTCAAAACCATTGTGTGCCACTAATGTATTTTCCTGTAGGGGAAACTATCCCAAGGAAAAGAGGTCATGAGTTTATGCCATCGTGGACCTAGACATGATTGAACTGATTTCCTGAGAATGAAAACAATTCATCCATCTTATCAGCAACAGAATTTGTGAATGAATCAAGCATGTGTCTCATGATGAGGCTTGAGAAATTAATACTATCTGAGAAAGAGTTAATGCAAACACCATCTATTTTTATAGCTGTCCTGAAATAACCCTGTGAGAATATTGTGAACCTGGTGCAGGTCACTGAATGAAGATAGTCAAAGGCAGCTCTACTCACAAGAACAATCTTGGCTACTTGGCAACAAGAGAAAGCTCTGGTGACAAGATTTTTCAATGAGGAAACTGCCTGAGCTTGCCAATTACCAGAAAGTCATCAGGGGAGGGCTTGCTATTCAGGGAATCCAGTTGGCAGAGTCGATATGAACATATTTGCAGGTGATTTACTATATATACATTGTTCAAAGGTTTTGGCTCTGTTCTTTGACAAAGGAAGAATCCACAGAGCTGGAATGTGGACAACTGACTTTTACATTCAACTTTAAAAGTTTCAATGTTGTGGGTATCATCTCATGGAAGTCCTCATTTATTTTTCAGAAAGTGTTGCATACCAATAATGGGCTTCCCAGATGGTGCTAGTGGTAAAGAACTCACCTGCCAATGTAGGAGATGCAAGGGACAGGGGCTTCGATCCCTGGGTCAGGAAGATCCCCTGGAGGAGGAAATAGCAACCCACTCCAGTATTCTTGCCTTGGAGAATCCCATGGACAGAGGAACTTGGAGGGCTACAGTCCAAAAGGTAGCAAAGAGTTTGACACGACTGAAGTGACTTAGCACACATGTAATGATAATACTACATCACTTACCCTCGCAGCAGCCCATGTTAACCCCAGGCTTTCCTGAATCACAGACCTCACCATAGTGTAGAGAAATTTCCTGCTTAGAAATATTTTTCCACAGTAGACTAGAAGTCTCTGCAGGCTGGGGTCTGTGTCTCCTCCTTCCTGTGTCTCCAAGCAGAGCTCTGTGTCTGGCACAAAGCAGGTTCTCTGTAACTATTAGCTGAGCTCAAATGAATTCAGACCCTTGGGGATGGGATTTCCCAGCACAGTAAATGGGCTATTTTAAGTCCCCTTCCTATGTGAAATAAAAGGGGGCTTTCACAGCCATTAAACCTCCTATGAGCCATTTCTCAAAACTAAAAAATTTTTATATGTATTTTCAGCTAACTAACCCCTGGCGTTTTCCAGTGTTCAGCCAGAGCTGATCTGATGCTGGGACCCATTTCCTTCTTTTAAAGTATCTTGATATTTGTTTTTTTTTTTTTTTTTTTTTAAATCTCCATGGTGTTTTTCCTTCTACAAATTATGTTTCCCTTCGGACCTCTTTCCTCTGGCCCATGAAAGTAAAATTTGCTTAGCATTCTTGATGCTTTTTACAGAAAAATCTAAGGAAAAAATAGAGGGATATTCTCCATGATTTAAATAAAGATCATTCTTATGGTTATTATCTACCATTGTACTATCCTACTAAAATTCGATAGGAAAACAATGTTGGTAACCTATTTATAAAAGATAGGCTATTTTGATCTCATCTATTTATGAAAAATCCACAATTTGATTGAAATGTCAACAATGGGTTAAGGAAAATTTAGGTTAACTATCCTAGGGAAGTAATTTGCTGTCCCAAAGGTAAACAACGCTCAGTTCAGTTGCTCAGTCCTGTCGACTCTTTGTGACCCCATGGACTCCAGCACCCCAAGCCTCCCTGTCCGTCACCAACTCCCAGAGTTTACTCAAACTCATGTCCATTAAGTCAGTGATGCCATCCAGCTGTCTCATCCTCTGTCATCCCCTTCTCCTCCTGCCTTCAGTCTTTCCCAGTATCAGAGTTTTTCCAATGAGTCAGTTCTTCACATCACGTGGCCAAAGTATTGGAGTTTCAGCTCCAGCATCAGTCCTCCCAATGAATATTCAGGGCTGATTTCCTTTATGATGGACTGGTTGAAGCTCCTTGCAGTCCAAGGGACTCTCAAGAGTCTTCTCCAATACCACAGTTCAAAAGCATCAATTCTTCAGTGCTCAGCCGTCTTTATAGTCCAACTCTCACATCTATACACGACTACTGGAAAAACCTTAGCTTTGACTAGATGGACCTTTGTTGGCAAAGTAATGTCTCTGCTTTTTAATATGCTGTCTAGGTTTGTCAAATTTTTTCTTGCAAGGAGCAAGCATCTTTTAATTTTATGGCTTCAGTTACCATGTGCAATGATTTTGGAAACCAAAAAAATAAAGTCTGTCACTGTTTCCACTGTTTCCCCATCTATTTCCCATGAAGTGATGGGACCAGATGCCATGATCTTAGTTTTATGAATGTTGAGTTTTAATCCAAGTTTTCACTCTCCTATTTCACTTTCATCAAAAGGCTTTTTAGTTTCTCTTCACTTTCTGCCATAAGGGTGATATCATCTGCATATCTGAGGTTGTTGATATTTCTCCCAGCAATCTTGATTCCAGCAGTGCTTTGTCCAGCCTGGCATTTCACATAATGTACTCTGCATATAAGTTAAATAAGCAGGGTGACAATATACAACCTTGACATACCCCTTTTCCTATTTGGAACCAGTCTGTTGTTCCATGCCCAGTTCTAACTGTTGCTTCCTGACCTGCATCCAGATTTCTCAAGAGGCAGTTCAGGTGGTCTGGTATCCCCACCTCCTAAAGAATTTTCTACAGTTTGTTGTCATCCACACAGTCAAAGGTCTTGGTGTAATCAATAAAGCAGAAGTATATTCCAGAATGTTTTTCTGGAACTCTCTCACTTTTTCAATGATCCAACAGATGCTGGCAATTTGATCTCTGGTTCCTCTGCCTTTTCTAAAACAAGCTTGAGCATCTGGAAGTTCATGATTCACGTACTGTTGAACCCGGGCTTGGAGAATTTTGAGCATTCCTTTGCTAGTGTGTGAGATGAGTGCAATTGTGAGGTAGTTTGAACATTCTTTGGCATTGGCTTTCTTTGGGATTGGAATGAAAAATGACCTTTTCCAATCCTGTGGAGCTGAGTTTTCCAAATTTGCTGGCATATTGAGTGCAGCACTTTCACAGCATCATCTTTTAGGATTTGAAATAGCTCAACTGGAATTCCATCACCTCCACCAGCTTTGTTCAAAGTGATGTTCCTAAGGGCCACTTGACTTGGCATTCCAGGATGTCTGGCTCTAGGTGAGTGATCATACCATTGTGGTTATCTGGGTCATGAAGATCCTTTTTGTATAGTCCTTCTGTATATTCTTGCCACCTCTTAATATCTTCTGCCTCTCTTAGGTCCATACCATTTCTGTCCTTTATTGAGCCTATCTTTGCATGAAATGTTCTCTTCGTATCTCTAATTTTCTTGAAGAGATCTCTAGTCTTTCCCATTCTGTTATTTTCCTATTTCTATGCACTGATCACTGAGGAAGGCTTTCTTTTCTCTCTTTGCTATTCTTTGGAACTCTGCATTCCAATGGCTATATCTTTCCTTTTCTCCTTTGCCTTTCACTTCTTTTCTTTTCACAGCTATTTGTAAGGCCTCCTCCGACAACCATTTTGCCTTTTTGTATTTCTTTTTCTTGGGGATGGTCTTGATCGCTGTACTTGGATGGAACCTCAAAAATGACAGAATGATCTCTGTTCATTTCCAAGGCAAACCATTCAATATCACAGTAATCCAAGTCTATGCCCTAACCAGTAATTCTGAAGAAGCTGAAGTTGAGTGGTTCTATGAAGACCTACAAGACCTTCAAAACTAACATCCCCCAAAAAAGATGTCCTTTTCATTATAGAGGACTGGAATGCAAAGTAGGAAGTCAAGAGATACCTGAAGTAACAGGCAAGTTTGGGCTTGGAATATAAAATGAAGCACGTCAACAGCTAATAGAGTTTTGCCAAGAGAACACACTGGTCATAGCAAACACCCTCTTCCAACAACACAAGAGAAGACTCTACACGTGGACATCACCAGATGGTCAATAGCAAAATCAAATTGATTATATTCCTTGCAGCCAAATATGGAGAAGCTCTATACAGTCAGCTAAAACAAGACTGGGAACTGACAGTGACTCAGATCTTGAACACCTTACTGCCAAATTCAGACTTAAACTGAAGAAAGTAGGGAAAACCACTAGACCATTCAGGTGTGGCCTAAATCAAATCCCTTCTGATTCTACAGTGGAAGTGACAAATAGATTCAAGGGATTAGATCTGATAGAGTGCCTGAAGAGCTATGGACAGAGGTTTGTGACATTGTACAAGAGGAAGCAAGGTACAAAGGGGGAAGTAATTAACTCAAAAGATAATCAGAATTAGAGAGCGCCTTGCAATTGTAGATCTGAAAAATTCTTCGTAATATGCAAACCTTTCTGTTGGTATTGTATGATATTAGACTGGAATGTAAGCCTCGTGAAGGCAGGGACCATGTCTGTCTTTTATACTCTTCTTCCCACATTTCAGCATAGCACGTGGCTGATAGGGATCTCAATATTTGTTAAGAAAATTAATGTCTTTCTGAATTAGTGAGTGGTGGCTCTAGAGAAGTAAGTGAATCCAAGCAAATAAAAATATTACCTCCTTCCTTCATGTAGCACTGGAAACAGAATTTTTTTCAATCCAGATAAATGAACCTTCTTAAAAATATGTACCAGACATTGAGATCATATGAAAGTTATGCAAAAGATAAAGCTAAAAGATTAGTTCTTCTCAAGGCAATATTCTAACTATGGATACCGTATACACATGAAATAACAATAGGAAAAACAGTAAACACTTCTCTTCTTCCATTTTAAACACTTAACCAGTAAAAAACTATTCATGATAATATACCTGCATTCCAAATTCCATGTTATTTTTAATAGAATATTTAAGAGCAAAGACAAATATTTCCCCAACTGCCAGTTTAAAAGTGAAAAGTGTTTGTGCCTAGGTCATTAGAGATGAGAAAAATTCAGAAATGAGAACTTCTAATTGAAGGCAGAATATTTAGCTATATAATCTGAAATACTGCCAGTAATGGTAGAAGTTAATACTTGGCTTATTTGTAGCAACATGGATGAAACTGGAGATTATCATACTAAGTGAAGAAAATCACAAAAAGAAAGACAAATACCATATGATATCACTTACATGTGGAATCTAAAATATAACACAATTGAACCTATCTATTAAACAGAAACAGAATCAGCGACATAGAGAATAGATCGGTGGTTGCCAAAGGGAAGAAGAGAGATGGATTGGGAGTTTGGGGTGAGCAGATGCAAACTGATATGTATAGAATGGATAAACAAGGTTCTACTGTAGAGCACAGGTAACTACATTCACTATCAGTGTGATAAACTATAATGGAAAAGAATATGAAAAAGAATATACATACATATGTATAACTGAGTCACTTTGCTATATAGCAGTAATTACACAACACTGTACTTCAATTCGGAGAAGGCAACGGCACCCCACTCCAGCACTCTTGCCTGGAAAATCCCATCGATGGAGGAGCCTGGTAGGCTGCAGCCCATGGGGTCGCTAAGAGTCGGATACGACTGAGCGACTTCACTTTCACTTTTCACTTTCATGCATTGGAGAAGGAAATGGCAGCCCACTCCAGTGTTCTTGCCTGGAGAATCCCAGGGACGGGGGAGCCTGGTGGGCTGCAATCTATGGGGTCACACGGAGTCGGACACGACTGAAGTGACTTAGCAACTTAGCAGTAGCAGTACTTCAATTACACTTCAATAAAAAGTACATTTTCAAAACAAAAAATTATGTACTGAACTTAACATGAACCAAATCAAGAAATTTCCCCTATTCATTTACTACCCCCACCCACCTCATAAAATAGTTATTAGTTTATTATCAGAATTTTAGATATTTTTTAACATGGAGGATCAGAATGGATAACTGTTTAAGATTATGTAAGCTAATCTGTCAAATTTAATTTCTTCAAGGTGGTGCAGTCACTGAATGGGCTGGGCCTGGATCCGAACACAGGTGGTCAGACATGAGAGTCACCCTCTGCCACAGCAGGTAGTGATAACAAGGCTTGCACCGGGCCTTACAGTTGGTCAGTGCTGTCACTTGCAGAGTTACCACTGAGCTTCCTAACAATTTGGGAGGTATCATTTTTGATGGAATTCTGGTTAAGCTATTTCAAATCCTAAAAGATAATGCTGTGAACTGAAAGTGCTACACTCAATATGCCAACAAATTTGGAAAACCCAGCAGTGGCCATAGGACTGAAAAAAGGTCAGTTTTCATTCCAATCCCAAAGAAAAGCAATACCAAAGAATGCTCAAACTACCGCACAATCGCACTCATCTCACACACTAGCAAAGTAATGCTCAAAATTCTCCAAGCCCAGCTTCAACAGTACGTGAACTGTGAACTTCCAGATGTTCTAGCTGGTTTTAGAAAAAGCAGAGGAACCAGAGATCAAATTGCCAACATCTGTTGGTTCATTGAAAAAGCGAGAGAGTTCCAGAAAAACATCTACTTCTGCTTTATTGACTACACCAAGGCCTTTGACTGTGTGGACCACAACAAACTGTGGAAAATTCTTCAGGAGATGGGAATACCAGACCACCTGACCTGTCTCTTGAGAAACCTGTATGTAGGTCAGGAAGCAACAGTTAGAACTGGACATGAAACAACACACTGGTTCCAAATAGGAAAAGGAGTACATCAAGGCTGTATATTGTCACCCTGCTTATTTAACTTATATCTAGACTACATCATGCAAAATGCAGGGCTGGATGAAGCACAAGCTGGAATCAAGATTGCTGGGAGAAACATCAATAACCTTAGATATGCAGATAACACCACCCTTATGGCAGAAAGTGAAGAACTAAAGAGCCCCTTGATAAAAGTAAAAAAGGAAAGTGAAAAAGTTGGCTTAAAGCTCAACATTCAGAAAACTAAGATCATGGCATCTGGTCCCATCACTTAATGGCAAATAGATGGGGAGACAATGGGAAAAGTGAGAGACTTTATGTTTTCAGGCTCTAAAATCACCGCACATAGTGACTGCAGCCATGAAATTAAAAGACACTTGCTCCTTGGAAGAAAAATTATGACCAACCTAGACAGCATATTAAAAAGCAGAGACATTACTTTGCCAACAAAGGTCCATCTAGTCAAAGCTATGGTTTTTCCAGTAGTTATGTATGGGTGTGAGAGTTGAACTATAAAGAGGTCTGAGTGCCAAAGAACTGATACTTTTGAACTGTGGTATTGGAGAAGACTCTTGAGAGTCCCTTGGACTGCAAAGAGCTCCAACCAGTCAATCCTAAAGGAAATCAGTCCTGAATATTCATTGGAAGGACTGATGCTGGAGCTGAAACTCCAATACTTTGACCACCTGATGCGAAGAACTGACTGATTGGAAAAGACTCTGATACTGGGAAAAACTGAAGGCAGGAGGAGAAGGGGATGACAGAGAATGAGAGGTGGATGGCATCACTGGCTCAATGGACATGAGTTTGAGCAAGCTCCAGAAATTGGTGATGGACAGGGATGGTGGATAGCCTGGGGTGCTGGAGTCCATGGGGTCGCAAAGAGTCAGACACGACTGAGTGACTGAACTGAATGGACTGATAGATGGGAAAATGAAAGCACAGGGAAGCCAAAGAACTTCTCAAATCTACAGAATATGTACCCAGAGACACCAAGTCCTGACACCATTTTACTATAGCACTGCTGCTGCTGTTGTTGCTAAGTCGCTTCAGTCATGTCCAACTCTGTGCAACCCCATAGACGGCAGCCCACCAGACTCCACTGTCCCCGGGATTCTCCAGGCAAGCACACTGAAGTAGGTTGCCATTTCCTTCTCCAATGCAGTAAAGTGAAGAGTGAAAGGGAAGTCACTCAGTCGTGTCCAACTCTTTGTGACCCCATGGACTGCAGCCCACCAGGCTCCTCCGTCCATGGGATTTTCCAGGCAAGAGTGCTGGAGTGGGGTGCCATTGCCTTCTCCGTTACTATAGCACAGTGGCTTTCAAATGACAAGTACGTGTTATTATTCTGTCACAGAATTTGGGGGAAGCCAAAGCTTCTAGAAAAATTTGACCTTCAAGATGTTCACATGACCTAAAGCTAAGAGAACCACAGTTGCTGCTTGCTGATATTTTTTCTTATTTAATGGGAATTCATTTCCTCCATCTACCTCTCTTGCAGTGACTACTACTCTTTGGGAACTGAGTTGTCCAAATCTCCCCATAGGTTTTTTTGTTTTTTGTTTTTTTTTTTTGAGTATAATTGTTTTATAATATTGTGTTAGTTTCTACTGCACAATGAAGTGAGTTAGCTATATGTATACATATAATCCCTTCCTCTTGAACCTTCCTCACAGCCCATCATCCCACCCTTCTAGGTGACCACAGAGCACCACGCCGAGCGCCACCCCCTAGGTTTTTATGCTCTAGAAATAAGCATAGTGAGCCAAACAGTGCCTTAGTAGCCCAACAAGCATCAGAGACCATGTCGCACATTCCAGTGGTTGTCTCAAATGGGAAGAATTTTTGGTAATCTCCCCTCAGAGGTTTAAGTCTTTGATTAAGTAAATTCTTCAAGACAGCACAAGATCCATGTGGTTTACTTTTGACATAAATCACATTATGGGCCCTGATAACATTCCAGTTACTCTTTGTAGTTGCTCAAAGAAATGAAGTCCCTTCTGAAATGTGCTAGCCAGGAAAGAATGCCGTGTTCTGGTGAGGCTGCCTGAAGGCTGTCGTGTGATTTAGATAAAAGATTTCCAATGAGCATCTGAGTCACAAATCATTCATTTAATGATTTAAACTTATCAAGAAGCATCTTCTCCCCACAACTCAAAGTGTAAAACACTGATAAGTTCTTAAAAAAAAAAAAAGTTAAATGTAATTTAACATCCTCCTATGAGTTCTGCAGTTGTCAGCATCAACAGACTCAGATGACAGCTTTCTGCAGTGCTGGAAAAGGTGGAAAAGTGAAGGTAACTTCAGGCTCAGCAGAGAATCTCAGAGAACTCCAGCTATAGCCGACATCATTCCTTCTACCTCATTTTCCCTATCTGAAAGATTTTCACCAAATGAGAAGGTTGAATTGGAGACTGTTCTCGGGATTCACAACCCTGTTGTCAGGGCTCTCCAGAGAAATAGAGCCAATAGGAGATATATAGATACAAATGCAAATATATAAGGAGACTTGTTATAGAAATTAGATTAGGCTATTATGGAGGCTGAGAAATCCCATTAGCTATCAACTGCATGCAGAGAACCAGGAGATCCAACAGTGTAGTCCAACCCAAAGTCAAAAGCTTGAAAACCAAGTCCTAAAGTCTGAAAGCCTGGGAACCAGGAGCTTTGATGTCCAAGGGTGGGAGAGGTGGATATTCCAGCTTAAAAAGTGACCTTCCTTCAGCTTTTGTGTTCCACTGGGGCCCTCAATAGATTGTATGATGTTCCCTTCCACATTGGTGAAGGTGGATCTTCTTTACTCAGTCTACAGATTCAAATGTTATCTTTTCCAGAAACATCCTCATAGACACATTCAGAAATTATGTTCTATCAGCTACCTGAGCATCACTCAGCCCAGTCTAGTTGACACATAAAACTAACGATCATAGAGACCATATTTAGGAGATACCATTCAGTTCAAATTAGGTCCCCTGAGAGCCTCCTCTTGTCAACCTCTCCACTCTCTGCTCTCCAAATGCTGGATTCATACAATCTTTTATTTTTAGAAGTATATAACTGGAAAGGCCCTCAAGAGATCTTTACTCCAATTTCCTGATTCACAAAGGTTTGTAATTGATCTAGTTTTTGGAGATCTCAAGAACCGAATCCATAGTTTTCTCTTGTTGATTAGGCTTATTTATGAATTCCAGCAGTCTAACAAAACACTTTTTCCAGAAAATTAAACTCATGTTCTGTTGGATTCTATACAGTTGCAGAATAGTGTTGACTTTGAATATCTGAAAAAGCAATCATTGAGTCTTCAATGCTTTTTCTTTCATAAGCCAACTGTCTTAGTTAAATGTGGTTGTTGTTCAGTTGCTGTCATGTCTGACTCTTTGTGACTCCGTGGACTGTAACCTGCCAGGCTCTTCTGTCCTCCAGTCTCCGAGTTTGCTCAGATTCATTTCCATTGAGCCAGTGATGCTATATAATCACCTCTGCCATCACCTTCTCCTTTTGCTTTCAGTTTTTCCCAGCTTTAGGGTCTGTAGGCAAGTAACAGAAACCAACTCCAGGCACCTTCACAGGGACTTTGTTTAAAAGATGTGAAGATATTACATACTATATAAGAAAGATGATACAGCTAAACATCAGGAAAGAACTGGAACTACAAAATGGAAAGACTCTAGAACCAAGGTGATCCTCTTATCACTAGCAAACAGTCAGAACACAGACAGAAGCAAGACTCCCCAGTTTCAAGCCCCTACTGTACCACAGGCAGCTACTTTCAGAAAAGACCCTTTGTCACAAATACCTCCTTCTCGCTCATGATCAAATCATATAGTGTTTTTGATCTCCCTGCAAGTCTACTACACTTCCCTAAATGGTGTCACCAAAGTACAGAGCAAATTCCATGGGCAGAAGAATAGAAATGCACTGTTATTCACCTATAAAGCTTAACACTTTACATGCAATGATAAATACTCATAGAGTTTATATATGTACCTAATGTCACTTCTGCCATCATCCATGACACTGTGGCAGACCAACTTGCTAGTTTACAAGTAGGGTTAAAACTTCAGGCCCGACATAGTCCTGACAACCTTGAAAGAACAGAATAAGAAGACAGACACAACATAATCTTCCCAGCTCCACCCTACCCTCATAGTATCCCCTGAAGGCTCTTAGGAGGAGTATCTGGGTGTCCCCAGAGGTAAAAGGACATAATTCAGGAAAAAGTAAAGAGCTGTTGACAATTAGACAGTTTGCTGTCTGCAGAATCCTTGAAAATAACCTCCACTGGCTTCAGAGTGAAAAACACTAGCTTGTGTTAATAGTTTCTTCAACTTTGTTCAACTCCTGACATATGGGCACTTTTATGTTCTTTCTGATTCTTCAAAAGCTTTTCCATGACTTTTACTAACCTTCACAGTTAAAGAATAACTTACCCAACATATACCAATGGCCAAAGTATCCTAGAAAGCAGTTTATCCATGGTCATATGAAACAGATTTTTTTAACTACCAGCCATTACTGGCTATTTTTTCATACCTTTGAATCCATTTAGTGAACCAAGATGTATCACTAAAATAAAATTTTCTTAGTAAAAAAAAAAAAAAAAAAATGATGCTTTTAGCCCAGATAACAAAATACTATGATTCAAACTGTTTTAAAGAGTAGGAAATCTTATTATGTCACATACAAAAAGAAGTCCAGAGTTAAGGTGAGCTCCAGATGTGCTACTTCAGGACCCTCACTCTATTTCTCTGCAGATCTCTCGGCTCAACCCTTCTCCAGCTGGTAAAGATGGCTGCAGGAACTTAAAACATCATACACAATTAACTTTGTAACCAGAGAAGGGATCTTTGTTTTATGAGAAAGAAACCTTTCCCAGTGGCACCTAAAGTGGAATGGGCTGTCTTTGGTTTGGACCCAGCATCATGTTACATTTGCTAAATTCTGGGTTTGGAAGGGGAAAATCAGAATAAAAATTGACGTTAAAGTTTGATTTTAAGATGTCTATGACTTTTCTTCTGGGAATTATAACATTCTGTACTATTCTTATTGTCCTTATCACATTTTTCCAGTCAGCTATCCAAGAAGTGTTTGTTGAGCACCTCATTGTTGAGACATACAAGTGTTCAAGACAGACTCATTGTTTTCATGGAGCACACATTCTTCTGACTTGTATTAGAGTTATCTTGATATTGCATCAGTCACAGTTCTCCAGAGAAACAAGATCAACTGGTGATAGACAGATGACACATAGATGTGTGCATGCTCAGTCACTTCAGTCGTGTCTGACTATTTGTGACCACATGGGCCGTAGCCTGCCAGGCTCCTCTGTCCAAAGGATTTTCCCAATAATAATACTGGAGTGGGGTGCCATGGGAATCTTCCCAAACCAAAATTTGAACCCGCATCTCCTGCATTGCAGGCCAATTCTTCACCACTAAACCACCAGGGAAACCTGACAGGTAGGTAGATAGATAGATAATAGACAGCTAGGTAGATAGATAAATTTTAAGAAATTGGCTCACTCAAAAAAAAAAAAGAAAGAAAGAAAAAAATTGGCTCACTCAATTTTGGAGGCTGATCAATCTGAAATGTGTAGGGCAGAGCAGCAGGCTGGAAATTCAGGTAAAAATTAGTGCAATTTTGAGGTAGAATTATTTCTTATTTGGGAAACCTCAGTTTTTTCTCTTGAAGTTTTCAATCAATTGGATGAGACCCATCCACATGATCAAGGCTGATCGCCTTAAAATCAACTTATTGTACATATTAACTATATTTACAAAATACCTTCACAGCAATATCTGGATTAGTGGTTGTTTAAATAACTAAGTACTATAGCCTAGTCAAGCTTACACCTCAAATTAACCACTATAGATGCCTTGTTTATGTCAATGCCGGCTTCTTGAAAAAGAGATTGCATCACATACCTATCCCTGGTGGCTCAGACAGTAAAGAGTCCACCTGCAATGCAGGAGACTGGGTTCGATCCCTGGGTTGGGAAGATCCCCTGAAGAACGGAATGGCAACCCACTCCAGTATTCTTGACTGGAGAATCCCATGGAGAAAGCAGCCTGGCAGGCTATAGTCCATGGAGTCACAAAGAGTCAGACACAACTAAGCAACTAACTTTTCATATACCTATCAGTCTGTAATCACCATGGAGCCTTACACACAGCTTTCCAGCTACTAGATGTTCAAAAAATGTGTGCCGTTGAATTCCTTAAGCTTCATTTTATGCCATGTGGTCTGTCTGAATGTCTGCGAATGACAAGTTCACATCAAAGAGGATCACCCAGAGCTGAAACAAAATCATGAACCATAAAGCAAAGGCAACAACCCCACCCCCACCCACTCAGGCTGATCTGAAGACTCTTTCAAGTTACACTCCCCATCTTGAAGCACATCCCAGACCATCACACCAATGTCAAAGAATTACATTCCACTAAAAAATGCTAGTAAGTACACCACATGCCTTTTTTTGGGAAACGAAGTTAAGCCTAGGGCTTAAGAGACTTCATTTTTCCCTTCTGACCCTGATCTTTTCTTGAGCCATTTGATCTGCTTCTTTTCATAAAGCAGATGTTCCTGGAGAGATCGCACAGGGAGCCAGGGGCCAGAGCCAGTCCTCTGATCTGCGTGTGTTTCCACTGACCACCCAAGGGGCACCAGGCAAACTGCAGCCTCTGAGTCAGAGTCTGGCCTTTCTAAGCATTCCATATACCTGATAACTTATTGCTTCCTCCCCCACTCCCATCCAATCCTTAAGAAGAAATACGCTTGCAGTGTGTTCTCTTGTTATGTATGCAGATGCCCGATCCACAAGACATTTTGCATAAGCTGTTTCCTCCATGGAGTTAATCTGTAGCCCAAATTAAGAAAAGATAGAAGTTAATAAATCTTCACTCAGCACCTACTCTAAGCCAGGCACTGAACAAGGCATATACATTAATATAATTAATCTCCCTTAAAACATTATAGATATGCAGATGACACCACCCTTATGGCAGAAAGTGAAGAGGAACTCAAAAGCCTCTTGATGAAAGTGAAAGTGGAGAGTGAAAAAGTTGGCTTAAAGCTCAACATTCAGAAAACGAAGATCATGGCATCCAGTCCCATCACTTCATGGGAAATAGATGGGGAAACAGTGGAAACAGTGTCAGACTTTATTTTTCTGGGCTCCAAAATCACTGCAGATGGTGACTGCAGCCATGAAATTAAAAGACGCTTACTCCTTGGAAGGAAAGTTATGACCAACCTAGATAGCATATTCAAAAGCAGAGACATTACTTTGCCAACAAAGGTCCATCTAGTCAAGGCTATGGTTTTTCCAGTGGTCATGTATGGATGTGAGAGTTGGACTGTGAAGAAAGCTGAGTGCCGAAGAATTGATGCTTTTGAACTGTGGTGTTGGAGAAGGCTCTTGAGAGTCCCTTGGACTGCAAGGAGATCCAACCAGTCCATTCTGAAGGAGATCGGCCCTGGGATTTCTTTGGAGGGAATGATGCTAAAGCTGAAACTCCAGTACTTTGGCCACCCCATGTGAAGAGTTGACTCATTGGAAAAGACTCTGATGCTGGAAGGGATTGGGAGCAGGAGGAGAAGGGGACGCCAGAGGATGAGATGGCTGGATGGCATCACTGACTCGATGGACGTGAGTCTGAGTGAACTCCGGGAGTTGGTGATGGACAGAGAGGCCTGGCGTGCTGCGATTCATGGGGTCACAAAGAGTCGGACATGACTGAGCAACTGAACTGAACTGAACTGAACTGAAAACATTATGATATATTGTTATATCCATGACATTAATATAAAAGAGGAAATTCAAACCAGCTATAATCCAAGGCACAGGTTGCAAGTCAAAAAAGAAGCAAAGCTAATTAAGTGTAGTCACCCACCTTGGTTCTCTCACTGACTGAACAAACTAATCATAAGATAACTACGTGCACCTATCAGTTGAGTACATTGTGGTACAGTTTGACTCAGAGTATTCTGAAGTATCCAGACTTTTCCAAAGCAAACAGGGAAAGTTAGTATTGGGATTTTTTTGTTGTTGTTGCTGTTTTAGCATGAAATGAGTTATGTGTGTGTGTGTGTGTGTGGAGTGGAAAGTGAATAAATAATCTTAAACAAATTTCTTTTCTGAAAGCGTATAAATCTGTCGTTGAAACAGAAGCAGTATTGAAGTCACTATTTAAAAGGATATAGATTTCTTGATATATTTTCCAAAGCCACATTCTCTTTTAAGGAGAATCGTCAGGCATGGTCCCATGCCTCAACACATAGTTCAGTTCAGTTCAGTCGCTCAGTCATGTCCGACTCTTTGCGACCCCATGAACCACAGCATGCCAGGCCTCCCTGTCCATCACCAACTCTCAGAGTCCACCCAAACCCATGTCCATTGAGTCGGTGATGCCATCCAACCATCTCATCCTCTGTCATCCCCTTCTCCTCCTGCCCTCAATCTTTCCCAGCATCAGGGTCTTTTCAAATGAGTCAGCTTTTTGCATCAGGTGACCAAAGTATTGGAGTTTCAGCTTCAACACCAGTCCTTCCAATGAACACCCAGGACTGATTTCCTTTAGGATGGACTGATTGGATCTCCTTGCAGTCCAAGGGACTCTCAAGAGTCTTCTCCAACACCACAGTTCAAAAGCATCAATTCTTTGGTGCTCCACTTTCTTTATACTCCAACTCTCACATCCATACATCACTACTGGAAAAACCATAGATGGACCTTTGTTGACAAAGTAATGTCTCTGCTTTTTAATATGCTGTCTATGTTGGTCATAACTTTTCTTCCAAGGAATAAGTGTCTTTTAATTTCATGGCTGCAGTCACCATCTGCAGTGATTTTGGAGCCCAGAAAAATAAAGTCTGACACTGTTTCCACTGTTTCTCCATCTATTTCCCATGAAGTGATGGGACTGGATGCCATGATCTTAGTTTTCTGAATGTTGAGCTTTAAGCTAACTTTTTCACTCTCCTCTTTTACTTTCATCAAGAGTTTCTTTAGTTCCTCTTCACTCTCTGCCATAAGGGTGGTGTCATCTGCATATCTGAGGTTATTGATACTTCTCCCGGCAATCTTGATTCCAGCTTGTGCTTCCTCCAGCCTAGCATTTCTCATGATGTACTCTGCATGTAAGTTAAATAAGCAGGGTGACAATATACAGCCTTGACGTACTCCTTTTCCTATTTGGAACCAGTCTGTTGTTCCATGTCCAGTTCTAACTGTTGCTTCCTGACTTGCATACAGGTTTCTCAAGAGACAGGTCAGGTGCTCTGGTACTCCCATCTCTTTCAGAATTTTCCCCAGTTTATTGTAACACAATCAAAGACTTTGGCATAGTCAATAAAGCAACACATAAGACCCTCTTAAATAAGAATTAAATTTGTTAGCCAGTGAAAAACACATATTTCCTACTACGTCTTCAATTATTTTGGTTCACACAACAGAAAATTCTTCTGCTCATTACCTGAGAAAGTAAATCAATCAAGACTTGGGTCTTACCTCAGTGAGTTGTTTAATGAAATGGATGGATAAATGGGATTCTGAGGTTGTGAAAGCTATTTCATGGAATCCTGAAAAGAAAAAAAAAAGTACCAGGAAAGTAAAAAGACAGTCCTCAGAATGAAAGAAAATATTTATAAGTCATAGATCTGATGAAGGACTCGTATCTAGAATATATAAAAGACTCTTGAAATTCAGTAACAAAAGGATAAATAACCCATTTAAAAATGAGCAAATGATCAGACCAGAGATATCTCTAGAGAAGAAATCTGAATGGCCAGTAAGCACACAAAAGTAAAAATAAGCACTGCAATGAGATATCATGTCACATCCAGCTAGCATTGCTGTGATCAAAGTGTCGGTCACTAGTGTTGGTGAAGAGGTAGAGAAATTTGAATTCTCAAACACCATTGGTAGAAAGGCAAAAATAGTGTAGCCATTTTGGAATACAATTTGGCAGTTCCCCAAAGAACCAAACACAGAATTACCATATGATCCAGCAATTTCACAGCTAGATATTTATCAAGAGAAATGAATACATATGCCTGCACCAAAATACACAAATATTCAGAGCAGCATTATTCATAATAGCTAAAAAGTGGAAACAGCCCAAATGTGCATCAAATGATGAATGGATAAATAAAATGGGATGTATCTATACAATGGAACAGTGTGTGTGTGTGTGTGTGCTCAGTCATGTCCAAATCTTTCCAGCCCCAATGGACTATAGCCCACCAGGCTCTTTGTCCATGGAATTTTTCAGGCAAGAATACTGGTGTCATTTCCTATCCAGGGGCTTTTCCCAACCCAGGGATCAAACCTGTGTCTCTTTCATCTCCTACACTGGCAGGTGTATTCTTTACCACTAGTGCCACCTGGGATATTATTTGGCAATAAAAGGAATAATGTACCAATACTTGCTACAACAAGGATGCACCTTGAAAACATTATGCTAAGTGAAAGAAGCCAGTCACAAAAGACTACACACTGTGTGCGTCCATACATACAAAATGTCCAGAATAAGTTAATCTAAATTAACAGAGAAGAAATGAGTGCTTGCCTGGGGCCTGAGACACGAGGTTTGGGGAGAAATCGGGAGTGACTACTGATAAGTATAGGCTTTTTGCAGGAGAGTGATGAAAATTTTGTAAAGATTTATTATGATAATGGTTGCACAGCTCTGTGAATATACTAAAAAAAAGCATTTAAATAAATAAATTTATGATATATGAATTATGTCTCAAAAAATATTTTTAAGTCTTTTATCAAATTGAGGATAGCCTGGGGAAAAAAATGAGATTTTACTCCAAAGATATAAATAGAATTTTTGTGAGTAGAATGCATCATCTTTAGGTAATTTGGCTATCTTGCAGTGATTATATTACCTATTGTTTGGGTATGAAAAGTTAGAGCAATATCAATCTTGTTCCTAACACCATAATATTTAGAAAGAAGAATATGGCAGTATTCTACAATAATTATTTCTCAATAAATTTCTATAACAATATATTCACCTTAACTAGCAATTTTACTATTATTTACTTATTATATTTTTAAATCAAGTACTTTTCCTCTTAAAGTACATATATTTAAAAGACATTATTTTCTTATTATAATTAGAAAACTAGCTTCTCTTGCCATAAATAAAAGATGACTGTTAAGTACAATAAAAATAAATCAATATTTTAAAATTCTATAGAAATAAATGTTGCTACTGGAATACTTGAAGCCCAGGACTTGTTATCTTTTTTGTTAAAATACAAGATTGATGTGTTGTATAAAAGGAGAGAAGGTTAGCACTCCCCTTGACAAGAATGGAAGAGGCTCTCTGGCCTGACAACATTCATATGGTTAAGGCGTTGCCACCTACTTCGTGGCATCTAAGCACTGTTTTTTAGATGTCAACTCCAGGAAGAAAACTATTAAAAATACAAACACATGGAGGCTAAACAACACACTTCTGAATAACCAACAAATCACAGAAGAAATCAAAAAATAAATTAAAATATGCATAGAAATGAATGAAAATGAGAACACAACAACCCCAAACCTATGGGATTCTGTAAAAGCAGTGCTAAGGAGAAGTTTCATAGCAAAACAAGCTTACCTCAAGGAACAAGAGAAAAATAAAATAAATAACCTAACTCTACACCTAAAGCAACTATAAAAAGAAGAAATGAAGAACCCCAGAGTCAGTAGAAGGAAAGAAATAATAAAAATTAGGGCAGAAATAAATGAAAAAGAAACAAAGGGGCCATAGCAAAAATCAACAAAGCTAAAAGCTGGTTCTTTGAGAAGATAAATAAAATAGACAAACCATTAGCCAGACTCATCAAGAAACAAAGGGAGAAGAATCAAATCAACAAAATTGAAATGAAAATGGAGAAATCACAACAGACAACACAGAAATACAAAGGATCATAAGAGACTACTATCAGCAACTATGTGCCAATGAAATGGACAACGTGGAAGGAATGGACAAATTCTTAGTAAAGTATAACTTTCCAAAACTGAACCAGGAATAAATAGAAAACCTTAACCCTCCCATCACAAGCACAGAAATTGAAACTGTAATCAGAAATCTTCCAGCAAACAAAAGCCCAGGTCCAGACGGCTTCACAGCTGAATTCTACCAAAAATTTAGAGATGAGCTAACACCTATCCTACTCAAACTCTTCCAGAAAATTGCAGAGGAAGGTAAACTTCCAAACTCATTCTATGAGGCCACCATCACCCTAATACCACAACCAAAGATGCCACAAAAAAAAAAGAAAACTACAGGCCAATATCACTGATGAACATAGATGCAAAAATCCTCAACAAAATTCTAGCAAACAGAATCCAACAACATATTAAAAACATCATATATCATGACCAAGTGGGCTTTACCCCAGGGATGCAAGGATTCTTCAACATTTGCAAATGAATCAATGTGATACACCACATTAACAAATTGAAAGATAAAAACCATATGATTATCTCAATAGATGCAGAGAAAGCCTTTGACAAATTTCAGCATCCATTTATGATAAAAAAGAAAGCAGGAGTAGAAGGAACATACCTCAACATAATAAAAGCCATATATGATAAACCAACAGCAAACATTATCCTCAATGGTGAAAAATTGAAAGTATTTCCCCTAAAATCAGGAACAAGACAAGGGTGCCCACTCTCACCATTACTATTCAACATAGTTTTGGAAGTTTTAGCCACAGCAATCAGAGAAGAAAAATAAATAAAAGGAATCCAGATTTGAAAAGAAGAAGTAAAACTCTCACTGTTTGCAGATGACATGATCCTCTACAAAGAAAACCCTAAAGATTCCACCAGAAAATTACTAGAGCTAATCAATGAATACAGTAAAGTTGCAGGATATAAAATTAACACACAGAAATCCCTTGCATTCCTCTATACTAACAATGAGGAAACAGAAAGAAAATTAAGGAAACAATTCTATTCACCATTGCAGTGAAAAGAATAAAATACTTAGGAATAAATCTATGTAAAGACACAAAAGACCTATATATAGAAAACTATAAAACACTGGTGAAAGAAATCAAAGATGACACAAATAGATGGAGAAATGTACCATGTTCATGGATTGGAACAATCAATATAGTGAAAATGAGTATACTACCCAAAGCAATCTATAGATTCAATGCAATCCCTATCAAGCTACCAACAGTATTTTTCAGAGACCTAGAACAAATAATTTCACAATTTGTATGGAAATACAGAAAACCTCAAATAGCCAAAGCAATCTTGAGAAAGAAGAATGGAACTGGAGGAATCAACCTGCTTGACTTCAGACTATATTACAAAGCTACAGTCATCAAGACAGTATGGTACTGGCACAAAGACAGAAATATAGATCAATAGAAAGTGCAGAGATAAATCCATGCACCTATGGACACCTTGTCTTTGACAAAGGAGGCAAGAATATACAATGGAGAAAAGACAATCTCTTTAACAAGTGTTGCTGGGAAAACTGGTCAACCACTTGTAAAAGAATGAAACTAGAACACGTTATAACACCATACACAAAAATAAACTCAAAATGGATTAAAGATCTAAATATAATACCAGAAACTATAAAACTCCTAGAGGAAAACATAGGCAAAAAACACCCTCCGACATAAATCACAGCAGGATCCTCTATGACCCATCTCCCAGAGTAATGGAAATAAAAGCAAAAATTTTTAAATGGAACCTAATTAAACTTAAAAGCTGTTGCACAACAAGGAAACTATAAGCAAGGTGAAAAGACAGCCTTCAGAATGGGAGAAAATAATAGCAAATGAATCAACTGACAAAGAATTAATCTCAAAAATACATAAGCAGCTCAATTCCAGAAAAATAAATGACCCAATCAAAAAATGGGTCAAAGAACTAAACAGACATTTCTCCAAAGAAGACATACAGATGGTTAACAAACACATGAAAAGATGCTCAATATCACTCATTATCAGAGAAATGCAAATCAAAGTTCGATGCACGATACTGGATGCTTGGGGCTGGTGCACTGGGACGACCCAGAGGGAGGGTATGGGGAGCGAGGAGGGAGGAGGGTTCAGGATGGGGAACACAGGTATACCTGTGGCGGATTCATTTTGATATTTGGCAAAACTAATACAATATTGTAAAGTTTAAAAATAAAATAAAATTAAAAAAAAAAAAAAACACTACAATGAGGTACCATTTCATGCCAGTCAGAATGGCTGCTATCAAAAAGTCTACAAACAATAAATGCTGGAGAGGGTGCAGAGAAAAGGGAACCCTCTTACACTGTTTGTGGGAATGCAAACTAGTACAGCCACTATGGATAACAGTGTGGAGATTCCTTAAAAAACTGGAAATAGAACTGCCATATGACCCAGCAATCCCACTGCTGGGTATACATACCAAGGAAACTAGAATTGAAACAGACGTGTGTACTCCAGTGTTCATCGCAGCACTGTTTACAATTGCCAGGACATGGAAGCATGTCGGGAACCGCGTTAGGCATTACTGACAAAATGGAGGCACGGCCCCAGCCCCGTCTCATTCCGCAGGCAGGGACCCAGAAGGAGTTAGCTCTTGTGATTCTGACTTGTTTCTTCCTTTCTTCGGATGAAGTTGGCTGGAAAGAATGTTAAGGTGCTTATTGTTCTTGAGAGAAGCGTGAGAAAGCACAAAGCCTTCTGCAGTTGTGCCCAGAAAATAATCTATAAAGTAACCACTGACATTTGTTCAAGGATTTTTGCAAAGAATGTCCCAGGATGAGCATGTAGGCCACAGCTTGAGGCCATAGCAAAGATTGTTATCTAAGACCTGTTTGTGAGGGAAATGTTTATGGCAAAGGAAGTTTGCTGAGTTTAGGGTTTAGGAATAATTAAGAATAGTTAGAAGACTTTTTAGGAGATAGTGAGCTTAGGATACTAGGGACAAGCAGGATTTAGAAAGATAAGAAATAAACTGAGGAATGTGGAATGCAGCCCAGACATAAGCGTGAGTTACAATGTAATCACAAGTAAACACAATTCTGAGAGAATCTCTGAATCAGGAACTCTTTTTGAAGGACAACAGTGAGACAATAATCTGGGTGAGAGAGAACTGAAAATGTCAAACCTTTGACCTAATGCTTTTGAAAAGATATAAAAGAGAACCTGATGCTTGAAATAAACATGTAGTCCGGTACCTAGAGTCAGAGGCTACATCATTTCCCACCAACACCGCTCATCCCTTCAGGCTGATCCCTGGCTGCTGGAGCTGGACTCCGGCAGAAGCAACCTAGATGTCCATCAACAGACAAATGGATAAGAAAGCTGTGAAACTAATACAATTTTGTAAGGTTTAAAAATTTTTTTAAAAAATAAATAAATAAATAAAAAAGAAAGCTGTGGTACATATACACATACACCTTCTAATGAGGTGGATGAAACTGGAGCCTATTATACAGAGTGAAGTAAGTCAGAAAGAAGAGCACCAATACAGTATCCTAACACATATATATGGAATTAGAAAGATGGTAACAATGACCCTATATGTGACACAGCAAAAGAGACACAGATGTAAAGAACAGTCTTTTGGACTCTGTGGGAGAAGGCGAGGGTGGGATGATTTGAGAGAATGGCATTGAAACATGTATATTAGCATATGTGAAACAGATCACCAGTCCAGGTTTGATGCATTAGACAGGGTGCTCAAAGCTGGCGCACTGAGATGACCCTGAGGGATGGGATGGGGAGGAAGGGAGGAGGTGGGTTCAGGATGGGGAACACATGTACACCCATGGCTGATTCATGTCAAGGTATGGCAAAAACCACTACAATATTGTAAAGTAATTAGCCTCCAATTAAAATAAATAAATAAATTCCTTTAAAAGAAAATTAAAAAAAAATAAAATGCAAGATTGATACAGAGAAGTATTAAAATCTAATGTAATAGAATGACAGTACAAAGAATAAAAAAGAACGGGAAAAAAATTAACTATGCGAGCCAGTGTTATTTAACACTACATCTATAAATGACCTAATGCTATCTCTTATCCATTTACCTAAAATCTGATGAAGGTGTTACTGGTTAGTGGGTATCTCTTCTCTAAGTAGCAGAACTCCAGATCCAGGTGCATTCAGTCTTGTAACTCCACTGGAGTCCTCTGTAACCAACTGGAAAACCAATCATGGGAAAGGCACACCCACTTCCTAAAACTCTGGCTCAGAATCAATACATGTCACTTTTGTTCACATTCCACTGATGACCATTAATCACACGGTCACTTCTAGATGCAAGAGGGGCTAGGAAATGTGGTCCCTACTTAAACCATTAGTTCCCAGGACAAAACCTCCACACCACAGAAAGGGAACAGTTTTGTAGGTGGACAGCTCTCTGTGCCACAATCCAGGATAACCCCAAGATTCTTGTAAAAATAAACCATTATCTAAGGCTAACATGACTTGTGAAAGGCTGCCATGAGTGTCATATGCCTTCTAAAAAACTGAACTTGAGGAAATAGATTTATTCAATGGGATACTACTCAAAATGAATGGCCACTAAAAAGAAAAAAAAACATCTAAACCAAGCAGGCAACTTTAGATTCTTTGAGTTAAAGTGACCCC
The DNA here is from genome assembly GCF_003369695.1 of Bos indicus x Bos taurus. Taxonomy (NCBI): domain Eukaryota; kingdom Metazoa; phylum Chordata; class Mammalia; order Artiodactyla; family Bovidae; genus Bos; species Bos indicus x Bos taurus. The sequence continues at coordinate 111,160,192 of NC_040077.1, read as the reverse complement.
AAAGAGTATCGCCCTTATCACACAAAATATTTCACCTAGAACAAATGCCCCAATGGCAGATACGCCAGTTGCCTCTCCTTGAGACTGGCCTCCTCAGGCTTCATTATCAGGTCTCTATGTCCCTCTGTCCCTTACCACCAGCAGAAAAACCTTTCCGTGGCTAAACTGAAAGAAAGAAAAATTAAGAAACACACACTGCCTGCATCACTTAGGGGTAAACTGTGAAAGGTATCAGACACCATTACTTCTAAGTCAAAATAAAAGCATTCCTAGGCTATCCATTTCTCTCAGGAAATCCATCCTGGTAGAGAGATCTTCCAGTTAGTGAAGTATATCCTTTTTACAACAAAAACTCGTTTTAAAAAATTAAAATACTAAATATGTACTTCATACCTTTTAGAGCAGAAAACCATAGAATGGCATAGTCTTTTCCTGATGGCTCAAGTATTACCCAGAACATTCATGTAATACAGGACCTCCTTCACCTCACATTAATGACCAAGACTGGGGTAGTTTAGGAATTCCTATGGCTTCCCTGGCTCCTCCCATGTAAGACTGCCCCAGTGTCTCCTTACTTCTTTCTCCCTGCCAGTAGTGGCCCCCTCCTTACCTAAAGATTTACTCATTAACAGCTGTTGATTTGAAACCAAATAGCAAAAAAGCTAATAGCAGCTTGACTTCAGCATTATGCACAATCCTGAATAAAAGACTTGCACATGGCCAGATCCAAGTGCTTAGATAACATCATCAAAACTCCATGTCTCAACGTATTTGGCTTTACTTTCTCCCAAGTTGCCTTTGATCTCAGGCAAAGTTGGCTACTAGCACCTATGGGTTTACATACTACCAATTTCCCAATCCTAAATTGAACAAAAATCAGTGATTTTCATTGGCCAGACTGGGTTACATCACTGTGCTTGAACTAAACACAGTGATTCATTGCCCACATTTTAACCTTATACCCAACCCTGGAATTCAATCCATCCAAAACTACTTGGGTTGAGAATAGGGAAAATCAAGGTTAATTCCTTTTTAAGATGAAACCAAGGTGTTATCATCAGAAAAAAAGGATAGATGCTGAGCAGGCAAAAAAAAAAAAAAAAAGTAAAAATAGATGTACACTGAAGTTTATTACAGTCCATTTAATCTAGATTTCTAGAGGTTCAAGACCAAAGATTTTTGAACAATCATTTTGCTATTGAGTCTTTCCTGTTAGTAACACTCCTAACAATTTTCTATATGCAGGAAGATAAACTTGGCCCTAAAACATACTCTCCTGAAAACAGCATGTTTCTATCATCACCTTTATAATAATTTTCACACTTTGTCTCTCACTTGAAATAAAATTTTCAGTGTGAATTTCTCTTCTGCCTTCAATGTCATTATGTTAGCAGTTTTTCAGTCTTTGTAAGTCTTTCTGGAATATGATTTTCTCCTAAAACAGGAAATATGAGAGCCAAAAATAATCTTTCCTTTTAGCCTAGTAGCTCTCCAGTGAGTGCTACTGGAAGCTTTAACAAAAGGCTGGATTAGCAGCCAGGGCACTCTGATCTGGTACTGCACAGAAGCATCTGCTAAGTTCCTCTGGGTGTCCATCTCCCAGGCAGATGTCCGTTCCCTTGGAGGAGACTATTTCCACAAGGACTAGGACTGGTTATACCCTTGGCATCAAATAGGGTCTTCTCAGATGCTGGCAAGATGCACAGAATCCAGTCTTACTCTGTTCTGTGGCCAACATGCTTACACAGCGAGAATCAGCTATGCACCCTCCCACTCATCCTGCCCTCCCACCTCCATAAATCCTACCATGGTGAAGGGGCCAGGGAACAGATCTGTTCTCTATTCAAAGGCCATGGAGCCAAGAACGCCCAAAGTTTTTGCGTCAGAATCACCATTCTCTAACTCTACTGGGCAGTCTTCCTTGACCCCATCTGGCAAGGGGCCACAACATCTCTTGGCGTCATCCACCTCCCTGTGGTTCTGGGGGAAGAACACAGCACATGGAGTAGGAAAACTGGGGCTTGAAACTTGATCCTGCCACTTACCGGCAGAGGGATCCTTCCTATTCACCTCTGCAAGTCCCTTCTCTCGCTTTTCTGACCACAGTCCCTGTTGCCTTTTAGAGCTCCTCTCTTATCCCACCACAGTGCTTGTGGTCCAGGAAGGTCTTTCTCTGAGCCTAAGTCAATCAGCACATCTGCATCCTTTTGGCCATAGCCACTGGTTCAGGGATGAGCCCTGGTCTGAAACAGTTGGGCATAAGCAAGTCAGAACAGTTTGCAGGAGCTACTCAAAGAAGCATGCTCTTTCCTGCTGAACTTAAAGCTGACTTGATGATGAGAATCAACTTGCCACATTTTCCTAGGACTTTCCTGGCTTTAAAATTGAAAATATACAGGTAACCCCACCATCCCAAACAAACCAGAGTGATTATTCATCTTAGTTGTGAGCACTGGATGTGAGGGTTGGAACTGTTGCAGCCATTTTGTTACCACATGAAACTTAACAATGAAACCAGCACAAAGAAAAAGGAGCTGACAGATGGAAAGAATTCAGTTCATGGTCACATCTGCCAACCCCTGAATCTCTCCATGCCTGTAGTGAAAAGCCTTTGGAACTTCTCATCATAAGAGCCAATACAGTCTCTTTTTGCTTAAACTAACTTAACTTGGATTTCCTATCACCTGTAACAGAAAGACTGCTCACTAACATACCAGTTATATATTATATGAGTTGTTCAAATTCTCTGAGCCTCAATTAGTTCATCTGTAAAACTGGAAAGATATTTCCTGAAGATTAAAGGAGGAAATAATATCAAGTTTCTGTCTCAATGATTGGCATATATCTTGTTTCCTTACCCTTTACAAGCTAGAACACTCAAACTCTAAACAGGCTGGAAGGCTGGAAAGGAAACAGAGATGTAATTGTTCCAATAGCTAATTATATGGGTGAGGAAACTGAGACACAGATGAAAACTAACTTAGCTAAAAACCCTTCAGCTAGTGACAAAGTCAGAACTAAAACCAGGCTCTCTGAGTTCTGCCTAGTGCTATTTTTATCACATCATGAACCTGAAATCTCATTTTCTCTTCTGAGAGGGTCACTTTGCTAATGCAAAGAGTGGTACAAGTCTTTCACAGCCCAAGGAGACTCCACCCAAACTTTGGCATGTCAGGGGCAGTGCCAGGAGCCGGCCCAGAACAAGGGCTCACCTGACCAGTCTTCCTAACTAGACATCAGTTCAATGTCTTCATAGGTCATTGGCAATGTGGCTCTTCTGCTCCAGAGCACCTGCAACCAACCAGGAGAATTTGTCTTCTGAAGTGAAGACTTCAGTGCAAACCTGGGGGACACTTCCTTCTGCCATTCACTTAATAATAAAATGTATCAACAAGAAATTGGTCATTGCAAGACTCAGCAGCTACTTTTAGACTTCATTTTATTCTTAAGAAGGTGAAATTCATTCTCCAAATGAAGCTACCAGCTGCATTTGTAAATGCTTCTCCCAAAGCAACTGATACTAGGAAGAGAAAAATGGAGAAGAAAGACTGTAATAACTGCCTACCACCTGAATCTGGGGTCAGGGTAGAGAGAGGGCAGGAAAGGCTGGCACCTTGTTGTCATCTGAGGTCTCTGCTCAGTGCTCAGCTGGTCTGCTCTCTCCTGCAGTTTAAATGCATGGCCAGGGGTCCACCAGAGCATGGGCAGGTGGAACCTGGCTGTCTCCTGTAAGGGTGATTTATTTGCCCTGTCCATGCCTCCTCTCTTAGAGCCTAGCTGTTTTTACTCTAAGCTGACTTGAGATCGTAAAAGTAATATTCTCCTTGGCTGTCACATGTTTGGAAGGGAGAGACTGGGACAGAGTGGCCAAGTAATTCCCCCAAGACTGCTGGGCTTGAGTCCAGCTGCTTCAAAAAAAATATCGTAGAGGAATGTACAGTACTGAACTAAGGAATTTTCCTCTCCATAGACTAGCAGTATAACCCCTGTGCATCAAAATGCATCTGCCAGGCTCTTGAGGACAGGTAACACTTTTCAGGTTTGCTCTCAAAGTATCATGAGACTATGCATTAGGAACATAAATAGAGTAAGTGTGAGTTTCATGTGTGTGCTTACAGATCCATTTCATCCCATTTCTCAACCCTATATGTTCTGGGCCAGCTGACAAATAGACAAGAGTCAGATCATAATCTAAGCATCAGTTTTGTCCCTAGTTGTTCAGTTGCTCAGTTGTGTCCAACTCTTTGTGACCCCTCGGACTGCAGCACGCCAGGCTTCCCTGTCCTTCACTATCTCCTGGAGTTTGCTCAAATTCATGTCCACTGAGTCGTTGATGACATCCCATCCTCTGCCACCCTCTTATCTTTTTGCTTTCAATCTTTCCCAGCATCAGGGTCTTCTCCAATGAGTCAGCTCTTTGCAGCAGGTAGCCAAAGTATTGGAGCTTCAGCTTCAACCTTCCAATGAATACTCATAGTTGATTTCCTTTAGGATTGACTGCTTTGATCTCCTTGCAGCCCAAGGGATTCTCAAGAGTCTTCTCTAGCACCACAGCTCAAATTCATTAATTCTTCAGGATTAGAGGCCTTGGCTTATGCACGGGGCCAAAAGAAGCTCTTTCCTCCTTCTGGTTACCCTCCCAGCTGGGCCTTCTGACCCAGAGAGAGGTGGGTGGAGCAGCTGGACCTCTGCCTGCCCCACTCCCTCCAGGTCCTGCCATACTGAGTCTTTTCCAAGGAGTAGAGGAAGCCTCCGGGCAGGCAGCTCTGAAGGAAGGAGCCATGAAGGACATGAGTTCAATGTGCTACCTGATTTCCTTTCCCCACTCAACCAGTCAGATAAATCACCCTTTTTATCTGCCTCCTGAAAAATCTGTATACAGGTCTAGAAGCAACAGTTAGAACAGGACATGGAACCACGCTGCTGCTGCTACTAAGTCACTTCAGTCATGTCCGACTCTATGCAACCCCATAAACGACAGCCCACCAGGCTCCCCCGTCCCTGGGATTCTCCAGGCAAGAACACTGGAGTGGGCTGCCATTTCCTTCTCCAATGCACGAAAGTGAAAAGTGAAAGTGAAGTCTCTCAGTCATGTCTGACTGTTAGCGACCCCATGGACTGCAGCCCACCAGGCTCCTCAGTCCATGGGATTTTCCAGGCAAGAATATTGGAGTGGGGTGCCATTGCCTTCTCCACATGGAACCACGAACTGGTTCCAAATCAGGAAAGAAGTACATCAAGGCTGTATATTGTCACCCTGCTTAGTTAACTTATATGCAGAGTACATCATGAGGAACGTTGGGCTGGATGAAGCACAAGCTGGAATCAAGATTGCTGGAAGAAATATCAAAAACCTCAGATACGCAGATGACACCACCCTTATGGCAGAAAGTAAAGAACTGAAGAGCCTCTTGATGAAAGTGAAAGAGGAGAGTGAAAAACCTGGCTTAAAACTTAACATTCGAAAAACTAAGATCATGGCATCTGGTCAGTCCCATCACTTCATGGCAAATAGATGGGGAAAAAAATGGAAATTGTGACAGACTTTATTTTCTTGGGCTCCAAAATCACTGCAGATGGTGACTGCAGTCATGAAATTAAAAGATACTTGCTCCTTGGAAGAAAAGTTATGACCAATCTAGACAGCATATTAAAAAACAGAGACATTCTTTTGCCAACAAAGGTCTGTCTAGTCAAAGCTATGGTTTTTCCAGTAGTCATGTATGGACATGAGAGTTGAACCATAGAGAAAGCTGAGCACCAAAGAATTGATGCTTTTGAACTGTGGTGTTGGAGAAGACTCTTGAGAATCCCTTGGACTGCAAGGAGATCCAACCAGACCATTCTAAAAGAAATCAGTCCAGAATATTCATTGGAAGGACTGATGCTGAAACTGAAGCTCCAATACTCTGGCCACCTGATGCAAAGAACTGACTCATTGGAAAAGACCCTGATGCTGGGAAAGATTGAAGGCAGGAGAAGAAGGAGACAACAGAGGATGAGATGGTTGAATGGCATCACTGACTTGATAGACATGAGTTTGAGCAAGCTCTGGAAGGTGGTGAGGGACAGGGAAGTCTGCACTGAAAGAGTGCAGAAGGATCTGGCCCACTGCTTTGTCAAGCTGTTTCACAGCATTGCCTTTGGGGTTCAGAAAGCAGACCCACCAAGCTACAAGTGGCCCCTTGTTAGGACTCTAAATTCTCCTATAAATACATTTCTTGAAATGGGCTCTCAAATGAGCCCACCTCGTCCTCAAATCCACATGAGAGCAAAAAGCCTCACAGTAAACTTCTCACATCACTTTTTATTTCATCACACTTCACCAAATTATTTAATTTTCATGTTTTCAGAATAAAGAAAAAATATTTCATTTTAAAAATGTAAAGATTAGCACCCCTGTTTCAAAATTGCTAGTAATCAGCCCAGCCCACGAACCAGCAGTCTGAGGTGAGGTGGGTAGTCACAGGCATGGAGATCCCTCCCTGCTGGGTCAGGTTTAGGGCCAGACTTAAGAGGAAACTACAAGTGTTTAATTAAACCGCAGGACCTCTCATTCATATGGGCCTGGGCCAAAGAGAGGAGCCTCTGGGCATGTCACATGGTGGTAAGTTTTTGGAAATTTTACAAAAATAAGTTAAATCAACCCCAATCGGCTAACACCATTGTCTATTTCCACTCTGATGTCTCCTCCGTGTTCAGTGGTAGTGGATGGCCATGGGAATTTGGAGATCTGGCTAGAGAAAAATTGAGTTAGAAATGCATTGATTTGAGCTTAGCAGTCACTTCCATGTATAGTTAAGCCATTGTTAACTGTCGGAGAATAGAAATAATTTTCGAGTATTTTAAAATTTACTTTTCATTGACATTTTAATAAGGATAGTTGTATATCCACATGCAATTTTAAAAAATAGTACAAAGATCCCATATACATTTTGCCCAATTTCCCCAATGATAACATTTTGCAAAATAATAATATCACAAACAGATTTCAACTTTGATGTAATCCACTTATATTCAGATTTCCTGGTTTTGCTTGTATTCATTCTTATGTGCGTATGTGTGTGTGTGTATTAAGTTCTATCAATTCTATCTCCTGCTTGGGTTCATGAATATATTATCACAATTAAGGTTCTGAACAGTTCCAAAGCCACAAATGACCCCATGTTGTTCCTTTATAACCATACCCAGCTCCCCTCCTCCCGCTTCCCTCTCCCTAATCCCTAGCAACCACTCATCTGTCCTCCATCTCTAAAGTTTTGTCATTTCAGATGTTATATAAATGGAATTATGCAACATCTTGGAATTGGCTTTTTTCACTCAGCTCGATTCCTTGGGGATCCATACAAGCGGCTGCGTATTCTACCTCTGAGTAATACCCCATGGTTTGGCTGTGCCAGAGTTGCTTGCCCATAACTGACCTGTTGAAGGACTTCTGGGCTGATTCCAGCTGCTATGAACATTTGTATAGGTTTTTATGTGAACATAAGCTTTTATTTTTCTGGGATAAATTTCCAGACAATGCAATTGCTGTGTCATGTGATATTTGTACGTTCATCTTAAAAAAAAAAAAAAGTGTTTTCCAGAGTTTCTGGGCTTTAACATTCCCATCTGCAATGTATGAGTGGTCCAGTTTCTCCACATCCTTGGCAGCATTTGGAGTTAGCCTTTTCTTAATTTATTTTAGCCCTTCTGATGTGAAGTGACCTCTCACTGTGATCTTAATTTGTGTGTCCCTAAGGGTTAATGATGTTGAACACATTTTCATGTGCTTATTTGCCATCTGTACATCCTCTTCAGTGAAACGTTTTTGTCTATCTTCTGTTCATTTTATAATGTTTGCTGGTTTTTTCTACTGTGGCATTTTTGAGAGTTCTTTATATAGTTTTGGTACTAATCCTTTGTCAGATATGTGATTTTTTAATATATTCTCTGCATTTGCAATTTGTCTTTTCATTCTTTTGAGCTTTTATGAGAAAAAGTTTTTAATTTTAATGTTTCCAGTTTATAGGTTTTATCCTTTATGAATTATCTCAGTCCATTCAGGCTACTATAACAAAACACCACAGACTGGTTTGCTTATAAATAGCAGAAACTTATTTCACAGTTCTGGAGGTGGGAAAGTCCAAAATCAAGGCACCAGTATGGCAGCACTCTGGTAAGGCACATTTTATGGTTTGTAACTGGTGCCTTCATTCTGTGGCCTCACAAGGGGCCAGGGAGCTCTGTGGGGCCTTTTTATAAGATGCTAATTCCATTTATGACCACCCTCATGACCTAACCACCTCCCAAAGGCACCACTTGCTAATCCATTGCCTTTGAGTCCTAGGATTTCAACATTATGAATTTGTGGTTGACACAAACTTTCAGACCACAGCATGAGTCATTCTTTCAGTGTCAAGACTAGGAATATTTTAAATGCCTATGCTGCCAATTCATTCATCAAGAAGCATGATGTGATTGTGCAAGGCATGAGGTTATAGGGCAACATAAATATGTCCCAGGCCACCAACACCAGGAAGAGGGTATGGAAGAAGCAAGATTTGAAATATATGGTGTCAGAGGCAAAACTTTAGAAAATTTTTATCATCAGCAGATGTGCAAAACTGTAAAGAGAAGATTTCTGTTTTCATTAATGCCTAGTAAAATTAGTTTAAAAAAGTATTTAAAATTATTAAAATTTTAAAAAGTTTAAAGTTATTAAAAATAAAATACAGTCACGTGGTAAAACTGAATTATCTTTCAATTATTTTTGCAGATTATGTTATAAAGACATCAAAGAAAGAACGCAACCCAGAGAAATATGTAGAAAGAAAAGTTTATTATGAGGGTAACTAGTTAATAAAAAGTATTGCTTATGTTTCTGAATTTTTGTGATGTTTACATTATCAGGTGTTCAAAATTTATAATTTGCTGTGCTTTCTTATTCTGTGTATTTATTTGTGTTTGTATCTAATATTGTGCTCTTCTTATTAAAGTGGGGGCCCTGGGACTTCCCTGGTGGTCCAATGGTTAAAACTTGGCCTTCAAATGCAGGGGCACAGATGCCACCACTGGTCAGGAAGCTAAGATTTCACATGTCTTGTGGTCAGAAAAAAACAAAACATAAAACAGAAGCAATATTGCAACAAATTCAATAAAGACTTTAAAAATAGTCCACATCAAAAAAAAAAAAAAACCTAAGGTGGGGGTCCCAAGTCAAGCAAGCTTCAGGTCCCACAAAACCTAAATCAACCACTGACCATGCATTAACCCATTAGTTGCCAGATCATGAGGTATTCTGAGGTGTCCCAAGGGAAGTGGCCAAGGGGAGCAAGGCAGAGATGGATCAAGAGCATCCACTAAGCTCAGAAGTGTGTGCATGTGTGCTAAGTCACTTCAGTCCAGGCTCCTCTGTCCATGGGACTCTCCAGGCAAGAATGCTAGAGTGGGTTGCCATGCCCTCCTGTAGGGCATCTTCCCGACCCAGCCATCAAATCCCCTTCTCTTACATCTTCTGTATTTGTAGATGGATCCTTTATCACTAGTGCCACCTGGGAAGCCCAGGCTCAGAGAGTAATTACTTATCAACTAGTAGAGAAAGACTTCAATATTTTACCTGGTATGCTCCTACTGATGAAGTCCAAGTAAATACAAGCCCTGGCCCTTGGATTTATGTAAGAACTCTGTTGGAGTGTCAGAAACTAGTCAAAGAACCAGAGACCTTCAACCTCAGTCCATTCTTGAGAAAAATAATGAATATGACCCTTGAAGTGTTCAACAGAAATTTACAGAAAAAAAAAATTCACTAAATTTTAAAGTCAGTGGCCCAGAATAGAGAATAATAAGAACATTCTAAATCTCTAATAATTATTAAACCAGAAGGTTTCAGCTACTTTATTCCCCTCAAGACTCCTGTGTCAGGCAAGCAACAGACTAGAAATGAACTCCTGTTTTTGTGGAATCTTTCTGGTCACTGTCCCTGCCCCAGTATTCTAAATCATAAGATAGGCTACCAAAAGTGATGAAACACTTAACTATGGTGCAATCAACTGTGGTCAGGCACTGGATTAAGGGCTTTCTCTATTCAACCTCACTTAAGCTCTGCTGCTGCTGCTCAGGCACTCAGCTGTGTCTGACGCTTGTTGACCCTATGGACTGTAGCCTGCCAGGTTCCTCTGTCCATGGGATTTTTCAGGCAAGATTATTTGAGCAGGTTGCCATTTCCTCCTCCAAAGCATCTTTCCAACCTGCAGATCAAACCAGAATCTCCTGTGTCTCCTGCATTGCAGGTGGATTCTTTACTGCTGAACCACTGGGGAAGCCCCCATTTAAGTTTCTGTGTATGCAAAACCTTTAAGGTCAGCTACAGTTCTCACTTCTCTCCAGAATCCCCTAAAGATGACCCACAGAGTTCAAGACTTATACAGAGATGTTGGACCACCAGCAATCTAAAGAAAACAACACTTAGCTAAAAGACAAATATCACCAATTAATTACACTAAGGATACTGGACAGCATATTAAACAGTGGAGACATTACTTTGCCAACAAAGGTCCATCTAGTCAAAGCTATGGTTTCTCCAGTAGTTGTGTATGGATGTGAGAGTTGAACCATAAAGAAAGCTGAGTGTGGAAGAATTGATGATTTTGAACTGTGATGTTGGAAAAGACTCTTGAGAGTCCCTTGGAATGCAAGGAGATAAAACCAGTCGATCTTAAAAGAATATTCATCAGAAGGACTGATGCTGAAGCTGAAGCTCCAATACTTTGGCCACCTGACGCAAAGAACTGACTCATTGGAAAAGACCCTGATGCTGGGAAAGACTGAAGTCAGGGGGAGAAGGGGACGACAGAGGATGAGATGGTTGGATGGCATCACTGACTTGATGGACATGAGTTTGAGCAAGCTCTGGGAGTTAGTGATGGACCGGGAAGCCTGGCATGCTTTAATGTCAATGGGGTTGCAAAGAGTCGGACACAACTGAAAGACTGAACTGAACTGAAGGATACTGGACGATGTCATTTAACTTCTAGCCTCAGTTTTCCTATAACCTAATGATGCCTCTTTGGAGTACTATCAGACGATCTTCCCCACTTTCTTTGAGGTTCTTTAGAAACAAAGTCAAAGTGGAATCCCAATTGTGCCATCTACCTGTAATGGGACCTTGGGCAAGCCATTCTCCATCTGTGTTTCGGTGGTTAGAGATGCTTTCTCTGCAGTGTGGTTCCTTGGCTTAAAGAAGAACATGTGAATGAAACTTAAGCAAAGACCTTAGAACCTAGAAAATTCTCAATAAAAAGTAACTATTGCCAAATCATATGCATTTTTAAACCATCAACAAACAGGAAATGATATTCAACATTGAGATTCTGATGTTTATTTTCTGCAAAACAGTAGTGGCTTCCAGTCATTTTATCAGATGTTTACTATTGTGGGAGAAGACTATTATTGGAACTAGTGTGAATGCTCAAATTTTTATTTCCATTTGGCTATTTATCTTCCAAGTTATCTCTGCACTAGAAAAGAAAGTCTTTCACTTCATTCCATCCACTTTTGAACAATTTTGGAGAGCAATTGATTAAATTTAAAAGGAAACAATGAGTTAATTTACAAAGTTCTCAAAACTATAGAGATATGTTCACAAGTATGTAAATGCTTTGTTAAATTGTGAGTTAAACTGTGAGATCAGCAAGGTACTCTTTCCAGTGATTATGAAAAAAAAAGATGTGGTAAGCAAATAAGCACTATAGATGAGATGTCAAGGAAAAAATTGTCACTTCAAATGATTTCTAAGAGTTTAAAGAAACTGCATAACCAAAGTGCTACCCATTCTTTGTTATTAATTCTTTCATGAGAGCAGATCCAGAAAATGTTACTTTTGATACTATTAGCACTTTTAGTATGAGAACCTCAGAGGCATGAAGCTGCATTGGGGAGTGGTTGTCGTGTTGGGGAGCCCACATGATGATCTTTATAGTCTAAGGCACAGATTCAAATCTGGGTGAAAGGACCTATTTTAAGTTTTCTCACCTTCAGGTTTCTTATCTGTAAAATCTAAATAGTGCTTCAAAAGCAATTATACTCCAAAAAAAAAAGCAGCTATACTCCAATTAAAGATAAATTAAAAACAATTAAAATATTGCTTCATATCAGGATTATTATAAGAAATTAAGGATGGCATCACTGACTCAATGGACATGAGTTTGAGTAAACTCTGGGAGTTGGCGATGGACAAGGAGGCCTGGCGTGCCGCAGTCCATGGGGTCACAAAGAGTTGCACATGACTGAGCGACTGTACTGAACTGAGGAACCCCAACATTTTCTTACTCAAATCATAATTGTTTTGAGTAAGATTTTTTCATACCAGTTATGTTAATGGAAAAGTTTTATTTTATGTAGTTTTTAGATGAGACCTCAAGATGGTCTGGGCAACTTCTTATATTAAAACTTTGGGAAAGCAGAAAATATTTGAGAAGAAATATCCTATTGAGACACTTTGGGCCACAGTTAGTTACTTTAACCTCTCTCTTGAAAAAACTGCTCTAAATTTGATCTTTAAAAATAGTTCCCCTGATAACTATAAACATTGGAGCCCAACCTATATTTCTTGTGGAAGCAAAATTCCTGCCAATCTCTCTGACACTCCTGCCTACAGAAAGTCTGAAAAATTCAGGCCAATATTGCTTCACAATATTTCTTTTTTCCATTCCTTTACACAAATCCAGTAGGGTCTCAGGGAAGTTAATTAAATATAAAAAACAACCATCATAAAGATTTACTTTTTTAAAACATTTTGTTAGTCAATTTCAGGAACTTGGCTTACTTTGAACACTTTGAGCCTGTTTCAAAAACATAGCAAAAATATCTAAGGCATCCAAGTAGCTGCCAGTTTCAAATCCTCACACAATGATAAGACAATGGAACTTTTAAATAAACCAAATGGTTTTCTTGGCCAAACCTTTCTTCTAAGCCATGTATGTAATAATGTGTTTAATGCAACTTACCAAGGTGGTTTTGGTTTTATCTTCATGTTCTCAAAGGACTGAATGGGATCCGGGTGTGGACAATTTGCCTGGCAGGATTCTTACAGTGAGGCGTCACAGGCAGGCAAACTGGCACTCAGCAGCCTAGTTAGCATAATTCTGATCTGCAGGTCCCATGAGGCAGTCCTTCCAGTCAAGGGTGGAGTCAAAGAAGTCAGCAGACCAAAGTCAAAGCCAGATGGAAAATCACAGACCCAACAACACAAATGTCCACTTTCTCAAGAATACAAACGTGCTAGGGCACACATACGCTAGCTTTCTTACTTCTGAGACGTGCAGCAGGTGCTGCTCTAGGCCGTGGGAACCGGGAGTCCGCTTGGATCAGACTGTCTTTGCTTCAGGATGCTCACCAGAAATGGCCATTTATAAACAACTCGTTTTCCCAAGAAAATATATTTTATTTTCTTTATTAGGATATAGTTGCTTTATAGTGTTGCTTTGTTGCTGCTCTACGACAAAGCAAATCAGTCATATGTATACATATATTGGGGGCTTTCCTGGTGGCTTAGGTGGTAAAGAATCCACCTGCATTGCAGGAAACCACGTTCTACCCCTGGGTGGGGAAGATCTCCTGGAGAAGGAAATGACTACCCACTCCAGTATGCTTGCCTGGAGAATTTCATGGTTAAAGAAGCCTAGCGAGCTACAGTCCGTGAGATCGCAAAGAGTCGGACACAACTGGGTGACTAACACACACACATACATCTATTCCCTACTTCTTGGATCTCCCTCACACCCACTTCTCCCCATAGCAACTGTCTCTCAGCTCTTCTGGAGGAAAAGTTCAGGAGTATTGTTGGGATTTGCAGTGACCTCGGACTCAAATTCTACTGGCAATCAAAAAGGCTGCGTCTCTCCTAATTAATCAGTTTGAAACAGTAAGTTTATTCAGGGTCTAAGGACCCTTCTATGAGATAGGAAAGACACCTCCCTTTTAGGTTCAAAGTTTTAGGCTCAGTCTATTTAGACTGGGGGCTTCCCTGGTGGCTCAGCGGTGAACAATCCACCCGCCAATGCAGGAGACTCTGGTTCAATCTCTGGGTTGGAAAGATCCCATAGTGAAGGGAATGGCAACACACTCCAGTATTCTGCCTGGGAAATCCCATGGACAGAGGAACCTGGAGGGCTACAGTTTATGCAGTTGCAGAGTCAGAAACCACTAAGCAGCTAAACAACAACAACAACAATTTAGATCGGGGCCAACTGTAAGAAAATAAAACAGCCAAACAGGAAACTTCACAGAAATAAGAACTTAAAGTCTAGTTGGGTGGCCTGAGCTAAGCACTAGAGCCTCAGTGTTAAGGACATCTGATTTATAATGATGTCATGCGACCCTTTCTAACTAGTCACCAAGGCAACCTGAGCATGTCCTCAAGGCAGGGTCAGTTTAAGACCTTCAGAGGCCTCAAATGCTGAAAAGAATTATGTATTCCATCCAACCACCATTTCCACACTAAATGTCACTCAAAGTAATAATTATCCTGTTTCCAGCAATGCCTTGGAGATAGAGAGTCCAGGGTTGTGGCAATATTTCAAGCTGAGACTAGGGCAGTTCAATGAAAAGAAAGCATTCGACAGAGAAATATTGTAAATTGAAAATCAAGAGACTTTTTGGTGAATCGAGATTGTAAGTTTGGGGGACAGAAGGATTAAGCAAGGGTTTTTCTTTTGGGTTACAGGGATGATGGTCATGCTACCAATCAAGATAAAAATTATCAGAAGAGGTGTAGGAGATAATTAAGGTGAAGGGATGAAGAGACATGTGGTGATCTGGGCTGATGGCAGGTTGAACTTGTTGACTCTCTTTCCAAGTAGATCCGGATGTCCCTTGGAGTGGAGACACAGAAGTGAATCTAGAGCTTATGAGGAGAACTGGAGTCGCACTGATGGTTGAAGATAAGGAGTATATATATATATATATTTATATACACATATACATATATGTATTTTAATATACACATATATAATTTTAATATATATATGTTTTAATATATAGCATTTTAATATAATATATAACATATGTATTTTAATATAATATATGCATGTGTTTTAATATAATATATAACATGTATTTTAACATAATATATAACATGTGTATTTTAATATAATACATAACATGTGTATTTTAATATAATGTGGTGGTTTAGTCACTAAGTTGTGTTAGACTCTTGCAACTCCATGGACTATAGCCCACCAGACTCCTCTGTCCATGGGATTCTCCAGGGAGGAATACTGGAGTGGATTGCCATTTTCTTCTCCATTAATATAATATATAACATGTATTTTAATATAATATATAACATATATTTTAATATAATATATATAAATAATATTTTTAATATTCTAAAGAGTAATTTGGTCATCATAATATGATGTGGTCTTTAAGTATACTGTGTATTTTCTTCCAAAAAAAGTCAATCTTTATAAAGGGGGTTGACAAGAATTAACCATGAACCTGGAATTTATTTCCTACTTCATGTTTCTCCAAAGTCTGCCTTCAGCTCTGGTTGTGCATACTAGATTCCTGATCAACCCTAACACTAAGAATAAATGGGTGCAACTTTTATCAGCTTTCTCACCTATAATGAGATGCTAAGAGTCCCAAGAAAATATAACTCAGCAAAAGAAATTGCATTTGCCAGAGGAGTTGTGAAGGCAGAAGTAAGTTTAATCCTGCCGACTTAGCAGGACAAATCATTCTCTGGATTAATGACATCTCTCTTTTCTAAGCCACACATATTTTAGCATGCTGGCAGTTTTCCTCTCAAGGCAGTATTTTACAATTTTCATAACACAAAATTTGTTGCAAAGACATTTCTTTCTTGTTGCTGACTTAGGGTACCTGGCTAAGAAGTTCATCTCTCTTGGCCTTTCCCCTTCAGCAAAAGATGAAAATACTAGGGAACATGATCTGCACAATCTCTTCTCATCCTAATGTCCTAATATTAAAGATCAATATCATTTCCAGGTGTAAATAAATAGCTAGTAGGAAGCTGTTGTATAGCACAGGGAGCTCAGCATGGTTACAACCTAGAGGGGTGGGACTGGGGGTGCGAAAGAGCAGGTTAAGAGGCAGGCCATATATGTATACTTACAACTGATTCACATTATTGAAAGGCAGAATCTAACACAACATTGTAAAGCAATTATCTTCTCATTAAAAATAAATTTTTAAAAATAAATAAATTTTAAAAATCAATGTCAAAATGGCATCTCTTTAATAAATGGATCACTACAGTTTTGTCATCTGTTTAGAGCCTACATTCCTTTTTTATGTAACCAGGATGCCAGATGATACTTCCATATGTCTTGATATTTATATAAGATTGTATCAAATTCTCAGTTCCAAACCCTGTCCACATCCTAACCCATCTTCCACAATTTCTGCAAACTCCTGGGAGAGCTTTTGCTCTCATGCAAACTTCCAGAACTAAATTTAATTTGCTCAGTTGATGAACCAACTTGCCATTTTATATCTGGTTGCCCATCAATCCAGATAAGAAACTCAACCTTTTCCTGTATAAAGATGAGGGTGTTATTACTATTGTATGACATCATCATGCATTAAGAAAATTAAAAAAAAAAAACATAGAAAAAATTTTAGAAATAATGTGAAAATTTAGCAAGGATGCTAAATACAAAATGAACACATAAAAATCAACTGTAACAAACATTAGAAAATGAAAAACAATTAAATGATGTTATTTGTAATAATATCAAAATATCAAGTATATTTTAATCAATCTAACAAGAAGTATGCCATATCTATTGGCAAAACCAAAAACATTATTGAATGACATTATAAAGGACTGAAATGAATGAAAATACATACCATGTTTATTGATGGAAAGATAACATTGTAAAGATATATATTCCACTATAAAGAAATATATGTTTATACCTATATAAAGATATAAACATTTCAATTGTTCCCAATTGATAAAGGGTGAATTTAATCCTAATTAAAATTCCCAAAGTAAAAAAAAAAAAGTAACACAACATCGTAAATCAGCTATACTCCAATAAAAATTTTTAAGAAACTCAACAATTTCCTTCATTCCCTAAATTCCCAAAGGGAATTAGGGAGTGACTTTACTACAGATTTGAAAGGAATACAAGAAGTGGAAACAGAAAAATGGGCTTCCCAGATGGTTCAGTGGTAAAGAATCCGCCTGCCAAGCATCAGATGCTGGTTCGAAATCTGGGTCAGGAAGACCCCTGGGGAAGGAATTGGCAACCCACTCCAGTGTTCTGGCCTCAGAAATCCCATAGACAGAGGATCCTGGTGGGTTATAGTCCATGGAGTCAGAAAGAACTGGACACGACTGAGCTACTAAACAGCAACAACAAAACAAAAATATAAACAATCCATGTGAAAATGAGGTATCCCCCACTCTCCACTTGGGAGGCTACATGCCATCTGGTCCTTTCCACTGGCCAGTTCACCTCTGTGGTCCCCAGTCGCACTCTGAGAGTCTCACTTTGTTCCTCTGAGAGCAGAAGCGCTTTTATTTTCTTGTTCTGAGCACTCTGCCTTTTCTATCATTTTGGCTCTGTTCTATTAACCTCAGGCTCTTTCTCACCTGCTCTCCCAAATGTCTTAGTAGACAGAAAACAAAGACAGCTTTCTCCCTAAAAAGTCAAGTGCCAACTGCTAAGAGAATATGTTTTTCACACAAACTCTCCCAGCACACACAATGGTAACAGCATGCTGCTATATTAAGTCCTGTCATACTTCTGTATCCCCCACACACATTTCAAGAAGTTCTCATTGTCTGTTTCACAAAATGCCCCTGACCAGATGCTCAGCATCAAAGACTTAAGGGCCTTGAAAGCTCTAACAAGCCAGAAAAGGGTTATGTTCTCCTCCATGGAAAACAGTGTGGCCTTCAGCAGCACTGCTGCTGCTGCTGCTGCTAAGTCGCCTCCGTCGTGTCCACTCTGTGTGACCCCATAGAGGGCAGCCCACCAGGCCCTCTGTCCCTGGGATTCTCCAGGCAAGAACACTGGAGTGGGTTGCCATTTCCCTCTCTAATGCATGAAAGTGAAAAGTGAAAGTGAAGTTGCTCAGTCGTGCCTGACTCTCAGCGACCCCATGGACTGGAGCTTACCAGGCTCCTCCATCCATGGGATTTTCCAGCTGAGAGTACTGGAGTGGGGTGCCATTGCCTTCAGCAGCACAAATATTCCCAGTTGGTAAGTCATGGCTTACTCTCCCCAGGGAGACCTTGTGAGGAAATTGTAGGATGTTTACAAATTAAAGCTTATGTTTAAAGCCATTCAAATGCTTCCAAAAATTAAAGTTATGCTTGAAAACCCTTTGTATGGTTCTTCCCATAAATTTCTAAAGTCAGTAACTATTATTTTGGTGCATATATGGGGATGTAATATTTCCCCTTGACCATCCTGGCAAATCATCCCAGTTAAATTGGCTATTACTTCAGTCACTTATTTATCACCAACAGTGAAAATTTGTGGAGAGCATGTAATTTTTATAAAATTTACCATATTTTCCACAATCTTTTCTACAAATAAAGGAGCCATATATGACTTTCGTCCTTGTTATTGTTATCTAGTATTACATGTTCCTAAATTAAGTATAATTAATTTTCTTTTCTAAATTGTTTTTCCTCAATTTTTTAATTAATAATTTACATTGATGAAAACAGTTATGAGCTAGATAGAACTTCATAATAAGCATTTTCTAGACATGCATATAAAACCTACTCCTTAAAACAAATAATATTTAAATATCATTTCAATAAATAAATTTTGAAGATTATTATAGTTTTCTACATTCCAGAATATTAATTTTCAAAATATATTTGAACATATATGAATGTGTGCAAAAGTGATACTTTGTGAAATTTCAGGATGTTGATCACAGAGTTAAATAAAAATTTGTATCTCAACACTTGCCATTTTGCTTACATAGACTTTGTTTTTCAGTTTTTTTAATTCGATTTAGTTTTTAAAGTTCTTAAAAATGCAGTCGACTTAAAAACTTTTTTGAAAAGTCAAGTTTTCTGAAACTAAAGAAGGGCTATAATCCTTGTAAGTATCTTGCATTTAAGTAGGTTTAAATTTTTCTGACATTTATTTTTTCATCATTATGGACCAGACTTTGATTAAAGCCAGAAGGCCATCAGACTCACAAAACAAATATAGAAGTCCAAAAAATGTGTGAGGCCCTGTTTAAACATTCTACTGAGGATTATCTCAAATTTGAATTTGTGAGACCTGATCTTTCTCCTCCTCTGCTCAAATGACTTGTTTTCACACTCAAGTTAGCAAGAGAAGAAGTGGTGCCAAGTAAACTCACCCCAGCACCTTGCAAAAACATCCATCTCACAGAGAAAAGGATTGGAACATTTCTAAGTAACTCTAAGTTACTAAGAGTTCTAAGTAACTCTAAGCTATGATAATATCACCATTATGTAGTAGTAACTGTTCCTACTGCAAAATTCTCAAGCAATGTGATCTGCAAAGCACTGATTTCTTGTAATATTAACAGTCGTGATAAGAGGAAAATATCAATGGGAAACGCTATTCAAAAGAATTAAGCCCCTATATTGAAGAAATATAGAGCTTTGATGTGCTGACTGGACGATGATATGATTGAAATGACAGGAAAAAAAAAAAATCTCCATCATGTGTCTGGGTCTACAACTACCTGGTCAAACTAGCTTACTATTCTTTCCCCTGTTTCTAACAAAAATCCATCTGCTTTGGCCTTTCAAACCCCACCCTCCACCCTTTATCCATGTGCAACACACCCTCCCTCAAAGCTTTGTGCTTGCTTTGTTTATCTTTGTTTATCTTCTTCCACATGTATCTATGCTTCCTTCATTTCATTCATGTAGCCATTCAAAGGGCACATACTTGCAGATACCTCACTCTCCTCTCTATGCAGAATGAAATGGTACCTGAGTTACTCTTTATTACTTACCTTGCTTCCTCTTCCTTCCCTCCTCCCCTGTCTTTCCCTTCCTCCCTCCTTCCTTTTTCTTTTCTCCCTTCCTTTCTTTCTTTTTTCCCTCCTTCCCTTCTTTCTTTCTTTCTTTTTCAAATTTGGAGGCACTTAACTTTGGTGCAAGGGAAAGAGCAAAGAGCAAAGTCCTTTTACAAAATCATCCACAGCGGTACCAGACAAAATTTAAGAAGCTACTAGTTACATCTCACAATGAATAGCTAATGCCCAAACTCCACATTAACTGCACATCCCTTGTTCAAACAGCCAGTCTGAAAACCCTCAATGTGTTTGGAAAGTAATTCTAAGAGTAAGCTCACTGATATCACATCACATGACATAGAGATAATTCTAATCAAAAATAGGATTACACGCAAAGAATTTCATTACCAAATGAAGGATTTATAGGTGTTACTGAGTTGGAGCTCAGGGCAGATGACAGTGAGTTGAACTGAGATTTTAAAGAGTTGAAGGTGAGTTGAAAGCTATTAAACTGCCCATGAAGTCATTTAGAAGCCTACCACCCAACCGAGAAGTTGCATCCAACACAGCACAGGCACTGATTGAAGAAAAAAGGAACAATGTCACGCTTCAGTTCAGTTCAGTCACTCAGTCATGTCCAGTTCTTTGAGACCTCAAGGACTGAAGCACACCAGGCTTCCCTGTCCATCACCAACTCCTGGAGCTTGCTCAAACTCATGTCCAGAGAGTCAGTGAGGCCATCCAACCACCTCATCCTTTGTTGTCCCCTTCTCCCCCTGCCTTCAATCTTTCCCAGCATCAGGGTCTTTTCAAATAAGTCAGTTTTCTCATCAGGTGGCCAAAGTATTGGAGTTTCAGCTTCAGCATCACTCCTTCCAATGAATATTCAGGACTGATTTCCTTTAGGATTGACTGGTTTGATCTCCTTGCAGTCCAAGGGACTCTCAAGAGCTCCCTCCAACACCACAGTTCAAAAGCATCAATTCTTTTGATACTTTCTTTATAGTCCAACTCTCACATCCATATATGACTCCTGGAAAAACCATAGCTTTGACTAGATGGACATTTGTTGGCAAAGTAATATCTCTGCTTTTTAATATGCTGCCTAGGTTGGGCATAGCTTTTCTTCAAAGGAGCAAGCGTCCTTACATTTCATGGCTGCAGTCACCATCTGCAGTGATTTTGAAGCCCCCAAAAATAAAGTCCCTCATTATTTCCATTGTTTTCCCTTCTATTTTCCATTAAGTGATGGAGCCAGATGCCATGATCTTAGTTTTTCCGAATGTTGAATTTTAAGCCAGGTTTTTCACTCTCCTCTTTCACTTTCATCAAGAGGCTCTTTAGTTCTTCTTTGCTTTCTGCCATAAGGGTGGTGTCATCTGCATATCTGAAGTTATTGCTATTTCTCCTGGCAATCTTGATTCCAGCTTGTGCTTCATCCAGCCCTGCATTTTGCATGATGTAGCCCAGATATAAGTTAAATAAGCAGGGTGACAATATACAGCCTTGACATACTCCTTTCCCGATTTGGAACCAGCCTGCTCTTCCATGTCCAGTTCTAACTGTTGCTTCCTGACCTGCACACAGATTTCTCAAGAGGCAGGTAAGGTGGTCTGGTATTCCCATCTCTTGAAGAATTCCCCACAGTTTGCCGTGATCCACACAGTCAAAGTCTTTGGCATAGTCAATAAAGCAGAAGTAGATGTTTTTCTGAAATTCTCTTGCTTTTTCTGTGATCCAACAGATGTTGGCAATTCGATCTCTGGTTCTTCTGCCTTTTCTAAATCCAGCTTGAACATCTGGAAGTTCATGGTTCACATACTGTTGAAGCCTGGCTTGGAGAATTTTCATCATTCCTTTGCTAGCACATGAGATGAGTGCAATTGTGCGGTAGTTTGAGCATTCTTTGGCATTGCCTTTCTTTGGGATTGGAAAGAAAACTGACCTTTTCCAGTCCTGTGGCCACTGCTGAGTTTTCCAAATTTGCTGGCATATTGAGTGCAGCACTTTCACAGCATCATCTTTTAGGATTTGAAATAGCTCAACTAGAATTCCATCACCTCCACTAGCTTTGTTCAAAATGATGCTTCCTAAGGCCCAGTTGACTTGGCATTCCAGGATGTCTGGCTCTAGGTGAGTGATCACTCCATCATGGTTATCTGGGTCGTGAAGATCTTTTTTGCACAGTTCTTCTGTGTATTTTTGCCACTTCTTCTTAATATCTTCTGCTTCTGTTAGGTCCATACCATTTCTGCCCTTGATTGAGCCTATCTTTGCATGAAATGTTCCCTTGGAATCTCTAATTTTCCTGAAGAAATCTCTAGTCTTTCCATTCTATCATTTCCTCTATTTCTTTGCACTGATCACTGAGGAAGGCTTTCTTATCTCTCCTTGCTATTCTTTGGAACTCTGCATTCAAATGGGTGTATTTTTCCATTCCTCCTTTGCCTTTAGCCCCCCCCCCTTGTGCCCCCACCATCTAAAACTGATTCTGTGTATGAAATCGTGGTGATAGCAATATGAACTTTGTATGGATCCTCTGAGGATTAAATGAGATAATGTCTAACAAGCACATGCCATTCAATAAATATAAAGAAAGGATGTGGGGAAGAAGAAAAGGAAGGATATCAGTGGAATAAGGAGAAGGGGTTTATAGAGTGAACGTGATTATCTGGGTTTCTGCCCCATCAGTGGTCCTCTGGGAATACGCATTGCTCTGTAGTGTGGTTGGGCTTCCCAGGTGACTCAGTGGTAAAGCATCCGTCTGCCAATGCAGAAGACACAAGAGACACAGATTCGATCCCTGGGTTGGGAAGATCCCCTGGAGAAAGAAATGGCAATGCACTCCAGTATTCTTGCCTGGAAAAGCCCATGGACAGAGGAGCCTGGCGGGCTACAGTCCATGGGGTCGCAAAGAGTCAGATGTGACTGAGAACAAGCACAAGAAGTATGGTTAATGATTTGGATGTTGAGCTCATCTGCTAAAGACCACAGAAATCACAGTCTCCTCAAAGGATGGCTGGGCATAGTAGCAGCTCAGAGGATATTACTGAACAGGTGGCAAATGACAGTCCAGACACGCTCAGCAATCCCGGCAGGCCACAGCATCCAACCAGCAATGCTGGACGGTCTCATTTCCTCGGTCCTGGCTGCTGCACACGTTCCTTCTTTCAACCAAGGAGATGGGCTCTGATGAGACTCTCCTACAAATATCAGCTCTGCCTCTTTAAACTTTCCTGGCCTTTTTAAGTCTCTGGATAACTGCCACTTTATCCATGAGAGAACCCAAGTGAAATGTATCCTCCAGTAATTTTAGAAGGAGTTGTGAGAGCTTTCTGGATAATTGTAGTGCTCAGTAACTTCTGCTAACAGTGCCTTTCCCGTCAGACCTACTGTGAGTAGTGGGACATGTCAGGCCTCATTTCATTACCCAGGATGAGGACACCCAAGAGCAGTGCCAAGAGACTGCTTAGTCTCCAGCCAGTTGCCCTTCCCTTCCCAATATCCACTATGCAGGCACAGAGGCAAGGTCTTCAGCTCCTCTAAGCTTGATCTCTCCTGCATGGCAGCTGGGAGAAAATCATGGTCATATAGAGCAGTGGTTAGGGGCATGCGGATGCAGCCTAGAATCAAACAATTAATGTCTCCATTGCTTATGAGTGGAGGGTCTTTGGGCAGTGTTATAGACTGAACTGTGCCCCCTCAAAAATTCTCATACTGAAGCCCTGGTGCTCCAATGTGACTGTATTTGGAAACACGGCTTTCAAAGTGGCAGTTAAGGTTAAATGAGGGCATAAGAACGGGGCACTGATCCAATGTGACTGATGGCCTTACAAGAAGAAGGCAAGACATCAGAGATGAGGGAGCACAGAGAAAAGGCTGAATGAGGACACAGAAGGTGGCTGTCTGCAAACCCAGGAGAAAGGACTCAGCAGAAACCAAACCTGCTACACCTTGATATTTTACTTCCAGCCTCCAGAACTGTATGAAACTTAATTTCTATTGTTGAAGACCCTGAGTCTCTGGGGGTTTAGGTGGATTGTTTTGGGGGGTTTGGCGGTGGTTTTGTTCATGGCAGCCTGAGCAGACTAAGACAGGTAGATTTTCAGTCTCAGTCTCATGTCGCCTCTGTAAATGGAGGTAATCTTAGACTCCACCTCAAAGGGCTCATGTGACGATCGCAGGAGACAATGCCCATAAAATTCTGGGGACAGTGCCTGACTCAGAGAAAGCGCTGCACACTTGTGAGGTATTGATTTCACCACTTATCCATTTTTAAAATGTATCATATGAGGTCCAGAGAAGTTAAATCACAGCTGCTACTACTGCTGCTAAGTCGCTTCAGTCGTGTCCGACTCTGTGCAACCCCAGAGATGGCAGCCCACCAGGCTCCCCTGTCCCTGGGATTCTCCAGGCAAGAACACTGGAGTGGGTTGCCATTTCCTTCTCCATAAATCACAGCTAGCGGTTAGCTATTTGGCAAACCCGATTTGGGAGTCAAGATCCTCAGAGTCAGGATTTATGAGAATGAGATGGATGACCAGGTCATCATTATCAGATGTTCTCTACTTCACCCCTGTCACAGCAGCTGCCTGCATTTCTCATCCCCAATAGCAGTGTAGGGTAGTGGTTAGGAACACAGGATCAAGACCTAAACGGAGTTCTGACCAAAGGCTAGGCACTGTGCCAGGTGCTGGGGATTCGGAGGTGAATGAGGCAGACAAGGTCCCTGCTGCTGCCATGGGGCAAATCTCTGCCAGCAGGAGGCAGATGTTGACTAAGCATTGCAGAAGCAGGATTTCAGAGAAGGACAGCTAAGGTGCTCGGCTGGAGAGTGACTGCCAAAGAGGACGCAGGAAAAAGTCACTGTAGCCGAGACCTGGAAAATTAGAAAGAACCAGACAAGATAAGAGCCAGGAGAAGGGAGTTTAGGCTTAAGGAACAGGACGTGGAGTCACTGAAGCAGAATCAAGCTGGGACCCTTTGGGAATAGTAAGAAGCAATTGTGATCATGAGCTTGTCTTTAACACAGCTTATTGATCTTCTTCTATCTAGAAACCTGGTTTGCTGCTGCTGCTAAGTCACTTCAGTCGTGTCCAACTCTGTGCAACCACATAGATGGCAGCCCACCAGGCTCCCCCGTCCCTGGGATTCTCCAGGCAAGAACACTGGAGTGGGTAACCATTTCCTTCTTCAATGTATGAAAGTGAAAAGTGAAAGTGAAGTCTCTAAGTCGTGTCCAACTCTTAGCGACCCCATAGACTGCAGCCCACCAGGCTCCTCCATCCATGGGATTTTACTGACCAATTAATGTCCAATGGATGTTAATTATCATGAGAGAAAAGAAGAATCCATGTATCCTTCTTCAAAACCCAAAACAAGGGCTGATTTCAAAGTGAAAAAAAATCAAAAGAAAGGGAAGGTGGTGGCAGAAATTGGCCACGTGAGCAGAGACAGAAGCCGTGCAAACACACATCGCGCATCAGAGCTCAGAAGGGTCTTGGAGCTTGTCAGCCTCGTTTTGTTTTGTTTTAGGTTTTTTTTTTTTTTTATGTGGACCATTTTTAAAGACTTTATTGAATTTGATACAATTTTTTTTTAATTTAATTTTATTTTTAAACTTTACATAATTGTATTAGTTTTGCCAAATATCAAAATGAATCCGCCACAGGTATACATGTGTTAATATTGCTTCTGTTTTATGCTTTGGTGTTTTGGCCACAAGACATGTGAGGTCTTAGCTCCCTGGTCAGTGATGGAACCTGTACCCCCTGCGTTGGAAGACAAAGTCTTAACAACTAAACCACCAGGGAAGTCCCATTTGCCTCATTTTGAAGAGGCCATGAGCATTGAAGGACCTGATTAAAGCACACGTAGGACAGCAGCAGAACCAGGACTGGACATGGGCTTCCCAACTCTTAACCCAAATAAGAGGCCCATTTTCCCCTTTCTGGTCATTATTTCCCTAAGGGTCGTTGGGTTGAGGGGGATTCAGTGACTCAAGCCAGTAAGTAATGCCTGCACTTCAGGGTTCTATGACACGACCAAGGTTTAGAGGACCTAAGTAAGCTGCCCAAGGTTGACCAAGTGAAAAAGTCGTAGAAAGTGCTTAAAACTATAGTCTGCTCTGCTTTCAACACCGGAATTCTTTATTTTTACTTTTTCTTTTGTACTGGAGTCTAGCCAATTAACAGTGTTGTGATAGTTTCAGGGGAACAGCAAAGGGACTCATCCATTCTTCCCCTAGCTCCTCTCCCATCCAGCCTGCCGCTTAACACTGAGCAGAGGTCCATGTGCTATGTAACAGGTCCTTGTTAGCCATTGTCAATATTGCAGTGTCAACACCTGCCCTCTTAATTATGTGTTGAACAAGCTGGGGTTTGGACACCTGTCAGTCATACCCACAGGCTGGTATCTGATGCTTAGAGGAAGTTACAGCTCTAATTTAAGAATGCAAATGAACAAAGGCAAAATCTCTTGAAATTATAGGCTCTTGGTAAACTAAACCAAAATCCTAAACACCTCAGGAGATTACCAAAATGGAAAGACTTTCCCTCAGCCTTTCAGATACAGGAGCTTCTTTTGATATCTCCTTTTCCACCCCCGACTTTCCCTCAGAAATGATGATGAATTCTCCCACATGCTGCTCTAGCCCCCTGAACCTACCTTCATTTAGAAGTTGGATGAAGGTAGAAATTCACATTACACATTCTTTTTTTTAATGGAGGATAATTGCTCTACAATGTTGTGTTGATTTCTGCTGTACATCATGAATCAGTCTTATATGTATATATATCCCCTCTCTCTTGAGCCTCCTTCTCACCCCACCCACATCCCACCCTTCTGTATTGTCACAGAGCACCAGGCTGGGCTCCCTGTGTTATATATCAGTTTCCCACTAGCTAGCTATTTGACACATGGTCATGTATATATGTTAATGCTACATTCTCAATTCATCCCACCTTTTTCTTCCCTCACTGTGTCCACAAGTCCATTCTCTATGTCTGTGAGAAATTTTTATTCTAGTTTGCTAGAAATTAGAAAATCATTCTGAGTTAGAAATAAAGCAAAACATCTCTTGGGAAAACCAAGACAAACTTCTGACATAAAGCAAAAGCCATTGGAATCCAACATTTTGATAGCTCTCCACCACAGGCTATGACTATGCCCTCTTGTTGCATCTCTTTGCTTTTTAACACTTTTAACCCTGAATGTCCATCAGAAGCAAGGTAAAGGGGTACCTAGGAAAAAACATGACTAAAGGGCATTGGTAGCCCTGAGGCCAAAGTCTCTCTGCAGACTCTGATCCAAAAGTCAAACCAATTTTGTTCCCACTGAGAAAGATCCAGATTTAGGCAGCTTTAGATTCATATATTACAATCCTCAAGAACCATGCTCTGTTTCCATGGCTCTATTTTACGTGCTTGTTTTATGAGTCTCTTGATGCAAATCTAAACTTTGAACATTCTTCCACAAACCATTCATCTTTGAAATACAATTCAAGGAAGAGGTTGTAAGGCAATCAAGTGCTAGCATCCAAAATTAATGAAAAACAAAGGAGGCCTTAGGTGTTTAGAAGTGCCTGCAGGCTTTGGCTGTAAGAACAAACTCCTCTCATCACCATGGTAACACATACAGAGGTAGCACAGTCCCATGATTGCATCTTCTCATTTCTCTTCTGAAACTAGGGATCAGTTAAGGTTACCTAGAAAGAAAGAAAAGAGCGATGTCAGGAAGGAAAATTTTAGGGTGTTTATTATTCCCTAGATGTTGACATTCATCATAGAAACTCATACTTCCCTAAGAAAATTTCCATCTTTTTCTCCTGTTTTGTGGATTCTCTCTTGGGTGTAAAGGTCAACAGCTCTTTCCATACTTGCTCAACCTTGGACTTTTTGTGCTAATAACAACTTATCAATATCTATTTTGTCGAGTAAATTGTGCTTACAGAACACTAGGTGGAATTATAAAATATGGAGAAAATACATTGTCCTGGCATCAAAGTGAGAAATTTTAATTTATTAAATTTAGCTTATTTAATTGAGAAATAAAATAAACATTCTTGAAATCATATAAGAATATTCTTGTAGCAGATAATGGATGGTTCCATCATTTGCTTCCCTTTCTCCATGCATGCTGCTCTATTCTTCAAGAAGGGGAGTCCATTTCTCCTCTCTGTCTAACTGGTCAGGCTTTGTGACTTGCTTTTGACCAACATGGCATAAGTGATATTCTGGGACTTCTGAGTCCAGGCTTTAAAAGGAAAGGTAGCTTCTGATCACTCTCTTTAGGGAGCCAGACATCACATAAGTCCCATTTCTCTGAAACCACCATGCTATGGGGAAAACCCAAGTTATCCAAAGGTACGGGGGAGGGCCCTTCAGTTCAGTTCAGTCGCTCAGTCATGTCCGACTCTTTGCGACCCCATGAGTCGCAGCACGCCAGGCTTCCCTGTCCATCACCAACTCCCGGAGTCACTCAGACTCACGTCCATCAAGTCAGTGATGCCATCCAGCCATCTCATCTTCTATCGTCCCCTTCTCCTCCTGTCCCCAATCCCTCCCAACATTAGAGTCTTTTCCAGTGAGTCAACTCTTCGCATGAGGTGGCCAAAGTACTGGAGTTTCAGCTTCACCATCATTCCTTCCAAAGAAATCCCAGGGCTGATCTCCTTCAGAATGGACTGGTTGGATCTCTTTGCAGTCCAAGGGACTCTCAAGAGTCTTCTCCAATACCACCGCTCAAAAGCACCAATTCTTCGGTGCTCAGCTTTCTTAACAGTCCAACTCTCACATCCATACATGACCACTGGAAAAACCATAGCCTTGACTAGACGGACCTTTGTTGGCAAAGTAATGTCTCTGCTTTTCAATATGCTATCTAGGTTGGTCATAACTTTCCTTCCAAGGAGTAAGCGTCTTTTAATTTCATGGCTGCAGTCACCATCTGCAGTGATTTTGGAGCCCCCAAAAATAAAGTCTGATACTGTTTCCACTGTTTCCCCATCTATTTCCCATGAAGTGATGGGACCAGATGCCATGATCTTCATTTTCTGAATGTTGAGCTTTAAGCCAACTTTTTCACTCTCCACTTTCACTTTCATCAAGAGATTTTTTAGTTCCTCTTCTTTCTGCCATAAGGGTGGTGTCATCTGCATATCTGCATGAACTCCTTATTGCCAAATTCAGACTTAAATTGAAGAAAGTAGGGAAAACCACTAGACCATTCAGGTATGACCTAAATCAAATCCCTTATGATTATACAGTGGAAGTGAGAAATAGATTTAAGGGCCTAGATCTGATCTATAGAGTGCCTGATAATCTATGGACAGAGGTTTGTGACATTGTACAGGAGACAGGTATCAAGACCATCCCCATGGAAAAGAAATACAAAAAAGCAAAATGGCTGTCTGGGGAGGCCTTACAAACAGCTGTGAAAAGAAGAGAAGTGAAAAGCAAAGGAGAAAAGGAAAGATATAAGCATCTAAATTCAGAGTTCCAAAGAATAGCAAGAAGAGATAAGAAAGCCTTCCTCAGTGACCAATGCAAAGGGCCCTTACTAACTCCCAACTGTTTTAGCCAATTCAAGTGATGCACCACATTAAAGAGTAAAGAAGCCATCCCGGATGTTCTAGCGCTAGTAGATCCAGTAGATTAACCACACAGCAGAGCCCAGCCCAGACTGCAGAAACTTGAAAAACAAATAATTGTTACCGTTGCTTTAAGTCACAAGTGTTGAGATTCAAGTGGGATGACTTGTAAAAAAGCAAGAGATAACTGAACCAACTTCAAAGCTACACTGAAATCTAATATTTGGCAATGCATTTAAATGTTACAAAAGGGAACCACTGGGATGAAGTTTATCTGGAGCCTAGGGTCTTAAATGCCATTCCCTGATCTAAAACTTCGGTGTGCTAATTCATTTAAACTTCACAAAGATCTATATGAAGGTCATACTATTATTATTCCCATTTTACAGGCACAGGGAAGTTTCCTGTCCAAGAAGATTCAAATGCAAATAGTTGCAGGCTCCAGATCCATGGATATAAACAATGCCCACTGTAATCACTCATAGTTAAGGAGACCTTGGGGCTGAATTGGCAGATACGGTAGCAAAAAATTGACAAAGATGGGAAAACTGCTCCTGACAAGAGAAATAGCAGAAGTCTTGGATCATAAGACATAGAGACAGAATGAGAGGACTGGTTTAGGAAGACCAGAAAAATCTATATAAAGAAGCATGAGTAAGAGTCTCAACCAACTGGAAACAGTCTGAAAGTCAGGCTAAGGATCTCTAGATGAG
Organism: Bos indicus x Bos taurus; assembly: GCF_003369695.1. Taxonomy (NCBI): domain Eukaryota; kingdom Metazoa; phylum Chordata; class Mammalia; order Artiodactyla; family Bovidae; genus Bos; species Bos indicus x Bos taurus. The sequence goes on along the minus strand of NC_040077.1, from coordinate 111,129,913 downwards.
ATTTTGCCTGTTATGATTGGCCATCTATCCTGAGGCCTGACACTGATGTTCTACCTTTTACTTGGGTGTTTTAGAGCAGGGGCTCTCAAATTTTGCTGCACTTTAGCAGAACCTGGGGAAATTTTAAAGCTGTCAGTGGCCAAGCTTCACTCCAGATCACCTACATCAAAATCCTTAGTAGATATCAGTAATTTTTTAACCTCCAGGATGATTCCACAATGTAGAATATTAGAATGTAAAGCATTAAGAACTAGTCTTAGCTACATCTTTCAACCCCAGGAATAAATAATTCAAATGACAATGATGCTTTGAATTGCTCAGTGGTCTAAGAACATGCTCTCTAATTTGCACCACCTCAGAATGCCCACTGTGGAGACTTTATCTGTGACAGTGAACCCAACCAAGCCTTGAGATTTTTCAGCTCACCTACAAACAGCATCTGTTACTGGCACAGTGGATGGCTGATTATCCATTTTGATTAGCCTCATTACAAAAGCAACATAATTAATGAAAATCAGGCGCATTTCATTTTTTAAAGCACAGTGACAAAAATTAATCATGCTACAGCAGATTCCCAGCACCCACCCCCTGAACAGCCTAAGCAAGAGAGCACGTTATCCACTATAATCTCATCCTGACTGATTTGACTTGATTTTCAACTACTAGAATCCAGTGAAGGTTAGAAGAAAAGAGGAAATACCTTTCATTTCCTCCAGAACAAAAAAAAAAAAAAGAAAGGATAAATATAACCCAGGATTTGTGCAATTGAAGGAAGTGTTAAACACACACATTCAACCTGACCCCACCATTCCCCTCTCAAAACCAAACATGTTTAGAAATAAGATGTTGGAGAACTGGATTGTTGATACAGCTAGTCAAATATATGTGTCTTCCTTTCCTCTTGCTCATTTCCCATAAAATGCAGAAAAGATTTTAAATAAAAAGAACATCATAATAATAGTAGGAAACAGTAAAGAATATCATTAGTAATTCAAAAATGTCTAGGACTGTATTAAAGAAAAAAGACAGGTGATATTAGGCTAAGGATTTAAAAGGCCAGAGAAAAGTCAAAGAACTGTGTAAGAGAACACCGCTCTGGATTGGTTCTAGCAATGCTCTAACTTCAGTCAACAGCTCTAAAAGACTAGGAGAAAGCCCAGACATCAATCGGTTATTTAATTGCGTAATGGCATCTAAAAGCTATGAATTACCATCCCTCATCCCATTTCCATGCACATGCAGTGAAATTTGTGTTTACAGATTAAAAATATAAATTAAAGCACGGAGAATATTTGTCAGTAATCACAATAAACAAGTAAATTTTCCCTATTAAAAGACAAAATGCATTATATTGAGTTAGATACCTATTTTTCCATTTACAAAAAACACATTCTGGGAAAAATGAAACAAGACTGAAAACTGAAGAATGAAGAAAGAGAATTCTATCAAAGGAGAAGCAAATGTGACAACATTAATGTCAAACAAAATATAAAGTCAAAAAAACACTAAAGGTAAAAATATGGGCTTCATTTTGTTTTTTCTTAAAAGAATATATGCTAAGAAACTATAGTACTATGGTCCTTTATGCAGATAACACAAGAGCTTCAGATACCATGTCTTAGAACTGAAAAGTTTTCTTAGTGAAACCCAGAAAGAACACATATGATTTAATCTATGCTCTTTATTCCCACTGAAGTTAAACAAGATGGTTCTAGGTGACCCCTGAGAACACTGGCTGCCCTGTCTGCAGCTGTGAGGGAAAATGTCAACAGAAAGCAGAATATTTTTCCTAGATTGAAATTGTATTTATGTCTGTGCCTGATATAGTAGTCAAGAGGACTCTTGTTGATTTCACATTATTTGGGGGTCATGTAAAAGCCTGGCAATCCCCAAACATGAGCTTGTTCAATTCTGTATTTGGAGGTGCTTTATACTGGTCTGGCCAGTGGTTGAATAGGCTGCCTTGGAGGGAGTAAGCCCTTCCTTCTTGAGAAATCTGAGCCTGGGCTGGAGATCTCCTTGCAATGATAGTGAATGAAATGGATGCCCAAGATAAATTGCTTCATCCAGGTGTTTTGTTCTAAACCCATAGAACTGTGAATCAGATCAATTGAAATCCAAGTTAGAATCGCCAGTCCAGGTTCGATGCATGATACAGGATGCTCGGGGGCTGGTGCACTGGGATGACCCAGAGGGATGGGATGGGGAGGGAGGTGGGAGGGAGGTTCAGGATGGGGAACACATTTACACCCATGGCGGATTCATGTCAATGTATGGCAAAACCAATACAATATTGTAGAGTAATTAGCCTCCAATTAAAATAAATAAATTTATATAAAAATAAATAAATAAAAATATAATATAATGTTAAAAAAGAAAGAAATCCAAGTTAGTAAGGAAAACAGGGAAGAGGGAAATATTTTCTTGCAGCTAACATGTAGATTTGAATAATCAGCTTCTGAAGACAAGGAAAATCCAAGGTCTTTCCCCTAATTCAAAACATTAGCAAGACTGGTGAATCTGATTGGAGCAGATTGAATTGTATTTTGCAAATATGCCCCCACCTCATGCCCCACTTCAACAGGAAAGGGTATACATCCCAGCTTTGGTCATGTGACTTGCCTTGACCAACAGCAAGTGAGTGGACATACCATATCTAACTTGCAGAAGTTGCTTTAAACATGATTTGTGGTTTGGCTAGACATCTTGTTTCTGTGTCTCCCTGACAAGATGGTTGTCTTAATTTTCCAAGGCTTTCAGAAAACAAAGTATCACAAACTTTTTCAAACACCAGAAATTTATTGTATCAGATTTGCAGGCTGATGTCCAAGATCAAGGTGTCAGCAAGGTTGGTTTATTCTGAGGCTGTGTCTGTTTAAGTGTCTCTCCTGGACTTGTAGATATCCATCTTTTCCCTAGGTGCTTGTCTCCAAGTTTTCCCTTTTTATAGGGACATAAGCCATACTGGATTAAGGCCACCCCCAAAGATCTCATTTTAACTTGATGGTCTCTGTAAAGACCATCTCTCCAAATAAGGTCACATACCGAGGGTTAGGACTTCAGCATATGAATTTCATGGGGACACAATTCAACCCGTAACAAAGAGTTTATTCCAGAACGAGACTGCTGGATCAGTCTGGGTCTGGAAGGGAGAGGCCATGAGCAGCAGACCTGCTAGAGACCTGCAACCCTATGTTACATGAGCGAAAAATAAACGTATAAGGAAGCCACTGAGATTTGGAGACTGTTATTGTGGAGCATAATTTGGTGAGATCTGACAAATGTATCAATTTGCAAGCATAACCAAAAACAATTAATTAGCAGATTTCTTGAAAACCACAGTGTCTCACCCTATAAGAAGAAAAACTCTACCAACCATTTCAATGAGCAGTTGCATGGCATTGCTAAATCTGGGCAGCTCAAGGGTACGTAAGACACGGAGATAAGAACACCCAATGGGTAAGTGAAGTGAAAATCGCTCAGTCATGTCCAATTCTTTGCAACCCCATGGACTGTACAGTCCATGGAATTCTCCCAGTCAGAATACTGGAGTGAGTAGCCTCTCCCTTCTCCAGGAGATCTTCCCAACCCAGAGGTTGAACCCAGGTCTCCCGCATTGCAGGCAGATTCTTTACCAGTTGAGCCACAAGGAAAGCCCCCCGATGGGTAATGAGAACTGTAAAAAGAATTTCTGGATGAGATAAGAGCTGCTTATCTCACGTAGTCAGCCCTGCCCTTTCTATTTCTTATGTCCAAAGACACACATTTCCACAGAGCAATTCATTCACATCATCATCACATCCTAAGATGGTCTCATAAGCAAGACAGAAGAATTAGTAAGCCAATGATGTCCAATATTCAGAGCACCCTGGTAAGGAATATCCTACTCTGGGTTATTCAATGTAATAACCCAGATGATGTCAAGAGAAAAAATAAAGTCAGAACTCATGTTAACTTCAATGTCTACATGTTCATTTTCTAAACAGTTTAAGAAAACTTTCTTACTCAATTTTATATTGTCTTTTGGACAATTTTTCCCTTTCAAATACAACGAGAAAGTCTGCCTAAAAATATTTACCCTCTAGACAGGTAACGTGTTATATATATTAAAAAAAAATGCTTCTCTGAATTCTTGGACACTGGACTTCAAAGAAAACATTTCAAAGCCATTAATGTTTTCCATGCCCCTGATTTTACAGATATATGTGTGTATATATATTATGCATACATATATACACACCCTTCTCTCCACCTTGGATTTGCTTCTTGTTATTCCATTGTAATCCTTGTTACAGCCCTCCAATTATTTCTATTGCTGAGGACTTTTCCCCTAAGTCAAGACAGGTTTTAGAGAATTTGAGTCAGCTAAGAGGGTGAAGTTCAGGTCCAGTTTTGGTGTGCATTAAAGTTTCCTTTTTTGGGCTTCCCAGGTGGTTCAATGGTAAAGAATTCACCTTCGATGCAGGAGACACAAGAGATGTGGGTTGAATTCCTGCATTGGGAAGATCCCTGGAGTAAGAAAGAGTAACCCACTCCAGTATTCTTGCCTGGAAAATTCCATGGACAGAAGAGCCAGGCAGGTTACAGTCCATCAAACTGCATAGTCAGACAGGACTGAACACACACTCAAGGCTTCCTTTTTCATCTGCAGGATGTGTGTGACTCATACACAAGGCCATCAGGAAGTCAGATGGACTGGTTAAGAGCATAGTGCTTGAAGTCAGAGTGCTGCTGCTGCTGCTGCTGCTAAGTCGCTTCAGTTGTGTCCGACTCTGTGCAGCCCCATAGACGGCAGCCCACCAGGCTCCCCCGCCCCTGGGATTCTCCAGGCAAGAACAACTGGAGTGGGTTGCCATTTCCTTCTCCAGTGCATGAAAGTGAAAAGTGAAAGTGAAGTCGCTCAGTCGTGTCCGACTCTTAGTGACCCCATGGACTGCAGCCTACCAGGCTCCTCCATCCATGGGATTTTTCCAGGCAAGAGTACTGGAGTGGGGTGCCGTTGCCTTTTCCTGCCTGGGTTTAAACCCCAACTCCAACACTCATCAGCCATGTGCCTCTGTGATTCTTAACCTCTGTGAGCTATAGTGTCCTCCTCTGTCAAATAGGGCCAATAATAGTACTTCAATCCTAGGGAAGTTCTCAAGATTAAGTAAGCTAATGTATACAAAGGCCCACGAATATTGTAGGGAAAATTGTAGGGGCTCAATCAATGTTCATTATTATTAAAGATGGCTTCGAAATCTACTCCTGGAGGGAGAGCTAACAGGTTGGTCACCACTGGTAACAACACTTTTGGTTCAGGAGCCCTGGGAGGCTTGGCAGCCTTTTGCCGAAGGCATATCCATTCTGGAACAGCTGTAGGTTTCATTCTTGGCCATGATAAGAAGAAGATGCATGCGTGCTCAGATGCTCAGTTGTGTCTGACTCTTTGCAATCCCACCAGGTGAAACACAGGAGACAAGGGTTCAAACCCTGACTCAGAAAGATTACCTGGAGTAAGAAGGTAAAGTTTGCTTTATCTTCAGCACTATCCACCCCCAGAAGAAAACAAGAGAAAACACTCCTATCATCCCTATTCCAATTCTGAGCCCTCAGTAAGTATACCATATTATTAATCTCTTTCAACAAATACTCAGTTCTCACTACGTACCAGGTACAGGACAAGAGCTGGGGGTATAGGAGAGAAAAGAAATACAAATTTCTGCCATTGGAGAGCTTGCATTCTAGCTAGGGGAGACATATAATATATAGAATAAGCAAATAAAAATACAACTCACAGAATTCAGGTCCTAGGACCCTCCCATGACTCTGCCCCAGCCTCTGCCTCAGACTAGATTCATTCTTCTCTTCCACTGAGCGCATTTGCTGGCCTGAAATGTGTTGTTACCATTGGTTATCATACATTTTTAGACGTAAGGATGAAATAAGAAGTCATAAATTTCTATTTTAAAGATACTAAATATTTTCTCTAGAATTACCTTATCAAGTAAATGCTTATGGATTTGGAGTCCACAGATGTGGGTCTCATCTTTGCTTACTCAGATCTAGCCCTGTGACTCTGGCCATATTATTAAAATAAAACAATTTAACCTCTCTGGGCTTTGCCTCAGTGAAATAATAGAATTCATTGATCAGCTGTTCTCAAGGTGCATGTGCGCATGCTGAGTCTCTTCAGTTGTGTCCAACTCTTTACCACGGTATAGACTATTGCCAACCAGGCTCCCCTGTCCATGGGAGTCTCCAGGCAAGAATACTGGAGTGGGTTGCCATGCCCTACTCCAGGGGATCTTCCTAACCCAGGGATCAAACCCACATCTCATATTTCTATGCATTGGCAGATGGGTTCTTTACCACTGGTGCCACCTAGGAAGATCCTGTTCTCAACGTGGGGTCCTCTAAGTCAGCAGTATCAGTATTACCTTGGGACTTGTTAGAAATGCAGGTTCTTGGACCTCACTTCAGAAGTACTGAATCATAAACTCTGGAAGTTGGGACTCAGCAATATGAGCTTGAACAAGCCCTTCAGGCTTTTTCCTTTTGGAAAAAAAGTCAATGTCAGTGCAAATCCCCAAAGAAAATTTTTTTTCCTTTCAACCAGGCTTCCTTTTGAACTTCTGTAAGCAATTCTCAATATTCAACACTCAGTTTATAATCTCCCCAAAATGTTCTTTGAATTTGCAGACTTTCCAAGTTTGGAGGTTTAAAAAAATATTTTGTGTTTTTCTCTCCTGCTGCTCTCTTGGTGCTAGATGATAAGCATGCATGATCACACTTTATAAGCTAATTTATGGTTGTAATTTCCAGCCTTTTTTTCCTGTAAATTTCCTCATATCCTGAGTACTTATTTTCCATAGTTGGCTCCACATCAACAGCCTCTGCCTTCATGGAACCTCTCTCCCCTAGGGTTCTCTAGAATTTCATACAATATGAAACAAAAAATGCAAACTCCTTCTCCCACGGGGAAAACAGCTGCCACTATGACAAGACAAGAGCATGACAAGACAGTACAGCCCCCATCACACAAGACCAAGGAGGAAGAACATGAATTACAGGGACTCCTGGCAGATACCATTAGTCAGAATGCTAAGGGGAAACCAAACTGGACATGTGTGCACACTTGCATATCTTCTTTCGCTGTTCCTGAGTATTAGAAGCTGAACTTAAAATCTTCACCTAAAAATTCTATTCCCTTCCCACAGTACCAACACTCAGGTGTTGCCTCACCATCTTTCAGAGCATCACTCCCTCTGTCTAGTTTCAAGCCATCGTAACCTCATGCCTTGCCATTGCTGTGCCCTTCTGAGCTGCCTTCTGTTTTTCCAGTGAAGACTTGATATTGACCAGGTTGGTTCAATGGGTGGAGATGTATGCTGTTTTAGGAAGGACATTTTAATACTTCATAGTTGTTTAGGGTGGTCCATGTGAAGTGAGTGAAAGTCGTTCAGTTGTGTCTGACTTTTTGCGATACCGTGGATGACACAGTCCATGGAATTCTCCAGGCCAGAATACTGGAGTGGGTAGCCTTTCCCTTCTCCAAGGGATCTTCCCAACCCAGGGATCAAACCCAGGTCTACCACATTGCAGGCAGATTCTTTACCATCTGAGCCACAGGGGAAGCCCACTCTTCAAAGAACTTTGAAGGGTGGTCTATGAGGAGTTGCCTAATGTGACAGATGAGAGCGGACAGTGCCAAATTCTCTGTGCACTTTCTCTTCTAACTTTTCATTCTCAGAATAGAACTGAGTTTTCCAGGAATAGTCAACTGGGATAACTTGGATGTATGTCTATCCAGCTACCCTGTTTGGAGGCAATCTTTTCCCATCATCTGGGGAAACACTTGTTTAAGTGGATAAGGTCTCCATGTAAGAATCCATTAGTGGACAGCTGTCTCATGGAAGCTGTAAACGTTTTTTCAGGTATTTGTTTACTTGTCCTTAGAAATAAATTGGCAAGAAAGAAGCTAGCTCACTTAAGGACCTGAAAGTTATTGTGCATAGCACAACAGTTTTATTTGCATAATGCTAATATTCTGCAGAACTCTCCTGACTCCCAAAGCCATAGAAAAAGATGTGTTAACAAAACTAACAAACTAGCAGTAACCAGAATCAGAGGTGGTGAATTTAATTACAAAAAGTGACATCCAAGAAATGAATGCATCAGTGTCTCAGAATACAGTCAACAGCAGGGATATCCAGGCCAACATCATGACCTATGAAACAGATCAACATTCATCAGGAAATTACTTTGCAATCAAAATAATATATGCCTTCATCTAAAAAACTGGACATGGGGCTAGACTGTTTCCTAAGGTTCTTCCAGCCATAATATTCTATTAGTCTAAGATTTCATAACATCTTAGAGGTAGAGCTGATCACCATCCAAATCTCCCTTGTGTATTTGTTGACCTACATGCCAGATGGATTACCAAATTACAACCCAGGGGACCTGTATTAGGTCTGCCTACTCAGTCACGATTTTGCTGCAACTACAGATAATAACAGTCTTATCAGAAGTCCTAAAATCTTTATGAAATAGTCCAGGAAACCACAAGCAATCAACAAGTAATGGAACATGGTAAAAATATAAATTTAGAGAAAAACAGGATCTTTGTTAAAGTACCATTACTTTGCTAGTAAATTCATTCATATGTCTCTCGCTTCCTAGAAGATATATGCTTCCCCAGTGGCTCAGACTATAAAGAATCTGCCTGCAATGCAAGAGACCTGGGTTCAATCCCTGGTTTGGGAAGATCCCTTGGAGAAGGAAATGGCAACCTGGAGAATCCCATGGACAGAGGAGCCTGGTGGGCTACAGTCCATGCGGTCACAAAGAGCAGACATGACTGAGTGACTTTCACTTTCACTTCCTTGAAGATGGTGGGAAAATTTTTACATAAATGGTGAGGAAAAACTTGAAAAGAATGAATTATTGTGTTAGCCCAAAAGTTTGTTCTTCTCATAGGATGTTATGGGAAAATCCTGAACAAACTTTTTGGCCAACCCAATAATTGAAAATGTCCAAGTTCAGGTAAACTCCTTGGAGAAAACCACTTATGTAATGTGATTTATGGACTTCTGGGGGAGGTCAACCATACCAAAAACATTGCCTACCCTAATCAGCCTTCCACAAGCCTCAAATTCTCCTGTGATTCATTCTTCTTTGGTCTTACTCCTTCGATTAGACACTTACTAAAACTTTGAGATGTTATCAACCATTATCACCTTAAGAAAAATTATGTTTTATCAGATTAGCTACTCATGCATTCATCAGGACTTGGTGAGAGGAGAATACAAACAGGAAAATATTGGAATGTGGGAAGAATTACTCCCTGGCCAGAGCCTCTGAAAGGGGGGCTGGGGAAGGATGGAGTACCATGGTAAGGAATCCTGAGATCCTAAAATAAAGAGAAAGAAATAAAGCACGTGTAGGAGTAGGGAGAAAGAGAAGGAAATCAACAGTTGAGGCAGAGTTACTGTTCACTGGCCATGCTTCTAGAAACTTTACATTGACTCTTTCACTTTATCTTCAGAATAACCTACTACTTAGATATTATTAATCCCATTTTACAGCTGATGAAACTATAAGCTCAAATGAGATAATAACTTGCCCAAGCTGACAGAGCTACCAGATGGTAGAATCTGGATATAAACGGACTGCAGAGCCAGGGCAGATTTCTCTCCATACAAGGCTTCCTCTCTCTAGGTCATGTGCTCCCCACAGTGCCCAGAATACCACTTTGCTACTTACTGTGCAGGCCCTCGAGGGAAAGGGGAATGGAAACACGAAAAGCCAAGTTTACCTTCTCTGCAATTGTGCTTTAAACGAGTGGTTTTCAAATTTTGCATTTAACCATGAAAACTTGTTTTTCAAACAACCTTAAGTGAAACTTAATCCACCCACCATGGTGGCTCAAAGCCTATTCATCAAACCACATGATTGCCATGTAAAAGCTTCAAAACCACTACAGGAAAGATGCAAAGACTCTACAAATAACAGTATATGAATCACCACTAAACACATGAATTGTTGCTCAAAACTACTCATCATCAGAGAAATGAGTATTAAAGCAACAGTGTAAAACCACTACACACCCACCTGAAGAGCTAAAATTTTAAAGACTAGGTTAACAGGATACAGAACAACTAGAACTCTTGAAACATTGCTAGTGGGAATGCAAAATGGCACAGCCATTTTAGAAAACAGTTTGGCAATTTTTTATAGTTATAACAAATCATTATCACCTGCAGGCCAGTAATTTTACTCATAAGTATTTGTTCAAAGAGAAATGAAAATATATGTCTACACCAAGACTTGTATATGAATGTTTATAGCAGCTTGAGTAATAAGCATCCCAAATTGGAAAGAGCCCACATGTCTATGAAAAGGTAAATGGGTAAACAAATGTGGTATTCCATACCATGAAATATTAATGATCAATTAAAAGGAAAAAACTACAGATATACCCAGTAACATGGATGAATCTCAAAAACATGCTGAGTGACAGAAGGCAAACACAAAAGCGTGTACTGTGTGATTCCTCTTTCATGAATTTCTAGAAAAGACAAATCTAATTTGCCGTGAGTGAAAGCAGATTAATGGTTGTCTAAGGCTGAGATGTTGGATGAGGAAAGATGTGAAGTGTTTTGGGAGCTGATGATGGTACTCTATATCTTAATTATGGGATTGTTTCTTGGGGGCATAAATTTGACAAAATTCAAAGAACTGCAAAATGTATACATTTTGTCTCAATAAAATTGTTTTTTAAAAATGCCACTACAATTACTAAGGATTTGTTAAGGCAGAACTGAACCCAACTATATAATCACTCAAGTGACATTTTAGTCATTTTTCCTTTTTAGATTTTTTTCTGTCTTCCTGTCTCCAACTCAGCTTTGCTCTCCTCTATAACCCATGAAGGATGGCAACGCCATATGTCCTACAAACTTTCAGCCGACTTCGTTACAAAAATACCCCAGGACCAAAGCCAGGGCTAATGAACATCTTAGACCACTTGGAAGAAAAAAGGCTATGTTTTTGGCTTAGGAGAGTTCAGCTTCACTTCAAATCAGAGTTGAAGCTATTTTCTCTGTACTGAATCCAAATCACTCAAATTCCTGAAATTCGTCCATGGTTATTGTCTACCTGGTGCCAAAATATCCTGATGAAAAGTGCAACATTCAGCCAGTTGTGTGGATTTTTTGTCCTGAAATCTCAAAGCTCAGCTATTTGGCAGGATAGCACAACAGCTGAGCAGTCAACCAATGCTTCTGCTATGGACAGAGGAGCTGAAGAATTGTGCACATAAGGCCTTATGCAAAAATCAAAATGCAAAAGCTCAATGCCAATGTCCCTTATGGCTGACCAAGGGATCCACAGCATTCGAATCATGGAAGTTTGGATCATAATGAATCCTGTCCAACTGCCTCTGTTTACAGATTGAGAAATTGAGGCAACTCTTATTCATCCTTTAAAACTTTGATCAAATGCCATCTCGTCTAGGGAGTCTTTCTCTACCTCTCCAGGCTGCTTTCTACCCTGGCTCCCACAGTAGATTAATACTGCATTCTAGTACTCATCCCATCATATTCAATTTGCTTAAACATCCATCTCCTCCACTTTAATTGTAAGCTATTTAAGTATAAGACTATAAGCGCTATCTGGTGGCTCAGTGGTAAAGAAGATGCCTGCAATGCAGGAGCTGCATTAGACTCGGGTTCAATCCTTGAGTCAGGAATATTCCCTGGAGGATGGCATGGTAACCCACTTCAGTATTCTTGCCTGGAGAATCCCATGAACAGAGGAGCCTGGAAGGCTACATACAGTCCATAGGGTTGCAAAGAGTTGGACACGACTGAAGCAACTTAGTGTGCATTAGCTCTCTACACCCAAACGCTAGCACAGAGTGAAAGTGAAAGTGTTAGTCCCCCAGTCATGTCCAACTCTTTGTGACCCCATAGACTGTAGGGGGCTCCTCTGTCTGTAGAATTCTCCAGGCAAGAATTCTGGAGTAGGTTGCCATTCCTTTCTCCAGAGAAGGAGCTCAAATTCGTAGGTGAACTTGGGTTAAGAATCTGAACAAACTTGAACTCCAAATACATTCTTTCTCCACGTGGTAATGAAATCGTGGTAGTGAAATTCAGAAATTCTAGTCCGAGGCACTAAATACTGAATATCTTAAGGTTTTATGTTCTTTAGACAAAGAAAACACTAATAAAATGAGTTGCAGTAAGCCACAAAGAACTTCCCTGATGGCTCAGTCAGTAAAGAATCTGCCTGCAACGTGGAAGACCTGGGTTCAATCCTTAGGTTGGGAAGATCCCCTGGAGAAGGTAATGGCTACCCACTCCAGTATCCTGGCCTGGAGAATTTCATGAGCTGAATAGTCCATGGGGTTGCAAAGAGTCAGACACGACAGAGCAACTTTCACCAATAGTAACTAACATTTGAATGTTTATTATACATGAGGCACTATTCTGAGAATTATATGTGTATATATTAATTCATTTAACATAATTAGAAAACACATATTTTTGGATTTTTTTCTGCTTTTTTATACAATTTGTTTTTTTTATTGTGCTGGGTCTTCCTTGTGGTGGATGGGCTTCTCATTTCGGTGGCTTCTCTTGTTGAGGAGTGCAGGCTCTAGGCACACAGGCTTCAGTAGTTGCAGCACACGGGCTCAGTAGTTGTGCTGCATGGGCTTAGTTGCTCTGCAATATATTGAATCTTTCCAGACCAGAGATTGAACCCATGTCCCAACATTGGCAGACAGACTTCCATCCACTGTATGTACTACCAGGGAAGTCCAAAAAAAATTAGGTATTACACAATTTTTAAAGGTTACTTTCCACTTACAGTTATTGCAAAATATGTACTTTATTTCCCATATTGTACAATACCTCCTTGAGCCTATCTTACACCCAATAGTCTGTACCTCCCACTCTCCCGTCCTTATGTTGTCCCTCCTCCACCACTAGTAACCACTGTATCTATGAGTCTGCTTCTTTTTTGTTATATTAACTAGATCATTGTACTTTTTTACACTCCACATATAAGTGATGTCAGACAGTATTTGTCTTTCCATGTCTGACTTATTTCACTTAACATAACGCACTCCAAGTCCATTCATGTTACTTCAGATGAAAACTTTGTTCTTTTTTATGACGGAGTAGTGTTCCATTGTATATATACACCATGTCTTCTTTATCCATTCATCTGTTAATGGACATTTAGTTTGCTTCCATATCTTGGAAATTGTAAATAATGCTGCTATGAACATTGAGGAGAGAGCATGTATTTTATGCTTATTACTAAAACTATGTGGAACTTGATTTAATTTTTGAGCCTAATCCTTATGTCTCATCTGTATGCATGAATGCTAAGTCACTTCGGTCATGTCCAACTCTTTGTAATCCCATGGACTATTGCCCACCAGGCTCCTCTGTCCATGGGATTCTCCAGGCAAAAATATTGGAGTGGGTTTCCATGCCCTCCTCCAAGGGATCTTCCCAACCCAGAAACTGAACCTGCATCTCTTATGTTTATTGCATTGGCAGGTGGGTTCTTTGCCACTAGTGCCACCTGGAAAGCCCATGTCTCCTCTACGACTAAATGAGAAAGAAAGGTGATGAGCTTTACCTAAATATAACCGTGGTGTATATATACACCACAGTTAACATATACACATATGCTGCTGCTAAGTCGCTTCAGTCGTGTCCGACTCTGCAACCCCATAGACAGCAGCCCACCAGGCTCCCCTGTCCCTGGGATTCTCCAGGCAAGAACACTGGAGTGGGTTGCCATTGCCTTCTCCGATATACACATATATGTGTATATGTGTGTGTGTGTGTGTGTGTGTGTGATATATATAAACATATGCATGATTTGATATATATATCAGATCATATTAAACTTATATAATGTTATATGTCAATTATATTTCAATAAAATTGGGGAAATAAATGAATAAATGGACTAGCAAGGAAAAAATGTTGAGTTAAAAATAAAGACTAAAAGAAAAAAATTTTAAATGACAGTAGTCAAACATTTCTTAACAATATTTATTTTCAGATTTCATGCCCACAGCCTATCATGACTTTCCATTTTTAAAAAATCATCCTTATTTCAAAAACTGAAATTATTCTTTAGACTCCAAATTGTTCTTCTAGAATGACATTTTGATTAACAGTGTAAGGGGCTAAAAGCATGTGAGTTACATTTCTTTCATTGAAAACATGCACTTTAACATCTAGAAGAACTGTGCTTAAACTAAATTTATATGAGGCAAGTGTTCCCAAACTTTGACCCAAAATATTTCCCTCTCTGTATTGTCTGTCACCATGGAGCTGGGGAAGATTCACTTGATAAGGCAGAATATGAACCTGACAAAATGAAATCCAACCAGGAGGACTGGGCTGGAAGTTCCCATAAAAAATAAAAATGAAAAGCAAAGGTATTGGTTGACTGTCTTCCATGAAAGTCTTAAATTCTATTGAATAGGTTCAATAATAAGCCCCTTGGCATAACAAAATTTCTTTTTTATGCAAAAAAAAATGTTCCCAAGCATTTTGAAGTTACTATCTAGTAATCATTGTTAGATACTTAATACTTCCAATCCTAAAAAAATATGTCTTGTTTTTCTCTGAATCATTCAGAGCACAGGAACAAAATGATCTTGTACACAAGACTCAAAAATGAATGTTTATTGAGTTAATTAATATATTAATTCAATTGACCCTTCTGTTTTTTCCAGTGACTTTTCTGCATCTACAATAAGTCCTGCAATGACTTTTCTATGCAGATAAACACCTGTTAAATTAACCCAACCAAAGAGCATCTCAGGCTTTCTTCAAGCCACCTCTAGCCTCAGGCAAGCATCTCGGAACCTCCCTTCTCTAGACCCAGATGGCCCTTGACCCCTCAGGGCCCCAGTTGTTCCTTGGACCACGATATTTATTCCCACCAGAGGAAGACCATCCTGGAAACAGCAATCTCAGTTCATGGCTTCATTTTCAACCTATATTATGATAACACTGCTCTTTCTCTGTTGAATGATCCTAAGAAGACAGTAGAGACAATTTAGGTGGTTGTTTCAGGATTTTGAACAATTCCTATTTACAAAACAGAAAGAGAGTCACAGATGTAGAAAACAAACTATGGTACTATGGAGGAAGTAGGGTCAGGGGAATAAATAGAGAGATTGGGATTAATGCACACGTACTACTATATATAAAATAGATAACTAATAAGTACCTACTGTATAGCACAAAGAACTCTACTCAATACTCTGTAATGACCTATCTGGGAAAAGAATCTTAAAAAGAATGAATATGTGTACATGTATAAATGATTCACTTTATTGTACACCTGAAACTAACACAACATTGAAAATCAACTATACTTTAACAAAGAGTAATTTAAAATAAATAAAATAAGTAAATAAAATGAAAAGTTTTATAGCTTTCCCAACTGGTTATAAGTTGCCAAATTCATGAAGAATATGAGCTGCAGATGAAAAGTCGTATAAATGCTCTTAAAACAGAAGAAAAATATTACATAATATTACATTCTGTGGAAAGTGAGAGAAGACTCTATAATGAAGAGTAGTCAAAATACCTGTGTTTGCATCTGTTGGCTGTGAGTTCAAATTCTAACTATGATTCTTATTAGTAATTTGACTTTGGACACTTGAAGCCTCAATCTCTCACATGTACAAGGAATGTCATAGTGACATTTTAAGGACAGAATGAGATTACATATTGAAAGGGCTAAAGACACAAAATGGGCATTCAATAAATATCCATTGGTCTGTGCATGTGTGAATGCTCAATTGCTCAGTCGTTTCTGACTCTTTGTGACTCTACGGCTTGTAGCCCACCAGGCTCCTCTGTCCCTGGGATTCTCCAGGCAAGAATACTGGAGTGGGATGCCATTTTCTACTCCAAGGGACCTTCCTGGCCCAGGGATCGAACCCACGTCTCCTACATCAGCAGGCAGATTCTTTACCACTGAGCCACGTGGGAAGCCCATCCATTGGCCTACCCTACATATAATTTAAGATGCAAAGGAAGTGACCATTGAGACTATAAACCCTAAACTCTTATGACATCTCTGGTTGAGTTTCAGGACATAACTCAAAAAGCAATTTCATTTTTCACCTCAGTCATATATTCTCATGACAACTTTAGTCAAGAGTACAGCTGATATACAGAGCCTCTTACTTGGTGATCATAGAAGGATAGCATAGACGTGCAATTGCTTTTTGGACAGAAATAACCACAACACAGAGAAAGAACTCCTCTATTTTATAGCAAAGTTCAAGACTGGCACATTTTATTTATGGGAATTTAAGTGTGAGTGAGAGTCCCCCTGTGTTCATCCCCTATTTAAAGTTGCCCTTAGATTGTGCTACTTAGGGATTGGGAGGTCGTGACCAATGCACTCTGAGAAACCACAGAAGTTTACCTTTTAAGAGTAATTAGGGAGTTTTTAGGGCTTCCCTGGTGGCTCATACAGTAAAGAAACCACCTGCAGTGAAGGAGACGGAGGAGACATGGGTTCAATCCCTGGGTTGGGAAGATCCCCTGGAGGAGGGCATGGCAACCCATTCCAGTATTCTTGCCTGGAGAATTCCATGGACAGAGGAGTCTGGTAGGCTACGGTCCATGGGATCACAAAGAATCGGACATGAATAACGTGACTGAGCACACAGGCATGCACGCAAGGATAAATTTGCCTTACACTCTGATTTTAGAACCTAATCCCTGAAGTAAAATCAGACCCACTTCCTATTAAAAATATGGGTTTCAGAAAAATTACAAAATTTGATACTTATATGTCATTTCCAGGTTTTCTCCCTGATTTTTGTCTTTATTTTAATAGTACCACTTGATTTATCTGAAGTGCAAAATTACATTTTATCTTTTTAATTGAAATGCAGTAATATCTTTTGGGGCTTGCCTTTTGGCTCAGTGGTAAAGAACCCACCTGTCAATGCAGGAGACCTGGTTTCGATCCCTGGGTTGGGAAGATCCCCTGGAGGAGGAAATGGCAACCCACTCCAGTATTCTTGCCTGGAAAATCCCATGGACAGAGGAGCCTGGTAGGCTACAGTCCATGGGGGTCAAAAAATAGTTGAACATGTCTTAGCTACTAAACGACAACAAAAATTATCTCTTTAGGTGATTTTCAGCTGTTGCAGTCTATTTGAGCATTATGCCACAAAATAATGCCATTCATTAAATTACAAGGAAAGGGTCAAACTTGACTTCGTCTGTGGTTCTTGGTGCAGCTTTGTCCTTCTGGTCCGTAACATCTACCCATGGCCGCCTAAAGCCTTTCTCTTTTCCATGTTGAAGATTGCTACCTTGTATGTGTGTGATTTTGCAGGATGATTTATTCCTCTTCAAGGACCAAGAAACACAAGAAATATCTTAAACCAGTTATTTTTAATGTTCGTTTTTATTATGATGGAGGCCCAGGATGGGACCATGAAGTCTGTAGTACTATCCAATCTCAAGCAGGAAAAAAGAATGTTCATTATTCAATCACTTATTTTATGGTAATTTGAATCACAACCAATATAGGTAAAATATGCAGTATCCATTTTCTCAACACTGAGAAACTAATCGTAATAAGTATGATAACATCTTGACTTCATTGTGACATTTTCTATGGAGAAAACCACAATTACATAAAATCATACCCCCAAGCAATTTTCAAGCACCTAGAAAAATTGAGTTCCTGGGCAAAAAATCACTGTGGAGAAATACAAAATTCTGGGCAACAAAAGGTCACCCTAAATATCTTTGGTGCTTCTTTTTATACAACCTGAAGAGAAAATCATGGAAAAGCAGAGATTTGGCAGCAAAATATTTGTGTTCTGCTGTCTGCAGTAGGAAAGAGAAAGCTGTGTTATTTTTCTCCCTTGGATTAACCCTATAACATATTCTCCAGGCAACTTCTCCAGTCTGGCCTAACATGCACCCTGTGTGTCTTTGATGGAGATCCATTATAAACTTGGGAAAATATCAGCCTCTACAGAAACACACATAGAAAGGAATTCCATCAGCCCATACTACCAAAGGGAGTAAAGTAGATTTGCAAGCTAAACTAAATAACAATTAATGGCAAATAAAAAAGAATATGTGCTCTGAGTAGAGCCAGATCCTTGAACTACCCACACTACACTTTGCTTTTCACAGCCGATCTTCTCCGAAGAGTTAGTTTATAAGGAGTGGCTTATTTCTCAATAGCCTTTTTTTCTAATTCGTTTGGAAGATAATTGCTTTACAGTGCTCTTTGACAACCTAGAGGGGTGGAGAGGATGGGAGGTGGGGAGTGGGAGGGAGGTTCAAGAGTGGGGGGACATGTATGCCTATGGCTGATTCATGTTGATGTATGACAGAAACCAACTCAATAGTCTTCTATACCTGTGATAGCTCTACCCTGTGCGTGCATGTTTAATTCACTCAGTCGTGTCTGACTCTTTGCAACTCTATGGGCTGTAGCCTGCCAGGCTCCTCTGTCCATGGGATTCTACAGACAAGAACACTGGAGTGGGTTGCCATGCCCTCCTCCAGGGGATCTATCTGACCCAGAGATCGAACCCACATCTCTTATGTCTCCTGCAGTAGCAGGTGGGTTCTTTACCACTAGAGCCACCTGGGAAGCCCGACTACAGATTCCTCATTTTATAGATACTAATCACCTCCTAGTCATATGAAGGAAGTATATTTCCTTCCATTTCTCCATTCTGACCTTCTCTTCTCTCTGGAAAAATCTATGCTTGCTCAGCTCCTGGGCATTCTGCCATCCTGATTTTACTTCTTGGACTGCTCCTGCTCTTTCAGCCTCTCCTTCTCCAACCCCCAAGAAGTAGCTGGTCCCGGAAGGACTGCCCTTTGCCCTCTTCTCTATTCCCACTTATCCTTGGCTATTTCAGCTACGCTCAGTGTTTCGAGCCCATGTATTCATGTGCATGGCTCCCAACTCTGTCTCTAGCTCCAACTTCTCTCAAAAGTTCTCATACTTATTTTCCAAATACTTTCTGGATATTGTGTCAACACCTCCAACTCAAAATGCACAACACGATAGAGCCTTTCCAGGATTTACTGCCCATTTTTATTATTTGCGCTTCCACAGTCTCAACTACGCAGATTCAAAACATTAGAGTCATCTTTCATTCCCACCCTCTCCTTCCATCTCTAACATTCAAGGAGCTGTGAAATCTCATCAATTTCAACTCCTCTTTATTTCTAGCTTCTATTGGGTTGGCCAAAACATTCGAATGGGAAAACCCACACGAACATTTTAGCCAACCCAGTATGTCTCCATTTCACCTGCCATTGCCCCAATCCAGGCACTTCTCACCTATCACCAGGAATTCTTCTTTACCTGCTCCCTCTATCTTCTTTGATCTTACAGCATGGGAAGATTCTAAACACCAGGATGACAGAGACTGGGTTTTTTCACACAGCCACTGGCTAGCACACACAATCCTAAATATTAAACCACTCTTTATGTAAGCATGGCTCTGTTCATGTCATCTTTTCCTTTTTTTAACATTTTTCTCTGGTCTTTAGTATTTTCCTGATTAGAGAAATACTTTGAGGGGTAAATAATGACCATGTTGATGGAAAGAGGTTTCAGAGAGGGCCTGAGATATAAGGTAAAGGATAAACATTCTACTGATGTTTCTGACACCTGTGAAATGTAAGTTAGGGGACAGATTTACGAGGAAAGATAATGAGTTTGAGTTTTGATGACAGGAATTTGAAGTAATTATGGAACATCTGGTGAATAGAGCCATAGTCACAGGTGTCCACGGGAGGAGTCTAGGCTAGAGCTGAAGGACTGGGACCAGGCCTTAAAGACAGAGAGAAAGCAGGGCAGGCTGTTTGTGGCATCAACTCTGCAACCAGGTTGCTGGGCTCAAATTCCAGTTCTGCTGCTAACTATGAGAACCTGGTTAATGCTCTTAATCTCTCTATGCCTCACTTTCCTCATCTTTAGAACAGGTTTAAAAATTCCTCTGTCTTAACTTATCACGAGAATTAAATATCCTGAGAACAATGTCTGGTGCTTAGCACAAGACAGGTGATTATTTACATATTTTGATTTCACTAATAATTTACATATTAGTTGAAAATTTGAGGGTGAATGGGATCCCCAAGGAGAATATGTATGATATAAAGAAAAGAAAATGATAAGAGAGAGTCCTGAGGAATTCCAGTCCAAACTGGGTATTACCTACAAAAATAATAATATATGATTCCAGCTTTCACAAGGTATATAATCCTATAGAAAAGAGTTTCACTTCTGCTATAATTGAGGCATGAGGATAGTGTAATGGAAATATAAAAAGGAAGAAATTTTGAAAAAGAAACAAAAATCGCTCTACCCAAGCACCATGTTCAATTCTTTGGGAGAAGTTCTAAGTGATAAAAGGGAGATTGAAATGAGAGAGAGATCGTTCTTTGCATATTAGGGCTAAGAACATTAAAATAATGATCAGTGGCATGTCTATTGGTTTCTGCATCCTTTGAAACACTAATCTAGAGTTGGACCTTCAGCATTTTCCTTCAAGGATCATTGCCCGGAACCTAGGGACATCAGTCCTGGGAGCACTCTGCACTGGGTGCCTGGCCGTGACCTGCTCTGGCACTGGAGCTAAGCCCAAGCAGGCAAAAAATAAAACCGAAAGCCGAAATCCAGTAAGCTGTGCACAGGACAATTGCATTCAACCCCGTTTGAATATTTCCCTCCCCCTATTTATAGCTTCTTCCCTTTTATTAAAGTTTCCAGTAATATCACATTGCATTGCTTTGGGGGAATGTGTTTACTTCTGCCTGCTTAGATCCATCCTTCCAAAAGGGCAGTCAATGCCAGGGTTTGACCAGGAAAAAAGAAACTACTTCCCAGCAGGGTTTTTGAAGCCAGTAAATAGACTCAGTGCTGCTCAGAGAAGCTCAAGGTGAGGAGCTCAAAGGAGAAGACCCTCTCTGGCTATTTCGATTTCACTAAGCTAGGGCAGAGACCTCCATGGCATACCTACCATGAGGATTAGAACCAACTATCATCAGGAGACCTGGCCTGTAGCCCCAGTTCTGCTCCTGTCTCCTCCCAAGACTCTGAACACAACACTTAACTGCTGTGAGCCTTAACTTTCCCATCATTAACCAGAGGGGTTGGATTAGATAACCTAGAAGGTGACTTCCAACATTTGGTCTGTATAATATGGTCAAACTATGTATTAAGTCTGATGGGCAAGATTATGCTGCAGTAGCAAGAAACCCCAATGTCTCAATATTTACCAAAACTTAGATTACTATTGCTTCATATAAAGCCAGCTGCAGGTTTGGGCAACTCTCCAGAACAATTGCCTTTTATGCAATAACTCATTCTTCCAGGCTGACACAGGCTTTACCTGGTATTGGTACCATCTGAAACATACAGTCTCATTGAAAACATGCAGGTAAAGAGGGCAACTAGAGGATCACGTGTGGGCTTTTCACTGTCTCAGCTCACATGTGACATACATCACTTCCATTCAGTTTACATCAAACAGAATGAGTCCTATGCCTGTCTGACCCCTGGTGGTAGGGGAGGAGGGGCAAGAAAAGGAGTTGAGAAGTGGAAATTTCCATGTTCTCAGAGGGGAGAAGAACTGGATATTGATGAATGCTATGATGTCTACACACGGCTGCCTATCCAAGATGAACAAATCAGTGTCTCTGTAAGAAAACTCTATTTTCCCAGCTGCTTCCTAAGCTGTTGTGACAATGCTTTGCGGTCAGGAGGGAAGATACCATCATCTCCATTTTACCAATGAGGAAGCGTGCCCAGAAGGCTAAGCAACATATGTAATGCCACAGAGTTGCCTAATGCCTGGGATAGGACTAGATTCTGAGTCTCTCTGCTTCTTGCTGATTTCAAGAACATCAGATTGTATATCCAAGACCAGCACTGGAACCCTGATCATTCATTACATTGACCTGCAACTTCCTTGAACCTCAAGTTTCATATCTACATTAACAGTATCAAAGAACTCGCCCAGAGTTTCCTTGGGATGATAAAGTAAGACCATCAAAGGGAAAGCACCTATCACAGAGTAAAGCAAATATCAGGTAAACAATACATTTTGTCCATTTAATAACACCACTATGCCCTAAAACTATTCAAAGATACAAGCTATGTATTCTGATATCCAAAAGACCCTGCACACAGAAATCCTCAACTAATGTTATAGATTAACCAGAAGCAGAGATGTGGTTTTTTAATTTTATTTTATTGAAGTATAGTTGCTTTGTAATGTTGTATTATTTTCTGTTGTACAGCAAAGCAAATCAGCTATACACGTACATATATCCCCTTTTGGGGGGATTTCCTTCCCATTTAGGTCACCATAGAGCACTGAATAAATTTCCCTGTGCTATACAGTCAGTTCTCATGAGTTATTTATTTAATACGTAATAGTGTGTATATGCCATCCCAATCTTCCCACTCATCCCACCCTCCTTCCCCCTTGGTGTCCACGTGTTTGCTCTCTATGTCTAATAGAGAGCAAACATGTGCTTTGCAAATAGGTTCGTTTGTACCGCCTTTCTAGATTCCATGTATATGCATTAATATACAATATTTGCTTTTCTCTTTTGATTTAATTCACTCTGTATGACAATCTCTAACTCCATCTGCATCTCTGCAAATGGCACGATTTCATTCCTTTTTATGACTAAGTAATATTCCATTGCAAATTCATCTTCATGGAGACTATGGCCTCTCTGAGGTTTGAGTGGCTGTTACTAATACATTTTCCCCAGCACTTAGTGAAGTACCTAGACGAAAGTAGAAGTTTAAAGCATAGGATTGTAACAACCAGGTGAAGTATATGTTTGGCACATCATAAAAGTTTATTACAGGTTGTAGTTACTGGATTTTTTTGCTGTTGTTCTTTTTGTGTAATGGAAAGAAGTGAAGGGGGTAACAGGATGGGAGGTTAGGAGAAGAGATGTTATGGACTGAATATTTATGTCCCCTCAACAGCCATTGGGATTCCCATGTAGCTCAGCTGGTAAAGAATCCACCTGCAATGCAGGAGACCCCGGTTCGCTTCCTGGGTTGGGAAGATCCCCTGGAGAAGGGAAAGGCTACCCACTCCAGTATTCTGGCCTGGAGAATTCCATGGCCATATACAGTCCATGGGGTTGCAAAAAGTCAGACATGATTGAGTGACTTTCACTTTCAACAGTTATATGTTGAATCTGATCCCCAGTGTGATAGAATTTGGAGATGGGGGCTTTGAAGGTCACTAGGCCGTGAGGATAGAGCACTCATGAATGAGATTAGCGCTCGTAGAAGGGGCCACGGAGCTAGCTGGCTCTCCTTCAGCCACATGAGGACACAGTGAGAAGTGAGCCACCTGAAAACGGAAAGGGCTCCTCACCAGCGTGCATCCATACTGTCACCTCCAGAACTGTGAGAAATAAATTTCTGCTGTCTCTCAGCCACCCAGAATATGGTGCTTTGTTATAACAGCTGGAATTAACTAAGAAAAGAGAGATGATGTTATTCACCATCTCGGAACAGGGAACGGAAAACCATCAAGGACAGAAAAAAGTAAGTATAGGTATTGATGTGATATTGTGCAATATTCATTGTATATTGATCTTTGAAGATTTTACAAAGATTCTTTGATAATGTTTCTTAGCAAAAAAAAAAATCAATGTAAGAATATATTATTTACATTATAAGTAATCTTGCCCCATATCGAATGGAGCACAGGAAGTGCAAGGAGAAGAAAGATGGGATTGTATGGGGTGTTGTGTGCATTTGTGTGTGTGTGTATGTATGTGTATATATGTGTGTGTGCAGTGAGCACATGTGTTCTCCCTGCGCCCTCTCCTCCAAGCTATGAAAGTAGGCTGCTGTGGGCTCAAAGCTCGGTCGTCTGAATCAAGAACCAAATCCTAGCTTCCTAAAGTCTCCGTAATGATTCAGTGCCGTGGGGCCATGGACTCCTTCAAACAAGTGACCTTGGCTGGTTATCTCCATGGTAACAGCTCACATCCCAAACTGTTCCTTCCTGTGGGAGGAAACATTTCAGAAACGGAGAAAGGCAGAACTGAACAGTGGTTTTTCTCTCTTATGACCCTTCTCCTTTGGCAAAATGTGTCCTTTCCCTGAACATTGCCGTCTCCGGAGGAAACCGTGCACAGAAGAGGCGTTTTCAGCGACTTCATGTGCAGATGCATGCCCAGGATATATTTTAAAAAGTAGAAGCCTGGAGCTGCTTTCTTTTTTTTTTTTTTTTTGGTTTCTTGTAAGCTTCATGCCACGTTCAATTTGTTCAGTAGGATGCTTCACCATTCTTTTCAGTAACAGCTGCCTAAAGAGGAAGGCCTGCGTACCCTCACTTTGAAATACAGAGCCTCCAGGTCAGAGAGGATGGATACCTTTCCCAGAGCAACAGGGCAGCCTCTTCGGAACCCCTACTTCCATCCTGCGTCCAGTGGTCCAGCCCGTGCCTGAGCAGCTGGTCAATCAGCTGCTGTGTGTCCCTCCAACCTTAGATTCCACCTCCTGCTCCACAACCCACGATACTGCCTGTGATTTCCTCCAACAAGGTGCCTAGATTCTGGAAGGGATGATTCAGCAAATGTATGCTCTAAACCTAGGGTATTCATTGCATTGTAAGCTCCGTGTTCCGTCCTTTCCACAATGTCTAGGGTCAGAGCAGCGTTTTACAGGATGATAAATGACCGTTTTTCAGCTGAGCCCTGAAAGTGCATGCCTGACCACAAAACCCTCCAATTGCGGTTCTGAAATGTACCATGGGATCGACTTTCCAACCAGAATCACAGGCCAAGAGCACTCACGCCTTGGCCTAGCTTCAGCCTTTCCCGGTAGTTTTGATCCTGTGATTCTGCCCGTGGAAGAAATCTTTTTTTCTCTGCAGCATCCCTGTCTGACTTTGACGTACAAAGGTGTAATTAGAACAGCATGGAACAAGCAAGACGATCCATTTACCTCATCCCTAACATTTAAGTGCTTTAAAATATGGTTCTAATATCCTAGGTGCACGAGGCCAAATTCCCTTCTCCAGTTTCTCACATGCATGAGTAAATCCACACAGACTAAACCCCTTGGGTTTTAGGTTCTGCTTAGAAGTTTTTTTTTTGTTTTTTTTTTTGTTTTTTTTTTAAAGAAAACAAATATTCCATTAAAACGACACAGTGTACTCTGCATATTTTTAGGACAATTAGAGTTTAGAATTCCCTCTTCTTCCGCCCACAGTAAAAGCTGCTTTCCTTAACTGTTTCCTCCCCAGGAATGACATTAAGCTGGAATAAACTGAAGGGCTTCCTTGTCTTTTAAAATAATCTTCTCTTCTTACATTGTCAAAGTACCCGCAGGTGGACTGAGACACTTGTTGTACCTTGACAAGGATCCAGGCTCCCCTGTACCTTGGCCAGATAAATCCTTTAGGGAGACAGTTATTTGTGAACCCAGGGGAAGCATTTACTTCAAACAGAAAAGCCAAACACCTTGCAGGAAACAGAGAAACAGAAAAGTGAGGCCATTCTCTACCATCTGCATAATTTAAGACAGGTCACTGGTTTGGGTGATTTTTCTTTAGCGTTTCTTACTATGTAAATACAAATTTAAGGGAGATAGGCTGGCTGTGCTCAACCTGGACCAGAGCTAAAGCAAGACCCCAGGGGAGGAAACTAGACAATCAGTCTTCATGAGGGCTGGAGGTGGGGGTGGTACTGGGAGAGGAAGGAGGACCGACCCCAACTCATGGCCTGTGTGCTTGGGTATGTTCTTAAGTTTGTGTCTATATAAAAATCTGCCTCCCCATGATGTTTGTGTCCATATGAATGTATACACAACATCTATATATAGCAGCTCCCTGCCCATTTGTCTGTGCTGTTGCGGCCATGTGTGAATATTCGTCCAGCCAATACGTAAATCAAAGGTTTTCTTGCAACCAAGTTTGGAGCAACATCTTCGCAACAGTCACTATGTCATTCTATGTTCAAGTTCCAAGGCCCCATGACCACCAAATTTAAAAACAGAAGTGGATGTAAGACCCACGTGCAGCCTGCTTCTTATTCACTGCAAAGCATGGAAAAGCTTTCCTTCAAAGGAAGGAAAACCCCAGCCCTGCTCATTCTATGTTTTAGGCAGAAATAAGATATGCTTTCATGTGAGTCAGACTTGAAAGATGACCCGGATTCAGAGATGACTTGGAAAAATGCATCTGGGATGTCTTAGAAACTAGGAGTTATATTAAAGAATCAAAGAAAGAACTCATAACTTCCATAGGGAAAATGTGTTTTTTTATTTAAATTAAAAAAAATATCGTGAAAATTACAAACTGTTAAATACAGAAGACAATTTTATACAACTTAATAGAATAAGAAGGAAGTATATACATCACTTTTTAATAGGCGCAGATAGACTTGCACCAAACTTCAGGATTAAGCAATGGAAAATGTGACAACGCACATGTCCGTCGCAGTAAAGTTTCAGAATTCAAGTGATTCCAGGCAAGGGGCCAAACTCAACTTGGCTTCTTTCACCTTAAACAGCCCCCTTTGGAGTAAATCCACACTCTGAATTTTAAAGTGAACGGAGGGCCCTTTTCCCCCGCCAAACATAAATTTCCTCTAGCACTATGTTAAGGCGAGCTGATAAACCAGTCCCTACGCTGTTAACCCTTCCACGGGAACAGTAGTTACTGCTGTCTCCAGTCCAGGGAGATTGTGTTTGTTTAAAAAAAAAAGTTTTATGTTTTTACTAGAATTAAATTTGACTTTTTGGTGTGTTTCTCTTCCTCCTTGTCTTCGAGGGCTCAAAGAGTCTGCTGCAAAGTGACTGACCACAGGAATACAGGGAGACGTTAGCATGCATTCCTGAGTCTTTTCTCTTAGATGTCTCATTCCCTGAACCGGAGTGTTAACAGTCTACCACCCAGACAACTCGGCGGAGTAAAATATGGGATCTGCCTCTTGGATTCACTGCTGGGAAAGTGACAGCAGGGGATGGTGGGTGAGCCGCCCTGGATCTCCCAGTTACACGTGTTTTCAGTCACCAACTGCTCCTTTAAGTAAGCAGATCCTTTTGCAGACTACTGGCCAGCGAGGAAATAGTCTGTCCAAGCTTCCTCACACCAGGCCATGTAGGATTCATCACAGAGTCTTAAAATCTAAAGACATCCTCCCAGCCCCCTGGGGATCTAGATGATCAGGAGTCTCAGGAAGGCAGTAAGTCTGTGGATGACATGCGCAGGACCACACAGCATATCAGAGTCTGGGCTTGGGATTCACAAACAGAGGACCCCCAACTCTGAACAATCTTGCCAGAGTATGCCCTTCTAAGTCTCAGCTACGTGACCAAATGCCATGTCGTGGAGGCCCACAGTATATCTTTTCCCAGCTCAGAAAACTGGGCTGGGAATAAAAAGCAGCATCAGAGCTAACAGTTTGGCTTGGTTCAACCCCACCATCACCCATTCTGGAAAGATCAGGAATATTCCCTGCACAGCCATTCGGAATGCAGGTTAGATTCTGGGGAAACCCTTCCAAAAAAAAAAAATGTCATGCCAGCACATGATGCTGGATGGTCCCAGGTCAGAGTTCAAGGTCACAGGTTAGACAAAGGGTCAAGTAGCAGATTATTCTTATCATCTCAGCTCATGTTGACCAGTTTAAAAGTCGCCTGGTTTTCTCCTTACAGTAGGCAAATAGACCAGGTAGAGATCTCCAGCTTCCTCCCATCAAAAGTCCCCCTCCAACAAATATCCCCCTGCTCTATCCAGAAAGACCCCCTAAAAGAAGCTCTGTAACCTGTGGTGAACTAATGCCACAGGTTCACATTAAAGGCTCTTACAGCGAATCAGATGTAGAAGAACAAAGCTCTGGGCAAATTAGCAAACCGAAACTAGTCCCTTGGGACGCCCTAAGCCTTTGGCAGCCCTGGGAGTAGGCAGATGCTGCAGGAGTTCCCCGGGGCATCCCCTGAGAGTACAATCGCAAGGACATCCCACCTGCCGAGTTCCGCACGGGAACCCCGCCCGCCAGGACCCAAGGAAAGGTACACACCGCGCGTCTTCAGGCCTGTTTCAGCTGCAGGTCTACACCTCAGGCGTGCGGCGGACTCCAGGCTGCGGCTGGCCCCGTCTGAGCCTTGACCCCCACTACCACCACCACCACCCCACCCCACCCCCTATTCAGGGGCTTGCCGCGGGTCCCTTGAAGTGGCAGTTGCCCTGCAAAAGTGAAACCCGACACAGAAAGTGTCCTTCCTCGTTCTAAGGGTGCTGGTTCATAGGGTCACCTCCAGAGGGTCCTAGGGGGTGCTAGGAATTTTGATGGATGTTCTCCGAGGACCCTTCGCTGCTTTCGTTGAGGGGGGTCTCAGAAGTCTCCCCCAGCTCATCGTCCGCCCCTTCCTCCTGGATGGTGAGGTGCACATCGGGCGAGGAGGACTCAGAGCTCACGCTGTCACCCTCCATGGAGCAGAGGGTGCAGGATAGGGCAGGAGCCACGCTCTCCTGCAACACATTCAGCATCGTGGGCGCCTGCACCGACCTCAGGCCGGACAGCGTGGCCAGCGGCTTCATGGCCTCCCCCCAGAGCCGCTCCTCGTCCCTGTACAGCAGCAGGAGGCTGGCTTTCTTCTCCCGCCTCTTGGATTTCATGTAGCCCAGCGTGATACCAATCAAGAAAATGCCGTAGAAGGACATGACCACCAGAACGTAGAAGTATTCGTTGCCGTGGCCGCTGCTGGACACGGGGGACTCGAGGGGGGCGCTGGGGGCTGCGGTGCCAGCATCTGTGCTGTTCAGAGGCTCCATCTTCAGCATTGAAGCTCAGCTCACACTGCCAGGAGCTGGGGAGAAAGCTGCAAGTTAGGACTCTCCCACCCGACCGCAGTTACAGAAAAGAGGGCAGCGCCAGGTTTGTGGAACTATAGGATCAGAAAGGTTTACAGCTGCTGCCTGGAGATGTAACTCTAAGTCCCTCCTAGCGGTTAACAGGGGTCAGCTATGACGGGCTGGGGTGCGCGGGGAAATGGGCACCGGGAGGTGGGAGGAAATAAAAAGAATACTTTCATTTTTTTTACATGTCCAACAAATTTTCATTTCATAAAGTGAACATGTGAAAAGCTTTGCTTCAATCAGTTTAAAAGCAAAAAAAAAAAAAAAAAAATCCCTTTAAGACAGGGGTGCAGAGAGAAAAGAAATAATGTCTGAATCCCTGGGAAACTTTTTGAGCTGATGGAGCAGAAAAAAAGAAAGTTTACATTTTGATGCCAAGCATCAACCTATTTTTAATTCAAGACAAAACTGCCTTAGAAAAAAGGAAAGGAAGAGAAAACTGCATCTACAAATTGCCGGGAGTAGCCTTTCATGTTTCTGAAGCAAAGTGGCATTGCTGACTTACCAAAAGCTGGCGAATTTGTCCCAAGTCCTGAATTCCTAAATGGTCAGGTCCAAGAGCCTTTTTCTTCCTGCGTGTGGGGCTCCGCGCTCTGACAATTCTGCCGCTGCTCTTGGGATATATAGTCAAGAAATGCATCGTCACGTGTTCTGGGAGGAAAATTTACAACAGAGGTTGGTCGTGGCAGAGTGAACAGTGAACTCACAGCACAGCAGTTCAACTTACTGAACTTTGCAGCTGTGAAAAGAAAAAGACTGGGAAGTGGGAAGAGCGTCCCACCCCCCAGCACCCAGCCAAAGTTTTCAGGTGGCTATGAAAAAGGAGAAAAGAATGTGCCCAGTTGGAACTGTTCCCCCTAGACTCACTCTCATTGAAAATTAGTTCATGCTTCATCTCCCTCTGGGGAAATAACCGTGATGTCTATACAGGTTTTCAAAGACAGAAAGTCAAATACCTTAATTTAGATAAAAGACAGTTAGAGGCAAGTGCAGGATTTACTATCAAGGAACCAGGGCTTAAGTTTCAGCTCTTCCACTGACTATGCAAATATAATAAATCCTCCCCGAGCCTTTCCGCTCCTCAGATTCCTGAACTGTAAAATTGTTGGACATTGGGGGCTTCAGTAGGTAAAATTATATGAACTACGTGAGTTTTTGAGTCCCTGTCAGCTTGATCACTCTAAGACTTAAGACTGGAGAGTGTGGGTTTGCACTTTAAAAACACTGAGAGGTTCTGTCTTCTGCATCATAATCTCATAACACTCATAAATCTATTTTTTTAACAATAATGAATATATATCTTCCAGATGCTTTTCAACAGTCTATGTGAAGTGGAAACAGTTTACAGTGCAAGATACTTACTGTGGACAAATTTTTCTCCAGTTCTAGGGCACATAACTGCTCCTCCAGAGCGTCACACAGAGACCATTCACACATCACTTTGCTGTCAAGGGAGGAGCAGGTCAGGGGAGGAGCAGGAATTCTTCTGATGAGCAACTGAGCACAGTTCAAGCTTTTGAAACCTAGCAGACCCTGGGTTAAAATGGTCACAGAGATCAAAATTGCCAAAGGAATTGAAGACTTTGGTGTCTGTCCTTCCTCTCCACAGGATGCTTACTTATTCTAAGAGGCTCTCATCCTAAATTGAAATAAACCCAAAGGGATTCTCTGCACCCTCCCTGCTACCCCCACCCCCATTGTTCTGCAGCCTGCGAATTGCAGCCAGACTATTGTGGGGAATCAACTCTAGAGTAAACATCCCTTGTGGTCTTGCTGTTGTTAAATTGAAGCTGAAGGGAAACATGGTACCTTCCCTCTGCTCCAGCGGGAAGCTGGATATATACACACACACACACACACACACACACACACACACATATGTATCCCAGGCACTGGGACTTTCACTGCTGCCACTGGATTAATGCCTGGCTCTAATTCTATCTGGACACCTGTGGAAAGAGCAGAATGGTGAGCACATGCTCTGTTTTCCCCACTGGTCTACTCACCCTGTGGTTTGATCTGTGCTCACCCATAAGTCTTCAGCTGACTCTCAAGTATCAACAGGCTGACCATTCCAACTCCAAGATCTTCCATACACAGGAACTTGGCTCACATCCATAAGGACATCCTCACAGTTACATCTACTTCAAAAGCTCCACAGCTTCCTTGGCCAAGGCAGACATGGCCTCCTCAACCTGTACTTCAGAAACCTGAAGGCTTTCTCCTTCAACTATGCTTACAGTGGTTTGCCAGGGACATAAGCACAAGAGAGACCCATAAGAGTGTTGCCTGTTGATGCCAGTAATGATGCTTATGTACCTTGGGATATATGAGATAAGTAATCACCCAGGGATGGCCAAAAACTACAAACTGGAAGCTTTAAGACACAGAGAGGCGATTGCGGGGAGGGTTACCAGATTTACACAGCAAGGAAGTACGAAGTCTGGTGCCAGCAAGCCAAACAGAGACTGCAGTTTCAAACAAAATAAATCTTCAAAATCAAGCCAACAGTCCCAAAATGGTAAAACCAAGAAAAGATGTGGATGAATCTAGAATGACGTCCAAAGGATAAAGCAATCCAGAGACACAGGAAGGACAAAATCCATTGCAGGTGTCAGGAAGGAACATCCCAGATGAATTTCTCCTGGAGGCCTGCTTGGTGGCCCTGCTTCTTCTGGGACCCTAGGATGATTCCTGCATATGTTTCTCCTACAGTTAAATGATGCAAGCACAGCCCTTAGTGCCATATGCTCAGTCTATGCTTTTTGTTGACATTGTTGAGAGGGTTACCAACAGCTTCAGGTTGGTTCCTAATGGACAGATGCTTGTCTCTGTATTTTTCATCATTGCTCTCTTCTCTCCCACCAAGAATGGAATTTAGATGAAGGGCTTGCAACCTCATAACACAAGTTTCAGTCTTCTCTCCAGCCCTCACTCATAACAATATTATGAGAATTATGGCTGTGAATAATGACATAAACAGTAAGGGAGGAAGGGAAAGCATATAGAAAGCGCACTCTATCAGGGAGAGGATGGGAGGACACAAGAATTATTGATTACATCTACTTTATACCACAGTATCAAGAAGACAGCAATATTAAAGAAACAAATCCATTTTGCAAATATTTACTCCTAGTCTGTGGCTTCCCATTTTCTTAGCAGCGTCTTTTTGACTAGCAAACATTTCTTAACACGGATGAGTCCACCTTATAAGATTTGTGCTTTTTGTTTTCTAAAAAAAAAAAAATTGGTATAACCCAAAGTCACAAAAATTTTCTCCTGTTTTTCTCCTCAAAGTGTAAAGTTTTAGCTCTTACATTTAGGTTTATGATCCATTTCAAGTTAATTTTTGGAAATGATGCAAGGTATGAATCAAAGTTTATTTTTTTTTTATATGGATGTCCAATTGCTCCAGCACCACTGGTTGAAAACACCACCCTTTTCCCATTGAATTATATTGGGACTTTTATCAAAAATTAATTAACCATTTAGTTGGTCTACTTCTGAGTTCTTTAGTCTGTTCTTTGGATCTATCCTTGCATCAGTGCTGTACTCCTTTGATAAATCCATTTTGAACTGGGATTTTTCATGAGTCTAAGATACACTGCAGCCCATCCCTAGATGAGTGTCTGTTGTGAACCAGGCATTGGGAGAGACTTTGCTTACTTCAACCCTGTGTAGTAAGTAAGTGTCACTATAATGTTCCATAAATAAGGAAACTGAAGGTCAGAGACACTAAGTAAATTGCTCAAGACCACCTCATTAGTAGTAGAGTCAGGGGGCTTCCCTGGAGGCTCAGTGGTAAAGAATCTGCCTGCCAATGTAGGAGACAAGGGTTCAACCCCTGGTCCAGGAAGATCCCACATGTTGTGGAGCAACAAGGCCCATGTACTACAACTACTGTGCCTGGGCTCTAGAGCCCTTGAGCCACAGCTACTGAAGTCCATGTGCTGTAGAGCCCGTGCTCTGCACCAGGAGAAGCCATAGCAATGGGAGGGCTTCATACCATAAGTAAAAAGTAACCTCCACTTTCCACAATGAGAAAAAAGCCTATGCAGCAATGAAGACCCATCACAGCCAAAACAAATAAATTATATATATATATATATATTAAAGTATTAGAATCAGGATTTGAACCCAGATCTCCACAATTATAGAACCCATTCTCTATCTACTCTTCTTTGCTTCACTCGATGGGAACCAAGAGAAGAACTGAGAAAGAGTAGAAAATCAAAGAAAGATATTTTTTCAACTCCTTTTGAGTCTTCATAAAACTTTTTTAAAAAGTGAATTCCTCAGATTCAATGCAATCCCTATCAAATTACCAATGGCATTTTTCACAGAACTAGAACAAAAAATTTCACAATTCATGTGGAAACACAAAGGAGTCTGATTGGCCAAAGCAATCTTGAGAAAGAAGAATGGAGCTAGAGGAATCAATCTTCCTAACTTCAGACTATACTATAAAGCTACTGTCATAAAGACAGTATTCCACTGGCACAAAAACAGAAATATAGACCAACGGAACAAGATAGAAAGCCCAGCAATAAACCCATGCACCTACGGGCAACTTACCTTTGACAAAGAAGGCAGAATATACAGTGAGGAAAAGACAGTTTCTTCAACAAGTGGCACTGGAAGAACTGGACAGCTACACGTAGAAGAATAAAATTAGAACAGTTCCTAACACCATACACAAAGATAAACCTAAAATGGATTAAAGACCTAAATGTAAGACCAGAAACTATGAAACTCTGAGATGAAAACATGGGCAGAACACTGTATGATATAAATCACAGCAAGATCCTCTATGACCTACCTTCCAGAGTAATGGAAATAAAAACAAAAATAACCAAGTGGGACCTAATTAAACCTAAAAGCTTTTGCACAGCAAAGGAAGTTATAAACAAGGTGAAAAGACAACCCGTAGAATGAGAGAAATAACAGCAAATGAAACAACTGACAAAGGATTAATTTCCAAAATATACAAGCAGTTCATAAGCTCAATACCAGGAAAACAAACAACCCAATCAAAAAGTGGGCAAAAGACCTAATCAGACATTTCTCCAAAGAAGACATACAGATGGCTAATAAACACATGAAAAGATGTTTGACATCACTCGTTGCTAGAGAAATACAAATCAAAACTACAATGAAACATCACCTCTCACTGATCAGAATGGCCACCATCAAAAAATCCACGAATAGTAAATACTGGAGAGGGTGTGGATAAAAGGGAACCTTCTTGCACTGTTGGTGGGAATGTAAATTGATATAACCATTATGGAATACAGTATGGAGATTACTTTAAAAAACTAGGAATAAAACTATCATATGGCCCAGCAATCCTACTCCTAGGCCTGTACCCTGAGGAAACCATAACTGAAAAAGACACATGTACCCCAATGTTCATTGCAGCACTATTTACAATAGCTAGGACAAGGAAGCAACCTAGATGTCCATTGACAAATGAATGGATAAAGAAGCTGTGATACATATATACAATGGAGTATTACTCAGCCATAAAAAGGAATGCATTTGTGTCCATTATAAGGAGGTGGATGAACCTAGAGTCTGTTATATAGAATGAAGTAAGTCAGAAAGAGAAAAACAAATATCACATATTAGCACATATATATGGAATCTAGAAAGATGCCACTGATGAACTTATTTGCAGGGCAGCAACAGAGACACAGACATAGAGAACAGACTCATGGACACAAGCGTTGGGGGAAGGAGAGGCTGGGATGAATGAAGAGAGTAGCATGGAAACATATACACTATCATATGAAAAATAGATAGTCAATGGGAATTTGCCATATGACTCAGGGAACCCAAACTGGGGCTTCTGTAACAACCTAGAGGGGTCGGAAGGGGTGTGAGGTAGGTGTGAGGGTGTGTGAGGAAGGGGTGTGAGGATCAAGAGGAAGGGGCCATATGTATACCTATGAATGATTCATGTTGATGTATGGCAGAAGCCAACACAATATTGTAAAGCAATTATCCTTCAATTAGAAACATTTTTTAAGTGAATTCCTAGATGGCCAGATACTCAAAATTAAATGTAAACATGCAATGATAAAATAGTTCCTCCAATTCTCTGAGGCTACACTAACCTTGGCATGTTCTGGAAGTTATCATTGAGCTAACAATACCTTTATCCTATATCCATATTTTCCATAGTGAAATAATTTCCCTTTTGTTTATATATATGGTAATTTCTAGTCTTGTTTTGATTTTTTTTTTTTCCCAACTCCATCCTCACACACAACTTTCTCCAGAGCTCTGAGTTTTTAAATTTCCTGGTAACGTCATTTTCACCAGATGACCCAGGGGTCCCTGACCACACATCTCTGAAATCATGTTAGCAGCTTCTGTGACTAAACAAACTCCGTGCTGGGATAATAGCTCAGCGGTGGATCTCATCAGATTCAACGTAAGTCTGGAGTCCAGAGATCTGACCCAGTTCAGCCCCACCCATGCTACGTGACTGGCTCAGTTGCATAATTTCTGTGTTTCAGTTTTAGCCCCCTTAGGCATGTCAAGAGTAGGATAATTAATTGTTCTAAGATACTCAAAAATGTCCCATAATCCATGTGGCTGTCCCCATCCTGAGTGGACAGTAATGAACAGAGCAGAACAAGATGTGAGATAATAGGGCTGCTGGGCTGGTGGAGTGTTACAGAATGAAACTCTCAGAGCCCACCCTCATTTTGCTTTTCCCAGAAACCCTTTCTGAAAAACTCTGGGAAATCTTGCTATGGTCATTCCTTCTAATGCCCTGAGTCACCCTCCCTAGCCACATATTTTCTAACGTTTCTAGCACTTGAAGTAAAACAGGACTGAGTGTCTTCTAGTATTTGAGAAGACCTCCAGAGCTTCCTGGTGACTTGATGGTAAAGAATTTGCTGCTAATGCAAGAGACACAGGTTCGATTCCTGGTCTGGGAAGATCCACATGCCATACGGAGCAACTAAGCCTGTGCACCACAACTACTGAGTCTGGGCTCTAGAGCCCGGGAACTGCAACTGCTGAGCCCACGCACCACAATTACTGAAGCCTGAGTGCCCTAGACCCCACAGTCCACAACTAGAGACTAGCCCCCGCCCACCAGAACTAGAGAAAAGCCTGTGCAGCAACAAAGACCCAGCACAGTCATAAATAAATAAAATTATAATACAATGCTTAAAAAAAAAAGACCTTCAGACTCTCCTCAAATACCAGCTATGCCTGAGGGTCTTGAGGCTGTAAGCAGTCCTGCTTGGACCTCACCCGAAAGAAATTGAGATGAAAGAACCCAGAACACCTAAAAGTCAAGAGTGTCTGGTAAATTTGCCATTAACGTGCCTTTGCTATTTAGCATTCAGACTTTTTTTCCCTCCTGATATTTATTTAACACACACTTGCCCAAAATGTCTGAGAAACTGCTCTAAGGACTTTACAAATTGTGTCTTATTTAATCTTCCTGAAACTTTTAGGCGATGGGCTTTCTCATCATCCCTATTATACAGATCAAGAAACTGAGGCACAGAGTGCATGGAATAGATTGCCCAGCATCACACAGCTGGCATGTGGCAGAACTGACATCAGAACCCAGGGCTGAAATTCTGAACCCAGAGTCTTTGGTTCTAACCATTAGACCATGTGGTCTCTGCTACCTAAGGAGTTTTTGCACTGTGCCCTGGAACTGGAGTCACTGAAAGAAGAGACAGACAGAGAGTAAGTCTAAGTGTTCCCTACAGCCTTCAACCTGCTGGACACAGAGGACCTGGGTCATTTCCACGCCTGGAAAAATCAGAAGGGGACTATGTTTGGCCCATGCTCTGGAGAGAGGCTCCTGAGTTAGGGAAGCCCATGCTTTGGGAGTTCATCGGATTTGGGAATGTTTCCCCAAATAGTGTGCACACAGGAGGAAGCACACAACCTGGAGATATGGCTAGTGTCTGCCCAAGATGGCAACCCAAATGCTAAGGAAGGAGATGTGTTCCCCATATCCAAAGAAGTGCCTGGTATAGGGTCAGAGGTCATAACCCTGTCTACCAATGGCTCCCAGTCTGCCCAAGGCCCAAGGCGTGAGGGGGATCGTTGAAGGGGGAAGGGACATAGCAAAAGAAGCTTCAACTCTAAATGACCTTGAGGAATTTTGACTGTGATGTGGGAATGAACGCTTTAAATTACTGAACTGAGGCTGTTTGGGGAAACTCGAGCAGCTAGGGGATTTTTATTACCTAAGCGTGACCAGAAAAATTGTGGGATCTGGCCCCAGATTTCCATCACAGGGCAAGGGAGAAACTGGTCCTAGAGGAGGAGTCTGAAGAAGCTGTGGGACTCAACATAAAGGCTCGTTTATGATGACATCCTGCAGGTCCTGCTTGTTTATCATAAGATTACGTGTGCAAAACGCTTGGATCTGTGCCTGGAACTAGCATGAGTTCATTTATCATAAATACTAAACAATGTTAGAAAAATACAGACAGATCTTATTTGGGGAGCTCCCTGGCATTATCTATCTTAAATTTCAGTTGAAGAACCATAAGTGGCTGTTCACTGTTTTATTCCCAGCACCTAGACGGGTACTTGGCCCACAGTAGACGTTCCAGAAATATTTGCTGAGTGAATAACTGAAAGAAAGTGCTAAGTACTCTTCACAGACTTTCTTATTTAATTTGCACAAGAACCCAATAGGGCACTATGAGCAGAATTTTATAAATGTGGAGCATGCGACCCAAAAAGGTAAGTAACTGTTCCTGCTCACACGACAGGACATAGCAGAGCAGGGAGGGACCAGCCTGCCTCCTATTGAAATCTCGCCAGGCACGTACTCCTTTCCTGGGACACACACTACTCAGTGCTTGTTGGTCACTTCCTCTGACCCCAGCTAATAAAGAGGTCAGGACAGGCTTCAGAACATGATGGAAAAAGGGTGCTAATAAAGGGCTTTGGGGATTTCAGTTGAGGAGGGCAAAGCTGACATTCTTTAAAAGAAAGGTTCTGAAGCCCTTAAAAGATTTTGCTTTTCTTTAAAAAAAAAAAATGGGGTTTAGTTGTATTACAAAGCTGTGTTAGTTTCTGCTGTACAATGAATTGAATCAGCTATATGTAAACATATATCCCTCCCTTCAAAGACCTCCCTCTCTGACCATCTGTTCTATTCAGATCACCACAGAGCACTGAGCTGAGCTCCCTGTGCTAAACAGCACGTTTCCACTAGCTACTATTACACACAGTAGTATATATATGTCAATCTTAATTTCCCTATTCAGCCCACCCCACCTCTGTGTCCATCCATTGTTCTCTATGTCTGCATTTCTATTCCTGCCCTGAAAATAGGTTCATCGGTACCATAGATTCCATATATGTATATAAAACAGTAAATATATTTGTTTTTCTCTTTCTGACTTACTTCACTCTGTATCACAGACTCTAGGTCCATCCATGTCTCTGCAAATGACCCATTATCATTCCTTTGGTTGAGTAATATTCCAATGTGTATTCTTACACCTTCCAAATACCAGACTGTCAGAAGATAACAAAGAACCCAATAAAAACTGAGAAGTGGACTCTAGCTAATAAAACAGTATTGTATACTTAAAAGTGGTTGAGAGTAGATCTTAAGCATTTTCACCACACACGCAAAGTTAACTATGTCACTTATGTGAGGTGATAAAAGTGTAAAGTAAAAGTCACTCAGCCAGTGTCCGACTCTTTGTGACCCTTATGGACTACAGCCTCCAAGGCTCCTCTGTTCATGGAATTCTCCAGGCCAGAATGGATAACTGTTCTCATCTTCAGGGGATCTTCCCAATCCAGGGATCCAATCCAGGTCTCTTGCATTGCAGGCAGATTCTTTACCAGCTGAGCTACCAGATGTGTTACTTACCTTGCTCTAATGTGTATATGTGTATCAAATTATCACCTTGTACACTTTAAATGTATATAATCACGTGTGTGTGTGTACATGCTCAGGTGTTACTCACTTGTTGTTTCCGACTCTTTGCGATCCTGTGGACTGTAGCCCGCCAGGCTTCTCTGTCCATGGAATTCTTCAGGCAAGAATACTGGAGTGAGTTGCCATCCCCTCCTGCAGGGGATCTT
Source organism: Bos indicus x Bos taurus (assembly GCF_003369695.1). Lineage (NCBI taxonomy): Eukaryota > Metazoa > Chordata > Mammalia > Artiodactyla > Bovidae > Bos > Bos indicus x Bos taurus. Next base: position 111,090,873 of record NC_040077.1, on the reverse strand, counting down.
CCTGACCCAGGCATCAAACCCGGGTCTCCCGAATTGCAAGCAGACTCCTTACCGACTGAGCCAGCAGGGAAGCCATGCTCAGTCCTGTCCAACCCTTTGCGACCCATGGTCTGCAGGTTGCCAGGCTCCTCTGTCCATGGAATTTTCCAGGCAAGAATACTGGAGTGTGTTGCCATTTCCTTCTCCAGTATACAATTATATTTGTCAATTATTCCTGAGTAAAGTTTAAAAAATTAAATGAAGAGATGAAACTGGAGTCTAGTGCAACAGGCAACCCAAAGCCATGAAGAATATTCTTCATATTCTGCCACAGCCGTGACTATACGAGCAGTTAGGGTCCACTCAGCTCATCAAGGAGAGCTCACCCAGTGATGGCAGGCAGGCAGGCTTTGCCTATTTCGTCACAGCTGGGACCCAAATATACCAAAGCCAGCTTTTCATACACAGTAACAATTGGGAAGAGTTGCACACATCTTTCCACAAGTGACCGAGGAGAAAGAAGGCCCGGACACTAAATGGCTGAGAGAGAAGCCTTCCTTCTAAATTCAACAAATACTTCACTCCTGTGCATAAGCAGGAAGCAACATCTGAAAAGATTATCCATGATGAACAGTGAGCATGAAGAGAGGAGAATGTAGCCCCATCCTGCCAGGGGAGTCCTGAAGAGTGAAGAAATCATGTGATAAGGTGAGTAGACTCAGAGACAGATGTCTCAGCTTAATAGCCCCAGAAATTTCACCCAAACCCATGTCATGGTCCTGGCCCCACGCTCCACTGTGCATAACCCAGATTAATGATATATTCATTTGGCCTATATCTGTTCATTTATTTATTCACTGATTCATTTAGTCAAATAAATACATATGTCCTACCACCTCAACCAATATGTATTTCATAAAATTAAATGATCAAAATGACAACAAAAAAGTGATTGATTGCAAAGATGTAAGTCAAAATGAAGAGTGTTGCACAACAGTGGCTGGCATTGGGCTTTGTCAGGTCCTAGTTTCTTGGCTGAATAATGCTGACTTCCTCTCTGAACAGGACCAAACACTTGTTTACAGTGAAATCACACTCCAGCTCCCAGCATTGCAGACATGGGGCTGGGATCTCAGAGTGCTAGATCGCCATGGCACTCCTCGGGCCTCCAGCTATTGCCTAGCATGAGAGCAGTCAAGTTCAGCCTTGCTATGACAGTATGACCAGCAACACAAGCCCAACCCCCAGAAGGCCAGGCCCTTAATGCAAGTCTCCTGGGAAAGGAACTCCTTTTTATTTTTTTCAATAAGAAAAAATATCTGAGGCTCATTTGAAACTGTACTGTATGCCTTCATTTCTGGTATAAAGAGTTAAGTTTCTCCTTAGGAGTAGGAGGGCAAATTTTACCTCTTGCATCAGTCTTAAGAAAAGATTGGTTAGATTATCCAAGCCACCTAGGCATACAAAGAAAAATAATAGTCACTGTAGCAGCAAGGAATGGGGAGAAGAGCAACATAAAAACACAGTTTCCGGAATGAGATGCTTGCACTTGAGTCCCACTTCCTGCTACTCACCATCTGCATATTTAACCCATCTGTGCCTTGATTAAGTTTGCAGTAAGGAATAAATTATGGGCTTCCCAGGTGGCACTGTTGGTAAAGAATCCACCTACCAATGCAGGAGATGCAAGAGACACGGGTTTGATCCCTGAGTGGGGAAGATCCACTGGAGGAGGAAATGGCAACCCTCTCCAGTATTCTTACCTGGGAAGTCCCATGGACAGAGAAGCCTGGCATGTGACAGTCCATAGGGTCACAAAGAGTCAGAAACCACTGAGCACAAATAAGGACTGAATTAGATCATGTATAAGCACTTTGCACATTGTCTGGCACCTACTAAGCACTCCATAACTTACCTATTATTATTAGTCTCAGCCAGGGCAATGTGCCTTTTTTTTAATTGACATTTCCACCCCATAAAATTCCTTTTAAAGTGTACAGTTTCATGGTTTTTAACTTATTCATAATGTTTTGCAACCATCCTGACTATCTAATTTCAGAACATTTTCATCAAAAACAAACGTCATACCCAATACCAGTCACCCCATTCCTAATCCCCACAACCACCAATCCTCTTTCTTTCTCTGTGAATTCGCCTATTCTGAACATTTCATAGAAATAGAATCTCACAGTGTGTAGTTCTTTGTGACTGACCTTTCACTTAGCTTAACATCTTCAAGATTTATCCTTGTTGTAACATGTATCAGTACTTCTTTCTTTTACAGCTGAATAATATTCCATTGTGCAGATATACCACATGTTGCTTATCCCTTCATCAATAGATGGATACTTGGGTTATTTCCACTTTATGTCTACTATGAATAATGTTACTGTAAGTATTTATGAATAGATTTCTGTTTGAACATATGTTTTCAATTCTTTTCAGTATATACCTAGGAATGGAATTACTGAATCATATAGAAATTCTATGTTTAACTTTCTGAAGAACCGCCAAACTGTTTTCCACTGAAGCTACCCAGCTTTCCATCCCTACCAACAATTTTTAAGGGTTCCAGTTGCTTTACATCCTCATTAATGCTTGTTATGTTTCTGTGTTTGATTATAACAAACCTAGTGGTTGTGAAGTAGTTTTTCACTGGAGTTTTGATATTCATTTCCATAAAGACTAGAGATATTTAGCATATTTTATATGCCTATTGGTCATTTCTTTATCCTCTTTTAGAAATATCTGTTCAAGCTTTTGACCATTTTTAAAAATTATTTATTTTTAGTAGTTAGTTTTGGCTACTCTGGGTCTTTGTTGCTGCACATGGACTTTCTCTAGCTGTGGTATGAAGGTTCTTATTGAGGTGATTTTTCTTGTCTCAGAGCTTAGGCACTACGAGTGTGAGCTCAAGTAGTTGCAGCTCGAACGAAGGCTTAGTTGCTCTGAGTTATGTAGAACCTTCCCAGACCAGCCCATGTCCCCTGCATTGGCAGGCAGATTCCTAACCACTGAACCACCAGAAAGTTCCTGCTTACTCTTTAAAATTGGGTTCTTTCATCTTTTTATTGTTGGGTAACAACTCTTTATACATTCTGGATGATAAACCCTAATCAGGCATTTGATTTGCATAATTTTCTCCCATTCTGTGAGTTGCTTTTTCATATTCTAGTTAGTGTCTTTCATGCACAAAAATTTTTAATTTTGAAGTCCAGTTAACCTCTTTTTCCTTTTGATGCCTGTGGTTTTGGTGTCATATCTAATAAATTGCTGTCTCATCCAAGGCCACAAAAATTTACACCTGTATTTCCTTCCAAAATTTTATAGTTTTAGCTCTTACATTTAGTTCCTTGATTCATTTTTTAACTTTTGTATATGGTGTGAGGTAGATGTTCAAATTCTTTTTTTTTTTTTTAAATCTAAATATCCACTTGTCCCAACACCACTTGTTGAAAAAACTATTCCTTTCCCCATTGAATGGGCTTGGTGCCCTTGTGGGAAATCAGATGACCATAGATGTATGGGTTTAATTTAGGGTTCTCAATTTCATTCCATTCCATTTGTCTATGTATCTAACCTTATGCCAGGACTATATTGTTTTGAATTCTGTGCCTTTATAGTAAGATTTGAAATCAGGAAGTATAAGTCTTCTAACCATGTTCCTGTTTATTAAGATTGTTTTGAATATTCTGGGTCCCTTGTAATTTCATGTGAATTTTAGGGAATTAATTTGTCTATTTCTGGAAAAAAAAAAAAAGAGAGTTGGAATTGTGATAGTGATTGTATTGAATCTGTAGGTTATCTTAATAATATCAAGTCTTCCAATCCATGAACACAAGATGACTTTCCATTTATTTAGCTCTTCTTTGATTTCTTACAACAAGTTCTGTAGTTTTCAGTGAAGAAGATTTTCACTTCATTTGGTAAATTTATTGCTAAGTAATTTATTCTTTTTGCTGCTATGGTAAGTGAAATTGAGTTTTTCATTTTATTTTCAGATCATTCATTGCTAGTGTATAGAAATACAATTAACTTAATATACCATTATTAGTCCTGTAACCATGTTGGATTTTTTTATTAGTCCTAACAAGCTTTTTTTAAATAATATCTTACCTATTTCTATATGTACAATCATATAATCTGAAGCTAGAGATTTCTTTACTTCCTCCTTTTCAATCTGCATGATCTTTGTTTCCTTTCCTTGGCTGAATGTGTGGGGGTTTTTTGTTTACTAAATTCTCTGGAGTAAATCTGTACCTTCTGTAGTCTTTGTCATATATGGCCACTAAAGTCTCTACTCAGCTAATGACTGGGCAGCAATTTATATTCTTAAAGTCCTAGAACCAATAAATTTCCTGCACTTTACCATAGGGTTCTGTCTGCATGTTGGGTCACACATGTAACACTCAGACCAACAATTTACAACTCTGCCTTAGCCTTTCACTTCTTACTTGCATGAAGCCTAAGAGTCAGTCAAAGGTGACAGTTTAGGGTCTCTTCAGGTCTTTCCTGAGCTTGCCCCTCCTCCATTCAGTTTCTACATCCCCAGGAATATGTGAGAGCTTTTCAAAGCCCCTATGAACATCTCATTCCTTCTTTTCTTTCATAGCAGAAGTTATTCTTTTATTAAAAAATAGTAAGGGAATAAAATATGGGAAAGCTCTTATTTGCATATTTAATCTCAGAATGAACAGAGCTCTAAAAACTCACAATTGAAGATTATCTTTGTGGAACAAAAAATGATACAGTTTAATTTTTGTTTGCATATCTAACAAGTACACTTAGCAACACTAACAAGCTTTAGGAAGTTTCACATTTTCAATATGGCTAATTGATATTTACTTTATCATTCCTTCTTTTTTCCTCTTTTAACTTTTCCTTTCTGTTGGATTTTTTTTAAGTTTATTATTTGCCCAACCATTATCACTGCCTCAGGCAGTCACAGAGTTAATCAATCAGTTGCCTGTAATTGTTACAAGTACTTCTAGACAAAAGGCTTTCTCACTGGACAAGCCCTAAGTCAAGAAACTAACGACAGACTTGAAGACTGTCTCCCACCCAGAAAGGTAAAACAATGCCAATTCTCTAGGAATGATGTTTCACTCAATTGCTCCTTCTGGTGGCTGCCAGACTACTAGAATTCAGTGTGACTTGATTTTCAAGCTGTTAATTTTTAAAGCTATTGCACTAGTGAAGAAGATGATGGGGGAAAGGCAACTTAAAACACCATCAAACTTGCTGTTCTGCTGCCACTGCTGCTGCTTAGTCACTAAGTTGTTTCTGATTCTTTGAGACCCCACGGACTGTAGCCTGCCAGACTCCTCTGTCTATGGGATTTCCCAGGCAAGAATACTGGAGTGGGTTACCATTTCCTTCTCCAAGGGATCTTTCCTACCCAGGGATTGAACCTATGTCTCCTCCTTGGCAGGCAGATTCTTTACCATCTGAGCTACCTGGGAAGCCCCTTGCTGTTCTAGTGAAAGTGTAAGTCACTCAGTCGTATCCAACTGTTTGCAACCCCATGGACTATATAGTCCCTGGAATTCTCCAGGCCAGAATATTGGAGCAGGTAGCCTTTCCCTTCGCCGGAGGATCTTCCAAACCCAGGGATTTAACCCAGTTCTCCCACATTGCAGGCGGATTCTTTTACCAGCTGAGCCAGATTCAGCCATTTTTTCTTGACATACACTTCCCAGATTGCTGCAAGCCTTTAGCTACTTTTGACATCTGAAACAGTCAATTCTGACCATTTTTGCCAATTTTCTTGTTGCTTTTCATGAGGGAGAGCATTTCAGAGAACTTGACTCTGCCATTTTCACTGATACCACTTCTGCCTAGCATTTTGTGTGCAGTATAAATAACATTGTGGTCAGAGCTTAGGACCTGGCAGCCAGATTGCCTGTGTTCAAATCTCAGTTCTACCACTTGCTAGCTCTGTCACTTTGCTTGGTCAAGTTCCTCAATTTCTTTGTTGAGAATTATCTCAACCTCCTTCTCCAGGAAGTAGAGATATAATAGTAGTATCTATTGCATAGGATTTTTATATGGATTAAGAGTTAATACATGAAGAAAACCTAGGACAGTGCCCAGCATGTAGTAACTACTCAATGAATATTAATATTGTTGACACAGCTTTTATTGTTGTTGCTATTTTCTTATCGCTCTCACACAGCTAGACGAAGTGCTATTTTTCTATCCTTTGACAAATGAAGAAAGGGGAGCAGAGAGAGGTTAAGGAACTTGCCAGGAATCAGGTAGCTAGTAGTTCTACCCATGCTATGCACTGTGCTACTACAAACCAAGGCGCATGTGATTCTCAAGTTTATGTCTCATATGCCGCTTTGCCAATAAAGGTCTGTATAGTCAAAGCTATGCTTTTTCCAGTAGTCATATATGGATGTCAGAGTTGGACCATAAAAAAGGCTGAGCTCCAAAGAATTGATGCTTTTGAACTGCGGTGTTGGAGAAGACTCTTGTGAGTCCCTTGGACAGCAAGGAGATCAAACCAGTCCATCCTAAAGGAAATCAGTCCTGAATACTCATTGGAAGGACTGATGCTAAAACTGAAGCTCCAATACTTTGGCCACCTGATGGGAAGAACTGGCTCATTGGAAAAGACCCTGAAGCTGGGAAAGATTGAAGGCAGGAGGAGAAGGGGATGACAGAGGATGAGATGGTTAGATACCATCACTAAGTCAATGGACATGAAACTGAGCAAACTCCAAGAGATAGTGAAGGACAGAGGAGCTGGGTGTGCTATATAAGTCCATGGGGTGACAAAGAGTCCAACATGACTTAGTGGCTAAACAACAACAACAAATGCTGCTAGTCAGCCATAAAATGAGTCAGTGACATATATAACATATATATATGTTGGTGACATATATAACAAAACTGAGCTCCATGCCTGTGAACAATATGATCCCCAAGGACCAAAGACCCCCCTGCATCTTTCTTTTCCCAGTACAGAGGGTTTCTATCTTATAGTAGTTCATCTTATAATTTTTCAGCTTTATGATGATATGAAAGCAATATGTATTCAGAAGAAACAGGACTTCAAATTTTGAATTTTGGTCTATTTCCCAGGACTAGTGATACTCTCGTCAATGCTGGGCAGCAGCAACAAACCACAGCACCCAGTCAGCCAAGGGACCATGGGAAGTAAAAAAGAATACTTCCTTAGCTCCTCAACCATCAGAGATACAAATGCCTTAGAGCATGGGCAGCTAGAAAACCCAGTGGGAATGGTCCAGGAGTCATGCTGGAGCTGGCAAGGGCTGGGATGTTTCTGATAAATTAATTCATTGGCCAAGGAGTATGACCCAGACCAGCAAGGAATAGAAGAGAAAAATATAGAATGAGAGTCTATTGCTGTACTCCTGGGAAGAGAACTTTAGTGACTTCAGCCAGGTGGTTCTGTGATAAAGAATCCAACTGCCATTGCTGGCGACACAGGAAACATGGGTTCAGTCCCTGGATTGGGGAGATCTCTTGGAGAAGGAAATGGCAATTCACTCTAATACTCTTTCCTGGGAAATCCCATGGACAGAGGAGCCTGGCAGGCTACAGTCCATGGGGTTGCAGAGAATAGGACACAAGTTAGCAACTGAGTACACACAAAAAAGACAAAGGAGGAGCTAGATGCGAATGATTTGATGGGGTTGTACCCCAGGCAGATCAAACTGCACTTTTCCTTGCTTTTCCTCTGAAATCATCCTCAGGGCACCAGCACTCACTTCCTTCCCACCATCTGTTCCGTTTTACCCCCTAAAGTGGGCAAGTGTAGTATGAGCGCATTCCTTTAGGGCATGGAAGGTAAACTCCCCCTAAGATGAGAATGCATCCTGCAGTGTTTAGGCTTAGAGAGGATGGGGACACCTCAGGAAATTGATAGCTTAGGAAACTAAGGGACCAGGGTCTGAATGCCTGAACTTCAGGTCACCCTCTCTTCCACCCCAGGGCCATGGGCATCATCTTAGGAGGACCAAGCCCCTTTGAAGAGCATGCTGCCTTATGGATGCTGGCTCGAGGACCTTGAGAGACATGGAGGGTGACGCCTCACCACAGCAACTCAGATGCAGGCTACCTTTTGCTTGAGGTAGAGCACCACTCTCTCTGCTTCCAGACGTCACTGGCACCTTGAAGGCTATTTAGGGAGGGAGTAATTGCCACCTGCTCCTCAAGAACTTTTTTTCTAAATCACTCAGCCAATCAAAAAAGCTTCCACAAATTAGACCCCCACCGACAACCACTGTATACCTGGTATTTGGTGATGTGCAGGAGTGGGAGGAATCATCCCTCAATTCACCTTGAGGCTGGACTGGGGCGCCCTGGGGCATAGCAATAGACATGGAAATATAGGAAGGAGGTAAAAAGAAACAGGAAAGTTTGCTAGCTTGTGTGAAGAAAGAAGTTGGAAGGACAAGCTTATGTGGAAAAGAAATGGTTGTGCTCCCTTTGGGTGCAAATGCCCAAAAGCATACTGATGGAACCTGCCTTACATTGTGCAGAAAGCAGATATTAATAGTAACGGGCTTCTGAGCTGCCATTTCCCTGCTTCCCTAACTGTTCACTCAGACACTGTCTCCACCCCCTCATCATCACCTTCTCTTTACCTTCAAGGGCTAATTCATGTGCCAAGGCCTCGGACCACCCCATAACCAAGTCTCCTCTTTCTTTAGCCTGAGGAGCCACCTCCATCTCTAGTCTGCAAAGTGCTTTGCTTATGGCTGACTTACGGCTCTGCAAAGGAGTCTCTACTGGATTGGCCAAGAAGTCTATTCAAGTTTTTCCCTAAGATCATCTGGGAAAGCCCGAACAAACTTTGTGGCCAACCCACTATTTTGCAAAGCAGAACTTGTCTACCAGGCTATAAACTCCTGACTGTGTGGATGGCATATTTTCATTTTTGTTTCCCACATAGAACCCAGCCCATGACCCAACTATATTTATCTTATGTATTTATTGACCTAATCAATTACTCAATACCTGACACCTTTCTAGACAAACAGCTTCCTCATAAAATGGCTGGTTGTCAAAAAGTCCTTATATCAGCCCAGATCGGCATCCCTGGAGCCTCTGACCATTAGTCATTGCGTTCCCCCTTGTGACTGTCTTAGAATACTTTCCTTCATCTTCAGCATCATAGTCAACAAAGATTTAAGTCAACATTCATCCTTGCCCACCCCCACCAAAGCGCTCTTCCTCTTCTTAAACTTCCTCGTTGTCTGAAAGGGGTCATAAACTTGACTCAGTAACTAGATACTAGGAAGAAGAAAAAAAAAAGTTAAAAAGCTGAGTTCAAAGACAATGAATGACTTGGATTGATTTGAGGTTTGGCTGAAATCCAGCTCTCTGATTCCATGATTCATTCTCAGGGAAGAAAGACACAAGTCCCTGGAATGCTAAGGGAAAACAGTGGATTTCTGTCACTCCCTCAAAGAGAACCCAAGGAAGGACAGTTCTATAACTGGACACAGCAGGCAAGTGAGGCTTTCGGCTCCCCAGCTGCTGAGAGGGGTTTTTCTGCAGACCAGTACTACCTTAGTGGAGCCATGGAGACCTAACAGAAGCACGTGAAAAGTGCTTGTTGCTCAGTTATGTCCAGCTCTTTGCAACTCCATGGACTGTAGCCCACCAGGCTCCTCCGTCCATGGAATTCTCCAAGCAAGAATACTGAAGTGGATAGCCATTCTGTTTTGCAGGTGATCTTCCCAACGCAGGGATTGAGCAGGTCTCCTACATGGCAGGTGGCTTCTTTACCATCTGAGCCACCAGGGAAGCCCTTTACTAAATAGAAGGGAGAGTTTATCTAATCCAGTCTTTCCCATTTACAGGCAAGAAAACTGAGGCCCCACCAAAGGAAATGAACTCACACATTTCAGGATATATCTTCAGAAATCTAAATTTCCGGCTTCACTAACTGTGCTCATGTCCAATGCAATTGGACTGCAATTACAATGCCAAGCAAAGAACAGATGGTTCCTCCTTCACCTGCTCCCTGATACTTCATAGCCTCACCGAAGTATAGATGCTCAAAACTAGGGCTAAGAAATACTTTAAATGATGTCTTCAGCTCCAGTGAAGCCTATAGGTGATATAAGTAGTTATGACATTTGAGTTTTAAGAGTTTTAAGGTTGACATATAGCTTTATGATGGAGAAGGGAATGGCAACCCACTCCAGTGTTCTTGCTTGGAGAATTCCATGGACCAAGGAGCCTGTGGGGTACAGTCCATGGGGTCGCCAAGAGTCAGACATGACTGAGTGACTAAAATACATAAATTTAAGAATGTTGATTATGTTCTTTTAAATTATAACATATACATACATCATATATGTATACATACATATATATATTTGGCTGCACTGGCTTCTTTAGTTGTGGTACATGGGCTTAATTATCCCTCAACATGTGGGATCTTAGTTCCCTGACCAGGGATTGAACCCAGGTCCCTGGCACTGGAAGGTGGATTCTTCACCACTGGACCACCAGGGAAGTTCCATACAAACATCATGTATTTTAATAGGTATGAAATGGAATATGTTTAAAAGATCATAAAGGAACACTATGTGAGTGACTTCTATCAACATTGTTTCCTCCAAGGAAAGGGGAGAGAAGGAAATAGTAGAACATTTACAAGAGTTTGTCCCAGCACAGAAGGGCATTTTGAGAAGACTGTTCAAACATTGCTTTTTATTATGATACAATGTGTACAATAGACATTCCAGAACCTACTCCAGGGGTGAATTTATTTTCTGAAATGTTGTTTAGTAGAATGTGTTTTTTTTAATTTAGTAAAATGTTTTTATACCTGACAGATTAATAATGTTTTTAAACCACATCAAAATATCGTGTATCTATCACAGGGATCAGCACAAAGAGTGTCCTCACAGGCCAGCAATAAAACAAAAATGAATTTTCCTGCTCACTTTTGCCAACACAGCATCTCACTGGGTGGGACATGAGGGGAGAAATTTAAGAGAAGGATAGCTAGAGTAAAGCATGGCAGGCAGAGGCTGGTGAAGGAAAGTCTACCAGACAGGGGAAAAGGGAAAACACGTGGAATACTACACAGCAGTTAAAATGAACACACTCGAGATACACATATCAACACATAAATCTCAGAAATATATTAGACACAAAAAGCAAATGGTAGATAGATACATACCTTGTATCATTTATTTAAAGTTTAAAAGCATGTAAGTTGTTGGTAGATAAGAACAAAATAATAAAAGTATAAGAACTTGCTCAGGAGTCAGGTTGGTTTCTTTCTTCTGGGAAGGAGAAAGGAGAGAGGAAAGAAAGGAACATAGATTTTAAAAGAGTATGAAGGTGACTTCAGTTGACCTTGCATGGTTCTGCTTCTTATGCTAGATTGTGAATACATATATATCTGCTAAATTACTGTGGCTTTTTGTATGCCCAAAATATTTCATAACTGAAAAAAAAATGCCAACCTTACTTTAAAAGAACTGGTACAGGGTGGGGGGCATGGTATCAAATACCTGTGACTGTTTCCTGTTCATGTATGGCAGAAACCATCACAATATTGTAAGGTAATTTAAAAAAAATAAAATTAGAATAAACTACTCCTTTCTCACTTTCCCGTCTCTCTCTATCTATTGATCTATATATTGTATGCATTTTACATAATATATTAATGCTTTATATATATAATAGAGATAGAAAAGGATAAATAGATGATAATAGATGATGATAACAGATAAATGATAGAGAAAATAGAGATAAAAATTAAGAGACAGAAGATAGATAAGGTTGGATAGGGTCATCTTGTGCTAAGCGCTAAGCATGTGCTAAGTGTTAAGCATATGGGCTAAGTGCTTTTCATGAACCAACTTATTTAATCCTTGCAATGACCCATCTTATAGATGAGAAAATTGAGGCATAGAGAACCTTATGTTCACAAAGCTATGGGGTAGCAGACCCCCAAATTCAGCCCAGGTGAATCTGCCCCCCGCACTATGCTGGTGTTCTACTCTATGATGCTACTTGAAATAAAAAGGACCACGGAGCATTCAGAGGTTCTGGGTTTTCCTCTAGAAATGCAGAGAAAGGGCAACTTGAGAAATGTTTAAGAAGTAAATAAAAATAAATGATATAAACGAAACAAGCTGCTCTTCAGGCAGACAGGAAAGCCATCCCCCAGGATCTAGCTATCCAGCATCATCCTGACTTCTGCCCACAGCAGCGTAAGGTCTGGCCTTTGCCCGCACTGTCCCACTCAGACACTCTCTTCACACACACAGCGAGCGACAAAGAGCATCTTATTTGCCAACAGTCGTGCATTATAAATCTTCTCTCCTGTTTTAACTCACATCAACTGACACTTCAACACCAAAAAATAGAGACTTTTCTGCATTTACAAATCCAAAATCTTGTGAACAGTGATGAAGCAAGCCAGGGAGGCCTTTCTTGGGGAAAAACTAATTTCCTGGTACCAGAATGAATGATTAACTGCATTGACCCAAAGGCTCGGGATCAAATCCCCTTAAGGGCAGTGATTCAGTAGAAATCTCGCCATCCCAGTACCTTTGCAACTATTTATCTATTTTAAAACCCACAACGTAGTGAGGTAGCTGGAGATAAAATATACTCTTGAAAAAATTTGATCGGAGACTGAAATTCAAAAATTAATTTTCAGAATTTATATTTGTGGAGACTGACTAGGCTTATTCTTATTTGAAAATTGTCTGTGTAGGTTGTTTGGGATTAAAATCTTAAAATACATGCCTTTTAACCATCTGCTTTGTGTTTTCTGTTAGTATTGAAGTTGCGGTTAAATGATACATATTTTACACTTAAATATTTGGAAACATGGCCAAGATTCATTAAGAAAAGCAAACATGGAGCTCCTCATTTCCTCTGACTAATTTTTAGAGCATATTATCTACGCCTTTCCTGACGAACAGTCCTTAATCACACCAAAGACAGATACGTTCATTTCAATGATTTCAATAACGGAAGAGATGAAATTCATATTGCCAGACCATAGATATTAGAGATGATCTAATCCAACAATTTCATTCTGCAGAAAACCTCTGAGGCACAGATGAAGGAAGTCATTTATGGACCTCCATGAAAGAATTCAACCTTGGCTTGTACACATTCTCCTGTAAGGCTCACCAAGACAAGTATTTGCTCTCACTAACACCAGATTTGATAGACGGGACATTTCCATGAGGCTCAAATTCTGTCATTCCTTAAGCATTTTTCTCCTTTTTCTTTGACTAAGGTGGGTCATAACACCAACTTGACTATTTATGACCTAAGGAGTCAAAATTGTCTGATTAGTTTGATGACCATCCAAACATCCTTAGTTTGTTGTTGCTCTTGTGGTGAAAATTACTGCTGCTGCTGCTGCTAAATCGCTTCAGTCATGTCTGACTCTGTGACCCCATAGACGGCAGCCCACCAGGCTCCCCTATCCCTGGGATTCTCCAGACAAGAACACTGGAGTGGGGTGCCATTGCCTTCTCCGAGTGAAAATAACTAGCAGTATACCAAAGACCTGTGCTTTCCTTCCACTGTTTAGAGCTTGTCTTGGGAAATGACTACAACTCAGGACGATATTTCAGTCACTTTTATACCTGGTAGGGTCAGTTCTCATCAATGGAGCATGAACAAAAGTGATGAATATCGTATCTCTACTATGGGTAAGAAGCCAATGTATCTTATCCCCGAGACAGAAGGGGACTGGATCCCTGGATTCCTGTATGAAGAGCAGGATGCTTCAATCCACTGCGGACTCTCTGTGGGTGAGCAGTAACTTCTCTTGTGGTTAGTCACTAAAGTGTGCAAGTTTAACTTCACAGCAACTTGCATATTACTAACACGTGGATCAAATGAGAAGCACCTCAAAGACATCAAAATACATCCCAAGTCAGTAAATCACATGGAGGCCCTGTCTACCTGTTCTGCTTCTTAAGTAAATGATGAGACTGCAGATCCCAAGGCTGGGACATCAGTGCCACCTGCTAAGATTGAGCGATATCCAGTTCTGATCAGCCCCAGGAAACCCTCACAAGAACCACTTTGGATGATTCAAACGTGCTGAGTTGTCCTAGATCGTGTCAGTATAATAGCCCCAAAGTGACTGCTACCTTTTCTTAAGAGGAGTAAAGAATGTAGAGGAAATTAGGATATACAAATCATTCTGCTCTAAATGTCTAGAAGTCCCTCATGCCCTCTGCTTTAATCCAGTAAATAATGAAAGGCTTAGCTAAAAATGCCCTTTATTGAAAGGGTCCAGGTTTTTCCTGTCTGGACTTTTTAATTGGTTCCATCAACTCAGTCAAACAGATCACTATTAACATCAGAAGGAAAACAGTCAAAAAGCCATTGAATTCATTTGGCACATGACCCCCTGAGGAAATGGCTATGTAAATACAGCCCTAGCTTAAAGCCCTCTGTTTGCTCAGCTGTGTTTATTGAAATTAAATATTGGCCCTAACTAGCCCCAGTATTTACTATCCAAGCCCCATCCTGCTCACCTGAACTTAGGGTTCTTAGTTAAACAGAAATCAAACCAATGAATTAAATGCCTATGGTGTGTTTATCTGCATCTGAATTCGTTTGAATCCCCAAAAGCTTGTTCCAGGGGTTCCAGAAACATTAGCCTCAGAGACTTGAAGCATCAGCTTGCCTTGCAGGAAAGTCCAGTGCTTTTCTTTCTTTTGTTGTTGTTGTTACAGATATTTTGATGTGGCCCATTTTTAAAGTCTTTTACTGAATTTCTTACAACATTGCTTCTGTTTCATATTTTGGTTTTTTGTCCCCGAGGCATGTAGGATCTTAGCTACCAACCGAATAGCGAACCCATGTCCCCTGCATTGGAAGGCGGCATCTTAACTCCTGGACTGCCAGTGAAGTTCCAAGCCCAGTGCTTTTCAAACCTTTTTTTATAGCATTAGAGCCCAGATTTCTGGGATTCTTCCATGGTGCTAGTAGTAAAGAACCCTCCTGCCACTGAAGGAGACATAAGAAATTTGGGTTCAATCTACGGGTTGAGAAGATCACCTGGAGAAGGAAATGGCAACCCACTCCAGTATTTTTGCCTGGAGAATCCCACAGACGGAGGAGCCTGGCAGGCTACAGTCCATGGGGTCACAAAGAGTCAGACAGGACTGAAGTGACTTAGCACACCCATATTTCTAGGGAGACTTTACACAGAACCCAAATAAATGAAGTAGGCAAATTCCCAGATGCTATAACTAAAGCAGGGCCGGGGGTCCCGGAGCCCACCTTGGGCTGCAAAGATACATCTGATTCAACCCCTTGCTGCTACAAAAAAAGAAACAGCGGCCCGGTGATATACCTATATCCACTCAACAAGTTAGTTGATCTCCAGACTTCCAACCCGATGCTCTTTCCAGACAACGCACTGTTACGAATGCTGCTGCTTCTCTAGATGTGTTCACACAATTTCTGGGTCTGTGAATTTTCTGCTTAAATTGGGAGCTTCCCACAGATGCCTGTCTTCTGGCCCTGAGGTCAATTCGTGCAGCCACCTCTGATGTGAACAATCAGGGTCCTGATGGAAAGAAGGTATTCAGCAGGTTATTGACAGGGAGCACGCCACATGATGTGATGGACAGTGGTGCCTGCACACTCAGCTGTCCAGCCCCTGCCATACCTTTTTCCAGTGACTGTGGTTCATACAAGCCCTTGAGAGCTCTCGCACTGCCCCCTACAAGCAAAGAAAGACCACCTCTTGGAGATGGATGATCTTGGAGATCATCTAGATTCTTCACCAACTGTCTCATTTTACAAAGGAGAAAATTTATGTCTTGGCACTTTATAAACTAGAGAGTCCTTTAGAGACCTAAACAGCCATGTCTGCCGGACTACATGCAATAGAAAGAGGCTTCTGAAGGTGATGGGAAGGCATGGACCACCTATTGGAATTACTAGGGTTGCTTAGTAAAATGTAGATTCATCAATGGAGCATGAATCTGCACTTTTACCAACCATTTTGCATGAATCATCTCCAAATGCCACTGGTATAGTGGAGTAAGCATAATCATTCATTCATGGCAAGTAAACTTGTATTCAAGTCTACTTGTTCAAAACAGCTCTTCGGTCATCTAAGTGGTTCAGTTCGGTTCAGTCACTCAGTCATGTCTGACTTTTTAGGATCCCATGGACTGCAGCATGCCAGGTTTCCCTGTTCTTCAGCAACTCCTAAACCATGGTCAAATTCATGTCCATTGAGTCAGTGATGCCATCCAACCATCCATCCTCTGTCGTCCCCTTCTCCTCCTGCCTTCAATCTTTCCCAGCATCAGAGTCTTTTCCAAAGAGTCTGTTCTTCACATGAGGTGGCCAAAGTATTGGAGCTTCAGTTTCAGCATCACTCCTTCCAATGAATATTCAGGACTGATTTCCTTCAGGATTGACTGGTTGGATCTCCTTGCAGTCCAAAGGATTCTCGGGAGTCTTCTGCAACACCACAGTTCAAAAGCAACAATGCTTTGGTGTTCAGCTTTCTTTATAGTCCAATTCTCACATCTATGCATGACTACTGGAAAAACCACAGCTTGGACTAGAAGGACTGTTGTTGGCAAAGTAATGTCTCTGCTTTTTAGTATGCTGTCTAGGTTGGCGGCAGCAGCGGCAGGTTGGTCATAGCTTTTCTTCCAAGGAGCAAGTGTCTTAATTTCATGGCTGCAGTCACCATCTGCAGTTATTTAGGAGCCCAAAAAATAAAGTCTGTCAATCTTTCCATTGTTCCCCGATCTATTTGCCATGAAGTGATGGGATCAGATGCCATGATCTTAGTTTTCTGAATGTTGAGCTTTAAGCCAACTTTTTCACTCTTCTCTTTCACTTTCATCAAGAGGCTCTTTAGTTCCTCTTCACCTTCTGCCATAAGGGTGGTGTCATCAGCATATCTGAGGTCATTGATATATCTCCCGTCAATCTTGATTCCAGCTTGTGCTTCATCCAGCCCAGCATTTCACATGATGTATTTTGCATATAGGTTAAATAAACAGGGTGACAATATATAGCCTTGACATACTCCTTTCCCTATTTGGAACAAGTCTGTTGTTCCATGTCTAGTTCTAACTGTTGCTTCTTGACCTGGATACAGATTTCTCAGGAGGCAGGTAAGGTGGTCTGGTATTCCCATCTCTTTCAGAATTTTCCACAGTTTGTAGTGATCCCCACAGTCAAAGCCTTTGACATAATCAATAAAGCAGAAGTAGGTGGTTTTCTGGAACTCTCTTGCTTCTTCAGTGATCCAAAGGATGTTGGCAATTTGATCTCTGTTTCCTCTGCCTTTTCTAAAACCAGCTTGAACATCTGGAAGTTCATGGTTCACATATTGCTGGAGCCTGGCTTGGAGAATTTTGAGCGTTACTTTACTAGCATGTGAGATGGGTGCAATTGTGTGGTAGTTTGAGTATTCTTTGGCATTGCCTTTCTTTGGGATTGGAATGAAAACTGACCTTTTCCAGGCCTGTGGCCACTGCTGAGTTTTCCAAATTTGCTGGCATATTGAGTGTAGCACTTTCACAGCATCATCTTTTAGGACTTGAAATAGCTCAACTGGAATTCCATCACCTCCACTAGCTTTGTTTGTAGTGATGCTTCCTAAGGCCCACTTGAGTTCACATTCCAGGATGTCTGGCTCTAGGTGAGTGATCACACAATCATGGCTATCTGGTTCATGAAGATCTTTTTTGTACAGTTCTTCTGTGTATTCTTGCCACCTCTTCTTAATATCTTCTACTTCTGTTCGGCCCATACCATTTCTGTCCTTTATCGAGCCCATCTTTGCATGAAATATTCCCTTGGTATCTCTGATTTTCTTGAAGAGATCTCTAGTCTTTCCCATTCTATTGTTTTCCTCTATTTCTTTGCACTGATCACTGAAGAAGACTTTCTTATCTCTTCTTGCTATTCTTTGGAACTCTGCATTCAAATAGGTACATCTTTCCTTTTCTCCTTTGCCTTTAGCTTCTCTTCTTTTCTCAAGCTATTTGTAAGGCCTCCTTGGACAATCTTTTTGCATTTCTTTTTCTTGGGGATGGTCTTGATCACTGCCTCCTGTACAATATCACGAATCTCCGTCCATAGTTCTTCAGGCACTCTGTCACTTGAATCTATTTGTCACTTCTACTGTATAGTCATAAGGGATTTGATTTAGGTCATAGCTGAATGATCTAGTGGTTTTCCCTACTTTCTTCAATTTAAGTCTGAATTTGGCAATAAGTAGTTTGTGATCTGAGCCAAAGTCAGCTCCCAGTCTTGTTTTTGCTGACTGTATAGAGCTTCCCCATCTTTGGCTGCAAAGAATATAATCAATCTGATTTTGGTATTGACCATCTAGTGATATCCATGTGTAGAGTCTTCTCTTGTGTTTTTGGAAGAGGGTGTTTGCTATGACTAATGTGTCCTTCTTGGCAAAACTCTGTTAGCCTTTGACTTGCTTCATTCTGTACTCCAAGGCCAAATTTGCCTGTTACTCCAGGTATCTCTTGACTTACTACTTTTGCATTCCAGTCCCCTATAATGAAAAGGACATCTTTTTGGGGGTGTTAGTTTTGAAGGTCTTGTAGGTCTTCATAGAATGTTGAACTTCAGCTTCTTCAGCATTACTGGTTGGGGCATAGACTTGGATTACTGTTATATTGAATGGTTTGCCTTGGAAATAAACAGAGATCATTCTGTCATTTTTTAGATTGCATCCAAATACTGCATTTCGGACTCTTTTGTTGACTATGAGGGCTACTCCTTTTCTTCTCAGGGATTCTTGCCCACAGTAGTAGATATAATGGTCATCTGAGTTAAATTCACCCATTCCAGTCCATTTGAGTTCACTGATTCCTAAAATGTCAATGTTCACTCTTGACATCTCCTGTTTGACCACTTCCAATTTACCTTGATTCATGGAGCTAACATTCCAGTTTCCTACGCAGTATTGTTCTTTACAGCATTGGACTTTACTTCCACCACCAGTCACATCCAAAATTTTGGACCAAACCACTTAACCTTCCATGTCTCCCCTGACATGGCTGTACTATTTTGGGTAAAGTTGTGGACAAAGCTCTAACAAAAAAGCTAACCTTGAAGAAGAAATTTCCAAACCTGTTCTCTGGCCCCTTTTCTTTTCTTTTTCACCCCAACCTATTTTTTTCTTTTGCAACATAAAGTAATGGGAATAAATTAACAGTCACTTCCTTCAACTCCCTGGCCTACCCCCTCTTTTAACAACATTTTACAAAAAATATCAATATGCGATGGGTATGGATTCACAGCACAAACATCTTCTGCATAGGCCAGTGCAGAGACACATCAGTAGAGTTCCAGAAAAATAGTGAGCAAAGAAAAATGAACTCTGTGTCTAAAGCACAAGAGTTAAGAACTTTGGTTTTAGAGATCTGAGTGTGATTCCTGACTCAATCATAAACTGACTCTGTGACAGTTATGGCCCCTTTTCAAAGAACTTGAATCAGTTGGTTCAGGTCTCTGGGACAACTCCTTGCTATAGCAGAGCAGAGCCCTTTGGTGCCACTGACCTGTCTCCCCCATCAATCACATACCGGCTTCCTCCTAAGTAGGCATGGTATCTGGGCTCTGATGCCTGGACTCAGCTTCATCAACTTGAGGCTGACAAAATGAATCTCTTCTCTGCCATCCACTTTACTCTCTTCTTTCTCCTCATTCCTACCTTTTTTTTTAAAACAATACACATGCTCATAGATAGGGAACTGCTGCTGCTGCTGCTAAGTTGCTTCAGTCGTGTCCGACTCTTAGAGACCCCATGGACTGCAGTCTACCAGGCTCCTCCGTCCATGGGATTTTCCAGGCAAGGGTACTGGAGTGGGTTGCCATTGCCTTCTCCAAGGGAACTGCTAGACAAATATAAACTACTATTATTACTATCAGGCCTGAAAGAGATATAAAGAGCCAGCTGACAACTCAGCTAGAGAGAAATGATCCACACTCACGAGAGAGTTTAAGATGGAAGCTGGTATAAGTTCATGTTGAAAGTGGTTGAGACAGAGACTTGCCCAAAGATACTGTAGGTACACATGTAAGACTTGAAGATATAAAGCTCATGGAAGCAAGCATAGGCAGAATACCCTTGGACATAAGTCATAGCAATATTTTTTTTTGGATCCATCTCCTAAGGTAAGGGCTTCCCATGGCTCAGACATTTAAAGATTTTGCCTGCATTGCAGGAGACCCAGGTTTGATTCCTGGGTCAGGAAGAACTCCTGGAGAAGGAAGGGCTACCCACTCCAGTATTCTTTCCCGGGAAATCCCATGGACAGAGGAGCCTGGAGGGCTACAGTCCATGGGATCACAAAGAGTCGGACATGACTAAAGCAACTGAGCATGCACGCAGTCCCATCACGAAGGCTCCACCCTCATGACCTACCCACCTCCCAAGTGCTTCACCTCCTTTTATCATCACACTGAGAGTTAGGATTTTAACATGTGAATTGTGGGGAGACACAATATTCAGTCTATAAACGTTCAGAACTGTCATGCTAGAGGCTGAAGAATCTCACTGTAAGTCACATAAATCTTCACCTGTGAATCCTTCCAGGTGACACTTTGCCCTGCACTCTTGTCCAGTGGAAGCAGATACCCAAGGAGTTAAGGATCACTCATGGGATCCTAGTTTTCACTTATTGCAGGACAAAAGTTGGAGGACGCGGAGAGGTCACTTGAGCCTAGTACCTCTTTTTAACAGATGAGGAAACAGAAATCTAGAAAGTGACTTGCCCAAGCTCACCCTAGCTATTAATTAGTAGAGCTTGGAAGGGTCCACCTCCTGGGCTTCACCAACCACCTTGCCCCTCCCCCACCACCTCACCCCACCCAGCACGGTCCCTCTCCAATAACTGAGATCATCCAGGTAAAAACCAAATTTATCTCTACTAAGATGCAATTGAGGTAACTTGGCCATACACCTCAGTTCTATGGGATGACTTCAGTTTACATGTAATTATTACCAGTATTCTCTTTCATTACCAAAAGGGTCCCAGCTTGAACACCACACTACAGGGTCACCCAAAAGCTTAGGGACCTGCTTACAACTCTCCCAATTATCCCCCAGTGATAAAAATTCACCTATTTTTGAATGCTAGTCTTCACAAAATTTTATAATCCTATTGCACAAAAGCCTGCAAACTATCCACCAGGCCAGATACTGCTCAGAAATGTATTTGGGGACAGTTTGAAAATTCTCTTAAATGGTTGAGTTGTTTGACATTTTTAATTTAAGAAATGTCACTTGAAACCTGGATCGGGCAGCTTCTCTTGAAAAATTAGGTCTGCCTCGCGGCAGCCACATTTCCTCCTGACAGCGATTGTCTGGCCCAGGGCTCGCTTCCCACACATCCCCCACCCCCGCTGGACTGTGTGTTTGTACCTTAACTTCCTGCCATGCTGGCTTTCAAGTCTGTGTTCCCTACATTTATACAAATTGAAACACAATATGGGTTCCTTTGTATAGCCCCAGAATTCATATGTTGAAGTCTTGACTCCAGAATCTCAGAATAACCTTACTTGGAAATAAGATTGCTGCAAATAAAACCAGTTAAGATGAGGTCTTTGAGTTGGGCCCTTTGGCTGGTGTCCTTTTAAAAGGGGGAATTTTGGACAGAGACTCATGCACATAAAAGAACATCATGTGAAGATGAAGGCAGAGATCACGGTGATGGGTCACAAACCAAGAAAGACCAAGAATGACCAGCAAACTACCAGAAGCTAAGGGAGAGACCTGGGACATATCCCCTCCCAGCTTCCAGAAGAAACCAGCCCTGCACACATGTGGATCTCACACTTGTGGCCTCCAGAGCTATGAGATAATAAACATCTGGTAAGTCACCCAAATGTGGTACTTTGTTTGGCAGTCCTAGTAAACTCATATATTTATATAAACTTTCATAAATCTGTGATTCTTGCTAAGGGGCAATTTTGTACCCAGAGAATTTGGCAATGTCTGGAGAAATTTGTCGACCTCATGACCTAAGGGTAAGTGTCCTGTGTGCTCAGTTGCTCAGTCATGTCCAACTTTGTGTGACCCTCATGGACTGTGGCCCACCAGGTTCCTCTGTCCATGGGATTTTTCCAGCAACAATACTGAGGTAGGTTGCCATTTCCTTCTCCAGGGAATCATCCCAACCCAGGAATCAAACCTGTGTCTCTTGAGTCTCCTGCACTGGCAAGTGGGTTCTTTACCACTAGCTCCAGCTACTAGTTTAAGTGTCCCACTCCTCTCGTCTACTGGATAGAGTCTGGGAATGCTGCTAGACATTCTACCAGGCTCAGGCAAGTCCCCAACAACAGAGAACTATCCAGACCCAAATGTCAACAGTGCCAAGATGGAAAAACCCCAAATGTAGTGGACTTTGATCCCCTTCTTTGATTCTGGCATAGGCAGGGCCAGATTTATGCTCAGCTCACAGGTAAAGAGACAGAAGCAGGCAAGGGAGGCATACTCTGATTAAAACACATAGCAGGGCACGACTTCACTGGTGGTACAGTGGTTAGGAATCTGCCCTGCAATGCAGGGGACGAGGGTTTGATCCCTGGTTGGGGAACTAAGCCCGAGCACCTCAACTCCTAAAGTCTGGGCACTGCAACAAAAGATCCCGCGTGCCGCAACTAAGACCTGTTGCAGCCAAAGAAATATTAACCAAAAAACCACCGAGCAATTGGGAATTTATCGAGTGTTTTCCTTATTGTGCCAGCCCGTTTCTTGCAATCCCTTATTCACAAATTTTCATTAGGCATCTATTTGCCAAGTCCTGTCTGTGTGCCAGGTTTGGTGCTAAGGAGATGCAGCAGAACATCAGAGAGGAGCAACCTGGTGCCCCTGGGGCAGGCATTTAAAAAAAGAAGAAATTTTTTTTGCTTGTAGTCACTAATTTAATCCTCCGCAAGTTGTCAACCTACTCCAGTATTCTCGCCTATAAAATTCCATGGACAGAGGAGCCTTGAAGGCTATGATCCATGGGGTCACAAAGAGTCAGACATGACTGAGCAACTGAGCAGAGAGAGAGGTCCTATAGGGTATAATACCATTATCTGCAATCTGGAAACTGGGGTCAACTAATGTACCATCATTTCAACCCTGGGCTTCCCTGGCAGCTCAGATGGCAAAGCATCTGCCTGCAATGCAGGAGACCCAGGTTTGATCCCTGGGTCAGGAAGACCCCTTGGAAAAGGGAATGGCAACCCACACCAGTATTCTTGCCTCGAGAATTCCACAGACAGAGGAGCCTGGCCGGCTACAGTCTATGGGGTCGCAAACAGTTGGACAAGACTGAACGACTTAACACTTTGAACCCTGGTATTTTGTCTCAGAGCCTTTGCCTCACAAAACTGACATCCACACTGCCATCCCAGCAGGTTAGTGAGCTAAGCCCCAGAACTAATGTCCCCTCTTTCCATCCTGTCACTGTATCCCAGGGCACACCTCCTGAAGCTCTCACATTTTGGTCTAAAAACTCTGAAAACGCTCATTATAACCTCCTTTGTCATGCTGATCCCAGCATGTACCGGCTGGCAAAGGGGATTGAGACTAAATGTAATCAAGATCCTCTCATTCAGTGAAATTACCAGGCTACTCATGTCGCACATCATGAAACTGAAAACAGGAGAAATTATTCCCAGGCTTTTAGCCTGATGCATTTCTTCCTTATTCAAATTCTTCTTATAATTATTTGAGAAATGGCACAGTCAGCTATAAATGGACACTGACTTCATCTCACCCCAGTTTTCCCTCAATAGCCTGGGGCATCATGTTCTGGACATCACCCAGGGTCACATTTATATGTGAATAAAAGATGCTGACGCAGGATTCTCAAGGACAGTCAGCAGGGACCACCTCTCAATTGATCCATTGTGTGGTTCAGTCACTCAGTTGTGTCCAACTCTTTTCAACCCCATGGACTGCAGCACACCAGGTTCCCTGTCCTTCACTATCACCCAGAGCCTGCTCAAACTCATGTCCATTGAATCAGTGGTACCATCCAACCATCTCATCCTCTGTTGTCCCCTTCTCCTCCTGCTCTCAATCTTTCCCAGCATCAGGGTCTTTTTCCAATAAGTCGGCTCTTCACAACAGGTGGCCAAAGTATTGGAGCTTCAGCTTCAGCATCAGTCTTTCCAATGAATATTCAGGACTGATTTCCTTTAGGATGAACTGGTTTGATCTCCTTTCTCTCCAAGGAACTCTCAAGAGTCTTCTCCAGCACCACAGCTAGAAATCATCAATTCTTCGGCTTTCGGCCTTCTTTATGGTCCAACTCTCACATCCGTACATGACTACTAGAAAAACCATAGCTTTAACTATATGGACCTTTGTCAGCAAAGTGATGTCTCTGCTTTTTAATACACTGTCTAGCTTTGTCATAGCCCTGTTCTATTACAAAGGCTTCAAATAGGGGCTCTCTGTGTCACACTTCTCTCTCAGGGCTTTCATTTCCTATCCTATAAAACAGAGGAAATAATAACCCCAATACAAGTAAAATGATTGCAGCAGTGCCTGGCACATAGTAAGTCTTCAGTAAGTGGCAGCCAATAATAGTAGACAACTGTTTCCACCCCAGGTGATCTTAATCCGCTTTCTGAGCTGTAAAATGGGAACGATACAAGATACCTGCTCCACAGCATCCATAAAATTTTGTGAGACTTAAGTGGAAACACTGGTTCAAAATCAATGTGTATATTGCAAGTACTATACAAATTGAAATGTGTGGGTGTCCTGGTTCTCTGTAGGTGATGCAAATAACATCCTAGCTCCCTTGTATAGGCATTAACAGGAAATCCAATACAGAGTTCTACCCCTTAACTCCATCAACTAAGTCCTGAAATTCACCAGATGCATTTCAGAGCTTGCTTGTTCTGAACCCTCCTGACTTGGTCATGTCTCTTTCTACCTCCAACATGATTTTGTCTCAGCACCCCACGCTGTCACTGGACACTGCGTAGAGCTCTAACTGGATACGCTGAGGGATTTCAGTAACTGTACATCTCAAGCAAAAGTGCTTGGACCCCTATTCCTTTCCTCTCCTAAAGCCCCATACAAATATTCCTGCCCTCCCCTTCCCCTGCAGCTACCATCCTCCACAAATCATTAGTTTCCTGCCCCTATAAAGTTCCATTTCTCCAGATAATCTGCTTCACACTCAATCCAGAGAAAAGCATTTTGATCCCTTGCAAAGATGGTCCTGTCCCTCCACTACTGTCTAAAAATGCCTCCTCGGAAGATGGGCAACCTCATAGTCAATCAGGCTCTTAATCTGAGTAAGCCAAGGTCTTCTCTAACCTGGTTCCCCCAGCAGATACACTTTTGTAAGAAAACACTGTTTGTAGGGGGACTCATGTGAGGCCCCAAGCACCCTAGAAATGATGTAAATGAACCTAAGTCCTAGACTTCCAAGGATTCAATCAGAGACACTCAACATTGTTTAGAAAACCACAACCCCCAACTGCCTTACCACCCAACCTGCTACTCACCTTGGTTTCAACTGAACTCAGACAGAAAGAGACCATTGCAGAGGGCTGCCATTTGGAAAGGAGATAATGGAAGTTGGCACAGGAAAGTATTTTCAAAAAAGACAAGCTGCATCCACGATTATATTATTTGTTCACTCTGTCTTCTAGGTTGGCTCTTCAAGAAAAGGGCCAGTAAAGAATTTATGACGTTTGGCACATTGCCCAGTTCCTTCTGCCAGGATATATCAGGGCCTCCCTGTCAACTAGATCTGTGCTTCTCTGTCACCCCAGCTCTACTGGAGACAATGATGGCTTGTCTGCTGTCCTTTGCTTGTGTCAGAGCTGGGCAGCTTGCAGCAAGATCACCTGAGGAGGTGCATTCTCTGCCTAGTCTCTGACTAGCTGCCATCCACACAAATGTGCCAGAAATTTGTGGGAGAAATTTCTTTAAGAGATGCAGGGTGTAAGATATGGACAGATCAGGTGGCAAAGCAAATACAGGCTTCTCTCCTTCTGTTCAACAGCATGCAACCCTCTAGTTATACACTAGGATAGGTCAGAACATGCTGGCATTGGACTGACAAGTGCCTCTCCTCCCATTAACAAGTTAGAAGCAAATGAGGACTGTGGAACTTCAAAGGGAGCTAGGAGTCCAGCAGAGTCACGTGGTCTTACCAGAGTGAAGAGAGGGTATGTGCCATCCTAACGTGACTGGAGAAAAGGTGAAGCACAGAACAACCCTTGAATTGAATTAATTCTGTCAAAGGAAGGGCTTTGAAAACACTAACAAGGCGTGTTCCAGTTTCTGTGGCTACATGACAAATCACCCCAAACAGTGGGTTAATATAATAACTATCACATATTACTTATTATGTGGCAGCTGGGCTTGGCTGGGCTCCACTAAGTAAAACCTACCTAAAACTTACCATTAGTGGT
Organism: Bos indicus x Bos taurus; assembly: GCF_003369695.1. NCBI lineage: Eukaryota > Metazoa > Chordata > Mammalia > Artiodactyla > Bovidae > Bos > Bos indicus x Bos taurus. Next base: position 111,064,470 of record NC_040077.1, on the reverse strand, counting down.
ACTCACTTCTCCACCTCAGAAAACCCAATGTCAGCTTTTTGTGATAAATATTTTTAAATGTCTTCCTTATGCTCAGAGATTAAATTTGTAGGTACTATAATCTGCCTATGTGAATAATATCCAAAAATATTAATATATTAATCTACCAGAAAAGGTAAAATAAAGGTCACAAGTAATGTAATTAAAGTGAAAGTCACTCAGTCATGTCCAACTCTTTGAAACCCCATGGACTATACAGTCCATGGAATTCTCCAACCCAGAATACTGGAGTGAGTAGTCTTTCCCTTCTCCAGGGGATCTTCCTGACCCAAGGATCAAACTGAGGTCTCCTGCATTGCAGGTGGATTCTTTACCAACTGAGCTATTAGGGAAGCCCTATATATAATTAAAGGAATGCCATTAAGTAAATGCTCAGATATGATGAAATTAGGTATAAGTCAGTCAGAATGCTTGAACTATATGCAGAATTACTGTGAATGTGCCAGTTACAAATGCAGACTGACAAGAATATATTGCACTCGGGACTCAAGTGCAATATATATCAATAGCTTTAATATCATCATTAGTGTGATTTTCTAAAAAAAAGCAACTGTGTTAGTTTTCTAGGAGTGCTATACCAAAACCCCTAGATGGCTTAAACAACAGAAATATATTTTCTTAAAGTTCTGGAGGCTGGAAGTCCAAAATCAAGGTGTTGGCAGGTTTGGTTTCTTCTGAGGCATCTCATCTTGGCTTATAGATGGCCACCTTTCCCGCATCTTCCTTCTGTGTATCTGCATCCTAATTTCTTCTTCCTATAAGGATATCTGTCATACTGGACTAGGACCCACCCTAAGGACCCCATTTTTATTAAATTACCTCTTTTCAGACTGTATCTCTAAATATAATCATCTTCTGAGAACTGAAGTTTAGGGCCTCAACCTATGAATCTGGGGGGATACAATCAGTCCCATAAGAGAAACTAACTCCTGGTAAGGTCCTAATCAGAATGAAGCAGTATAATCTCCCCTCAAGTATTTTTCTTTTCTATAATAAACTTTCTATTTTAGATGGAATAGTTACGGATTTACAAAAAATTGTGATGATAGTACAAAGAGATCCATTTCCCCCTCTTATTAATACCTCACATTAATTACATTTATCACAATTAAGGAAATTATGTAAATATATTATTAGTAACTAGTCTACATTTCATTTGTCCCCTCAATTTTCAAAGTAATTGCATTCCCACAAAATTTATTGTATACTATTAAAACTATGCCTTCCCAACAAAAACAAAACATTATGTTTATTGTAATAGTGTTAGATTCTAGACTCAGCTCAATAAAAACAAGTTTTCCACTTGTATGAATATCCCTTTGGGCATTTGACACTTGTGAAGGCCAAGAGAGAATTCATTTGTGTAGGACTGTGAGACAGTCAGGCACCACCAGTTTCTCCCAACTAAATGCTAGTAACAGTACTTGAGTTATCATGACATGAAAAATGCCTCCTAGGGGGCAGAACTGGTTCCACTGTGAATGCTTGATTTGTTATTGTTGTTCAGTCTCCAAGTCCTGTCCAGCTCTTTTCGACCCCATCAACTGTAAGTCGCCAGGCTCCTCAGTCCATGAAATTCTCCAGGCAAGGATACTCTAGTGGATAGCCATTCCCTTCTCCAGGGGATCTTCCCAATCCAGGGATTGAACCTAGGTCTCCCACATTGCAGGTAGATTCTTTATTGTCTGAGCCACCAGAGAAGCCCCAAGGATAAACCACAATCTGGATATTTCTCATCAGAAAAGCATCATCATCCACTATTTTAGTTGCTTAAGAAGATTTGATTTTGTGATTTGCTCTTCTGAAATTGAGAGCAAGAACTTCCCTGATGGTCCAGTGGCTAAGACTCCACACTCCCAATGCAAGGAGGCCCCGAGTTTAATCCTTAGTCAGAGAAATAGATCCCACATGCCTCAACAAAAAAAAATCCCGTATGTGAAAACTAAGACCCTGCACAGCCAAAATAAATAAATGGGATTTTTAACTAAAAAAAATAAAATAAAATAAAATTAGAGGCAAACTGCTATTGTGTTCAATACTTGAGACTAACTGCAGGGTTATTTGATATACTTAAATCACCCACATCAAACAGCATCACAAACAAAAATCGTTGTAGTTTTATGCTGTTCCAAATTAGTCACACTGATGCATTTGTCAGTCAGTCTAATAAATAGTCCAAAGTTTAGGGTATACAATAATGGGGTAGAATTTGTCCCCTTGTTACACTTCTGGGGGAGAAAATTTACCATTGATCAAATCTTCTAAAACTATTTCAAATTTTGAATGGTAAATTGAATTTGAGGTGGTATGTATATATACAATTGAAAAAAAGATGAAGAACCACATGAAAAAGCATCATTATTTAATGAGTACTGTTGTGCCCAGAATGCCAGAGTGAATTCAACCCATATCTTTCTGACACCAGAGTCCTGTTTTCCAGCTCCACTCAACACCACATGGACGGGATGTCTCGGAAAGCAAGGAAAATGGATCAGGTACACAATGGATCATGTAGTATTTCTCCAACAAACCTCAAGAGGTTTCTTGTGGCAGAGAAAGAAGGGCTGCCCCTTAAAACACCTTATCCTCTATCACCTTTAGCTTTCAGTTTATCTTTGGACAAGACTCACATTTCACTCATATTATCAATGTCCAGGTCTAGGTTAAAGAGTCATACTAATCAATCACCTCAGATATGCAGATGACACCACCCTTATGGCAGAAAGTGAAGAGGAACTCAAAAGTCTCTTGATGAAAGTGAAAGTGGAGAGTGAAAAAGTTGGCTTAAAGCTCAACATTCAGAAAACGAAGATCATGGCATCCAGTCCTACCGCTTCATGGGAAATAGATGGGGAAACAGTGGAAACAGTGTCAGACTTCATTTTTCTGGGCTCCAAAATCACTACAGATGGTGACTGCAGCCATGAAATTAAAAGACGCTTACTCCTTGGAAGGAAAGTTATGACCAACCTAGATAGCATATTCAAAAGCAGAGACATTACTTTGCCAACAAAGGTTCGTCTAGTCAAGGCTATGGTTTTTCCTGTGGTCATGTATGAATGTGAGAGTTGGACTGTGAAGAAGGCTGAACACGAAGAATTGATGCTTTTGAACTGTGGTGTTGGAGAAGACTCTTGAGAGTCCCTTGGACTGCAAGGAGATCCAACCAGTCCGTTCTGAAGGAGATCAGCCCTGGGATTTCTTTGGAAGGAATGATGCTAAAGCTGAAACTCCAGTACTTTGGCCACCTCATGTGAAGAGTTGACTCTTTGGAAAAGACTCTGATGCTGGGAGGGATTGAGGGCAGAAGGAGAAGGGGACGACAGAGGATGAGATGGCTGGATGGCATCACTGACTCGATGGGCATGAGTTTGAGTGAACTCCGGGAGTTGGTGATGGACAGGGAGGCCTGGCGTGCTGCAATTCATGGGTTTTCAAAGAGTCGGACATGACTGAGTGACTGAACTGAACTGAACCGAAAACATATGTGCTTCAAACAACTGGACTGAATTGGAACTTTATTTTAGTTTAGTTTAGTTTTATTGTACTGGATCTTTGTTGCTGCATGCAGGCTTTCTCTAGTTGCAGTAAGTAGGGGCAATTCTCTGGTTGCCGAGCATGGGCTTCTCACTGCAGTGGGTTCTCTTGTTGCAGAGCACAGGCTCTGGGTACTTGGACTCAGTAGATGTGGCACATAGGCTTATCTGCCCCACTGCATGTAGAATCTTCCCAGATCAGGGATCCAACCCATGTGTCCTGCATTAGCAGACAGATTCTTAACCACTGGACCACCAGGGAAGTCCCTGAACTGGAACTTTTAAATTTTAAAATGTTGAATACGTTATTGCTTTAATGATTAGATTTTAAATGTGCCCAAAATCAACATTATTATTCTGTGTTTGGCTATGCCCTTCTCCAGTACATGAAAGAGTTGGGTAGTTTGAGATCTGCCAAGGTAATTATGTTTTTACACAGCTGGAGACTGTTCCACTTGACTAGGTATTGTCCACCAAGACCCTGTTTGTTCCTGCTCCCAGCATTCAGGAGTTTCTTCCACAGAGAAAAGTGAGAAGGGAACAAAGTCTTAATATTGTTGTTCCCTTTTAACTGATTTTCCTTTGATTACAACTATTGATTCATTGGAGAAGGAAATGGCAACCCACTCCAGTATTCTTGCCTGGAGAATCCCATGGATGGAGGAGCCTGGTGGGCTATAGTCCACAGGGTCGCAAAGAGTCGGACCCAACTGAGTGACTTCACTTCACTTCACGTTGATTCATTTGGGCTTCCCAGGTTGCGCTAGTGGTAAAGAACCCACTTGCAGGAGACATAAGAGATATGGTTAGATCCCTGAGTCAGGAAGATCCTCTGGAGGAGGGCATGGCAACCCACTCCAGTATGCTTTCTTGGAGAGTCCCATGGATGGAGGATGGTCCATAGGGTTGCAAAGAGTTGGACACGATTGAAGCACCTTAGCACACACATACACTTGCTGATTCATTTACAGCATGAAAGAAATTATGTATGTTATGTCCACATATTGAAAGATGACAGACATTTCCCAAAATATTAGTTAGAATAGTTTTTATAATTTCCATGGCCAATGAGAACCATAGTGCAAGTGATGACAATAATAGTTTGACCCATTTTTTTTTGAATGAATGGATATGACAAATTAAAACATGTAAATACACTGGAAAAGTCAAAGTAATCTGACATGACAAAGTCTCATCTGAATGTTATCATCTAGGGAACATAAATGGGTTTATTTTAGCAAAAGTTTTCAAAACCATATGTTTTGGATAATCTTTTTAGTCATAATTATTTGTATTTTGAGTCACTGAGTGATTCTCAAGGCCAGAAGAGATATTGTTTATAATACATTGAGTGGATGTTATAGTACTTTGTATTCTGTAATATCATCCTGAAATCCCAAGAGTCCCCCACAGACACTGTCCCTGTGGTACTGGGAAGGTTGCAACAGTGTAGGATTAAAGAGCAGGCTCTTTGCCAGGGGTGCATAACCACTGCTCTCAGAGATCCCACAGGTTTTCCATGTGACCTTGCACCCATGGGATCATTGTCTACACATGTTATCCGGCAGGGGTTATAAATGCTATAAGAGTTCAGAGATGACAGAAATCAAATAATATGGGATTTAACTAATCCCCTTCTTTCCTCTGCTTCCATCTTCTCTGGAAACATTCAAGGATGCTGTCTGTGATTGATTAGATTGTGTGTGCGTGGCTGATTCATCTAGGTCACTGTCATGAGAAAAATACCCAAGAAGGGTGCAATTACAATCTAATCATTGCAGTCTTAATGTATTCAAACCATTATGATAATTTGACAACAGCCAGATGAAATTTGAACTGTGTAACTAATCTTCCTTCCAAGTCATTTTTATTACACACCACCCCATTGACCACTAGGCAATGGATTTACAGGAATTGTTGAACATTCTTTGATGGTCTGTCATGACACTACCAAGGGAATTTGACATAAAAGGAAATACAATGGTTCATTTGTGGACCAGCATTCATAGATACCCAAGACTTAAAAATTATTCTTCCATTCAGCACACATCCACTCAGCTGCCATGTTCCCCACATGGGACTATATATCAGACATCAAAAGGTGAATAAGCCTTAGTCCTTGAGAAACACATCACTGAACCAGAAGAAAGACAGTGACCTATAAAATAATGCTGGCTGTCCACTATGGTAACCCTAACTGAATGTAGATATTGTACAATTAAGTACTTGTATTTAAACCAAAGATGTGCTGAAAGCACATAGCACACATCATATTTCAAAGAATTTATTGTTTATTATTGGTAATTTTTACATTGAAATGATATTTCTGGATATATTGGATTAGGTAAAATATATTATTGAAATTAACTGAGTGTGCTTTACTTTTTTAATGTGGCTGCTGTAAATTGTTAATTTTGTATTTGGTTCATGTTCTATATCTATTGGGCTGCAATGATAATAGCAGCGTAGTAGTGTTAGTCATTCAGTCATGTCCGACTCTGCGACCCCATGGACTATAGCTGGCCAGGGTCCTCTGTTCATGGAATTCTCCAGGCAAGAATACTGGAGTGGGTGGCCATTTCCTTCTCCAGGGACAATGATATAATGTATGTGCTGTATGTGTGGTATATGTATAGAAAGAAAGCTGTGCACAGAGGAAGTTAAAATATTCTGCTGGCAGAGATTTTGACCTTTAATATTGGTCTTTAAGAGATGTCTCTGGAGGAGGTTTGAGGAAAACATCACAGTGGAAGAATCATGAGCAAAGTCACAGAGGCCTTAAAGTGTTTGATATGTTTGTGGAATGGCAAATAGTTTCATGTGGAAAGAAGTAGCAGTAAACAGGCTGGGAAGGCATGCAGAGGCCCATGTGGGGAGTGTCTTGTTGGCCATGATAAAGAGGTCACCTCCATCCTATACACTAAGGAGCATCCTCAAAGGTCTTTAAGCAGGAGATTGACATACATGGCCAGGTCTTTTGTGTTCTGGGAGCAGACTGAAGAGGATGACAGGGAAGAAAACAGAGAAGAAAGACCATTAGGAAATTAGGTCAAGAGACTTCCCAGGTGGTCCAGTGGATAAGACACCACACTCCCAATGAAGGGGGACCAGGTCGGATCCCTGGTTGGAGAACTGAGATCTTGGACTGCAGCTAAACCTGCAAGACACAGCAAAGACCCAGCACAGACAAACAGATAATAAATAATAAAAAAAAGAAAGAAAATGATACCAAGAAGAATGAGAGCTCAAATAAGATCCCATGGTGGGATAAGTAGAGAGGAGTAAGACTCTATAAATGACTCCGAAAGCACCCAAGGGAATGGTGCTCACCTTGAAGTCAGAGGGCAGATTCTGTTCCCCAAGAGAATGTTCATTTTCTAGCTGCTAAATGTACTTATTATCAACCAATGACAGAGAATAAAACTGTTGAGAATCACATTCATTCTCAGATTCTTTTGAATTTGCACCATTTTTACATTCTTTAGGGCTTTTTTCCCATTCATCCTGAGTCCACTGAGGACTGTAAGAGCATCTACTTGCTCAGTGATCCCACATGGAGCACCTCCTCTTGGGACAGGCCCTCCTTTTTTTCATGTCGTGCTAGCCTATCATTGAAAAAGGCTAACCCACGTGGCCAGGCCTGGACTTGAATTGCTCTTCTTGCTTCCGCTTTCCTTTTGCACAAAGGCCACTGAAATCTGTCCTGTTTACATAATAGCTACTTCTGTCTTCTGTCATGTTTTCATTTTCCCTTGGGGAGAAAAATGCTATTCTCCCCAGGATTCATGAGAAAAAATGAAGAGTATAGTTCAATTAGCAACTCATGGGAAGCAGACTTTGGAGTGTTCCAAGCCAGTAGCAAGAGATGAAGCTGACAGAGAAGTTAGTGGAGACTAAGAAAGAAAGACTTCCCGGGTGGTGCTAGTGGTAAAGAACCCGCCTGCCAATGCAGAAGACTTAAGAGACACCGGTTTGATCCCTGGGTGGGGAAGATCCCCTGGAGGAGGGCATAGCAACCCACTCATTTTGGCCTGGAGAATCCATGGACAGAGGACCTTGGGGGGCTACAGTCCATAGGGTGGCACAGAGGCAGACACAACTGAAGTGACTTAACATGCATGTAAAAAAGAAAGAAAGACCGAGGGCAACACCACAACAATAGTTTATCCCAATAAAAGATGCTGGGAAGAGAAAGAGAAACATTTACTTTCGTTGTAAGAAAAACAGTAGATGAAGTAAGTGGGGAAAGAAAACACAAAACAGCCACTGGCTACAGCTATAAAATTAAGCATCTTCCTTTGTTTAAATCTGACTGTGTCTTTGTTCTTAAGAGCCCACAGGATGATTATTACAGGTATTATCTTCAGATATTCACATCACCCTTCTGAGTGGAACCTCCTGGAGTCCTGTGTAGCAAAACGTGACCCTGAGTTATAAAGAGAAACATTCCAAGACATCTCAATCTATGACTCAAGGAGTGAAACCACATGATCTGCTGGTAAGGAAAGTGTAGGGGATTCCATTCTCTAAAGTAAACATTCAAAAGAATTCTAAAATCAGCTACTGACCACCAGGACATCTTTAAAAAAAAAAAAAAAAAAACTGCTAGGGGCCGGGAAATCAACCCTGAATATTCACTGGAAGGACTGATGCTGAAGCTGAAACTCCAAAATTTTGGCCACCTGATGTGAAGAGCCAACTCATTGGAAAAGACCCTGATGCTGGGAAAGATCAAGGGCATGAGGGGAAGGGGACAATAGAGGATGAGGTGGTTGGATAGCATCACTGGCTCAAAGGACATGAGTTTGAGAAAACTCTGGGAGATAGTGAAGGACAGGGAAGCCTGGCATACTGCAGTCCATGAGGTAGCAAAGAGTCAGGACTTATCGACTGAACAACAAAGGGGCCGGGAAGCTGGAAAATGCCTAAATCCATCAGGGTGTGTTTGTTACAAGCAACAGGAACTGACTCCGGCTACATTAAGTTAAAAAAAAAAAGGTTGAAAGACTATGGAATAACTCACAGAAATGAAGGAAAAGCACACTGGTCAAATTTTCAGAAAAGCCAGGAATCAGGAAAGCCCTGAAGAGGCAGATAGCGACAACCAAGGTACAGTCTGCTCAGGGCTCTGCCGCTAGAATTCATAAGTTCAATCAAATTCTCTGGATTACACTATGTGATATTCACACCTTAGGAAGAGAGCTTCTTACCAGCCTCGCTTGGATCAACCACCCGCTTCTAGCCAGGCAAGACAGAATTCCTTGATTGGTAGTTGCACCAAGTCTGAAAACAACAGAGTAAATGTAGTTGAGTTCCCCAAAAGAAGAAGAAGGGGTGCTGTGAAGACAAAAACAGGTGTCCCCTACAGGACCCATGTCCTTTCTTTGTTCATGTTCTCCACTATTCTAACTCTCTCATCTATAACCTATCCACTCTTATGGTCTACCTTCAACTCACTTTCTCTAAGAAGTCTCCTCTGGGTACTCCAACCCTTCTTGACCTCTTTCTCTTATGAACACATACAAGTAGTCATTCACATAATCATTCAACAAATATATTGAGCCTTCACAGTATGCCAGGTATTCTATTGCATATCCATTCTGCATGTGATAGTCTTGCTTCTTCCCATAATGTTCTAGATATAATCGTTCATATTTGGAAACTCAGTTAAGACTTAACAGCATTTATAGGTTGCTCATCAGTCATTGCTAGCATGAGAGGGGTCACCTTTGGGTCAGATAAGATAGCCTAGACCCAAGCTCTGAAATAGTCTTAATAACCTATATCACACGATTACTGCTAAAACCAAAGTTCTTAGAGATCCTTGCAAGACAGGTTAATTCTAAGTGATAGACGTACAGATACTCAATTTACACTTAATTTGTAGTTATTAACCCACTCAATAAACAAATATTATTGAATGTCTTTTCTATATAGGACACTTTACTAGGTAGAGCTGATATTCAGCAGCACACACTGGTACACTTGTATCAGTTGTTAAAATTGTGAAAACTCCCATGCTGGCTGGTAAATAACCAGTGTCCTGAGCCTCCAAGACCTCCATCATCACTCCAGCCATTTCCATTCCTATGCACCTCTCCAGGACTCCTACCTTTCCACAATCCGAAGACTAAGGGTTAACCTCTGACATACAACTCTGCTCCAGCCCTTGGGCCCATGTTTGTTCTCATAAGTATCCTGTCATCCTGTTGATAAATATTTTTAATATCACTTTGTTTCTAAGTACAGGAGTGGATACAAAATGGGCAGATCCTAAAGAGTTTAAGGATGGAGTACTGCCAACAATAAAAAGGAATAAAGTGGATCAATCTCAAAAACATTGTGCTAAGTGAAAGAAATTAGACGAAAAAAAGAGCACAAACTATGATTTCATTTATGTGAAGTTCTAGATCAGAAAAAAAAAAAAACTGTGATAATATATATCAGCAGAGTAGTTCCCTGGGATGGGATGGAGAAGAGTTATTGATTGGAAAGGGAAATTGTTGGCAGTGATGGAAATGTTTTATAGTTTATAAGGGAGGGGTGCTTAAAGTCTGTTCACTTTGTTGTATGTAAATATACATAAAAAAGAACTTACAATCCAATAAGGAAGATGACACCTCCAAAAATGAGTTTAACACTGGTCAGGAAGCCTAAGTCCCACAGAGAGACACTACTAGAGCCTGCAGAGCCAAATGTTATAATTACCTCTCTTGTGTTGCACAGCACTGTCTGATTCTAGATCTTCCTGTGACTGCAAGCAAGTTATTTTAGCTCCCTCAGTTTTCTTATTTGCAAAATAATGACACTAAAGTAGCTACCTAAGGAGTTGTGAAAGTCAAATGAGATATCCATTGAAAGCACTGAGAACATCCGGCACATAGTAGATACACAATGTTCACTTTTAAATTAGGCAATAACTAAATTCCAGAGAAGAGGTCATGCTCAGTTAGGAGAGCGTTGTTGTTCAGTTGCTCCGTCGTGTCTGACTCTTTGCAACCCCATGGACTGCAGCACGCCAGGCTTCCCTGTCCATCACCATCTCCCAGAGCTTGCTCAAACTCATGTCCATTGAATTGGTGATACCATCTAACTATCTAATCCTCTGTTGTCCCCTTCTCCTCCTGCCTTCAATCTTTCCCACCATCAGGGTCTTTTCCATATCGGGTGGCCAAAGTATTGGAGCCTAAGCTTTAGCATCAGCCCTCCAAATGAATATTCAGGACTGATTTCCTTTAGGATTGAGTGGTCTGATCTCCTTACAGCCCAAGGGACTCTCAAGAATCTTCTCCATCACCACATTTTGAAGGCACGAATTCTTCAGTGCTGAGCCTTTTTTATTGCCCTACTCTCACAGGAGAGCTTTGAGGAAGCAGCATTTGAGTTGAGTTTTGAATTGTTTATAAGACTTGCACATAGGGAGATAGGAGGAAATTATATGTGTGTTACTCACCTAGGTACTCTATCCAAGAATTCTCTTCAGTGTTACTTCCTGATTATCCCTTTGACTACATGACTGCCCTTTCTACGTGCTTTCCAAGCACCCAATACTCTCTTGAGCAGCACTTACTATACTTGCATTTAATCAATACATTCATTAATTAGCATTTAAATAATATTTATTTCATGTGTATCACTCTTCTCCAGTAGACTAGAAGCTACAAGTGGTCAAGGTGCTCACTTGCTGCTAAGTCACTTCAGTCGTGTCCAACTCTGTGCGACCTCATAGACGCCAGCCCACCAGGCTCCCCCGTCTCTGGGATTCTCCAGGCAAGAACACTGGAGTGGGTTGCCATTTCCTTCTCCAATGCATGAAAGTAAAAAGTGAAAGTGAAGTTGCTCAGTCATGTCCGACTCTTAGCGACCTCATGGACTGCAGCCCACCAGACTCCTCCATCTGTGGGATTTTCCAGGCAAGAGTACTGGAGTGGGGTGCCATTGCCTTCTCCTTTATATACCCAGGTCCTAGCAAAGAAACTGACAGAAATTATTAGTAAATAAATAATAAATTCATGATTTATTTTCTATAAATCAAGTTATCATTTCACCCCATTCAACTCAATGTGGAGTACGTTTACTCAGTGTGTGGGCTGGGTCCCTCAGTGGGCTAACACACTAGTTCTATAAGTTTCTCCAGGTGAATGTAGGGCAAGCTAGCTATTTATATTCCTATACAGATCAGTGGATTGGAATTGGAGTTCACCTGCATAAATTTCTTGTTACGTATATCTGCTATTGATACTATGCATAAAATGGATAACTAATGAGAACCTACTGTATATCACAGGGAACTCTACCCAGTGGTCTGTGGTGATCTAAATGGGAAGGGGAAAAGAGGGGATATATGTATATGTACAGCAGATTCATTTTGCTGTACAGTAGAAACTAACACAAAATGTTGTTAAGGAGCTATACTTCAATAAAAATTAATTTAAAAAATTTTGTTACAAACAAGGGAATGTCTGTAAAGCATTTTTTCACTGTGTCTATTCCCTGGTGGCTCAGATGATAAAGAATCTGCCTGCAATGTGGGAGATCTGGGTTCAATCCCTGGGTCGGGAAGATCCCCTGAAGAAGGGAATGGCAACCCACTTGCCTGGGAAATCCCAAGGACAGAATAGCCCAGTGGGCTACAGGCCATGGCGTAGCAAAGAGTCAGACATGACTGAGTGATGTGAAAAATGCTCAAAAAATGGTTGCATCAATATGATTCCCTTCACCCAATTCACAGAGTAACAGCACTCCATCCACGATGTTGTTATGCCAAAAACATATCAAAATGTATGTTCTGATATCAAAATATATCAGAACACTCCTGACTATTTAGACCTTTCTTCTCAAAGTCCTCCCCCAACTCCCAACTGGCAGACTATGGAATAAGGCTCAGTATGCTTGGTCTCCATTGCGTGTATCTCACCCAAGAATGCATTGCAGAAAAAAAAATTCAATAGCAACTGTTTGGCTTCCCTTTCCTTTCTACCTACCCAAGACTGTATTTTCTAATTTTGCCCATAATGAGTTTGTGAGTTCTGCAAAAACACTTTAAATTTACAAAAATCTCACACCTACTCTATCTCATTTTACATTTAAATTAACCTCATTATAACATTTTTCAATATGGGATTAGAAAATTAGAAACAGACAATATAATCTGTCCCAGGACACAAAAAGAGCAGGGGGAAGGGCCAGGATTTCAAATCCGAGTCTTCCAGCTCTGAAACTTGCATTCTTCAGCTTCTGATCTAGAAGTAATTTTCCAGGAATTTCTACCATAGAAGAATGATATTTCTGAGTATCTTTCAGGCTTGGTATGATGAAGCCCAACATCTGATTTCTTTTGACCCCAGGTCTAAACTTCAGGGAAATCAGATTGCACTTGATAAGCACAGCCTGAGGCTTCAAGACTTTAATTAGTCACTGTCCTTGTATGAATTTTCTGGAGTAAGAACTCAGCTGAGTCAAGTGCAATCTCCAGCAAGTAAATATCACTGGGAAAATTCCCACCCTGGAGAAGTAGTAAAATAGCCTGTGACACTAGTAGAGAAAAATAAAGTCCTAAATGTAACAGCCTCCAGAATTGACCAGATAGGATCATCCAAACGTTTGCTGGACTCTGCTTCTGTGGGTTTGTTTTTTTTTTTTTATGCATCAAATTTATTCAAATCCAATGAGATGGAGTTATTTCCTTTTTATATACCTTGTTAATTATCTCCTTGTGTGTGTGTATGTACAGTTAAGGGTAACTGTAAGAGTTCTTTTTACCTTAATAAAGCTACCAAATTCTAATGAGATAAATGTGAAAGTACCTAGGATTCTTCAAGGCATGTGTGGGTACTTCATAAATGCTTATTAACCTGGAATCTGCTGAAATTTCTTTCTGGGAGCCTTTTAGCTTTTCAAAGTGGACACCGAGGCCAGTTTTTATCCTAACCCTACCGTGGAACTAAATATACCCAGAATACAGAGTTCTTTTGAAACCTTAGTTCCTTGCCTAAGGATTTCCAACCCGTCAAAATACTACTAAATGGAGTTTCAAAGTCAAAATAATCAGACTACTTTTCACCACAAACCCTGGAGAAATAAAACTGCTAGCAACTCATTAGAAAGGCTGAGGAAAAGCTATCTTGTGGGCTGGCCAAAATAGTCTATCACTGTTCAGAATTTTCTCTGGGGTGTTTCCTCTCTAAATATTGCAAGGAAAAAAATTAGCTGTTTCACACATGCATATGTCTAAAACCATTGGCTCAAATTTCACACACAGAGACACTGACAAGCTCCTTCTCTCTGAAAGGAGAAATGCAAACCAGACTGATGCTACCTCATTTGCATTTCCCCCTCTCTAAGCTGCTTTCTCAGTAAATGCCATGATTTTAAAATGAAGTCTGGTTTGTTTCCAACATCCAAAATGTCTTTATTTGCACCCTGAAAATGCTGATGTCAATTGCCTTACAAATCCAAGGAGGAAAAAATACCAATTAATTGTAGTCTAGAAGACTGTTGAATCTCTAATAATGTTAGGCCCAGAGCTTGTCAGCACTGTATCTGTTGCCATAGTTACCTGTGAGGGATGAGAACAACTGCATATCACTTAGCTAAATGATCCCACATGGCACCTTAGTGATTATTAGAGGGAGATCTGATATTCCTCCAGTGAAGCTAGCAACCAAGTGAAATGGTCTCTATAAGCAGGGTTTTCTCAGGGTTTTTTTTTTTTTCCCTTCCAGATCCCAACAGAATGATCCCTTGATAACTCTTAAAAGCAATTTTTCAACCTTTGCTTTCAGAACAATTTAGAAATGCAATGTGATAAAAACTGACTTGCTGAATCACTCTGGATTATATAATAATACCAGCTTTTCCCACTACCAAAGAGTGAAAAATATGTTAACGTGCATTGTCCTAGCTTACAGGATAGCAACCAAACTGACCTTTTCTCTTAAATGGCTGGTTTCATTCCAAAGTAGGTGTGGAGGGAATCAGTCCAAGGGTGTACTTTAGTAGGTGTATATTTTACTAACTTAAACGAATGAAACACATTGTCACATTTATTTAAACTGTTTATATATGTAGATGTGCCCACAATTTAAAGATTCTTGGCAGCGTTTACTGAGCCCCATGCCCCTTCCATCGAAGGAGAGGGTTGAGAATCAGAAACAATCTGTTTAAGGTTAGCCCTGCTTGTTCCAGAAAGCTCACACAGAGCCATTCTTAGCTCCTTAGAGGCTCTTATAAGAAAAACAAACACAAGAGTCAAATCCCTTTAGAGAAATAGTGTTAAATTTAATATTTAGCATGGAGAGGATTTAAAGTCTTGATGATAAGAGAAATAATGCACTTGGCATATAAGACTAGATTGTGTTGTTAAATGAAATACACACACACACACACACACACACACACACTTTCTGTGGTGAAATATACTAGAAGGCAGTGAAATACACTAGAAGGCTGAGGTCCAGTGCCTCAATCAACATGTGCAGTGCTGGACGCTCTATATTTTCCAAGATGAAGGGTCTTCACAAGTAACTGCTCCAAAAATGTACAGGAAAGAAGGTGTTTTTTTTGGCCAAGAATTGAATAGTGTTTTTTGCTTTTCAACAAGAAAAGCACAGAGGGAGGGTATGGGGAGGGAGGAGGGAGGAGGGTTCAGGATGGGGAACACAGGTATACCTGTGGTGGATTCATTTCGATATTTGGCAAAACTAATACAATATTGTAAAGTTTAAAAATAAAATTAAATTAAAAAAAAAAAAGAAAAGCAAAGATAATGCAAATGGGTATTAATCTTTCCCATCTGATACAAACTTTGCAAGAGAAACATGCACACACCCAAGCATACCTGCACACCTACATAGGCAAAATATATTCATAAACATGAGGATACCACTGGGATTTTGGAGTCCTAGGATTTCATGAGTAACATTTTTGTTCCTATGGTTGTTTCTCAGCTGCCTGGGATAACCTGAAAGTTTCTAGCCTCATTTCCCTAGTGGTTCTGTGTCAGAGAAAAGAGCAGAAAATGAAATCGAAGGCCCTTATTTCATCAGCTGCCACAGGAGGGGACAGCAGAGGGAACTGAAGGCTCAGGCTGGCAGCCCGCCCTTTTACTCACAGAGGAAAATTACCAGAACTCTCTGCAGAGCAGACTGAGAGCAGCCAGAAGCACTGCCTGGTGCTCTCCTCTCCTCTGAGACTGAGCAGACACGGCTTTATAAACACAGCAGCAGAGAGAAACCAGGATTCCACAGCGAGGCAGAGCAGGCCGCCTCCAACCAGGTGGTCCTCCTACCCTGTCTGTAGACGTTGAACAGACGGCATGAAGCACTCACGGCAAAAGTACCGTCTAGAACAGCCAGCTGTTCCCAGAATCGCTGCAACACTGGAAGCCGGCAGAGTGGCCCTCGTGGCGAGGGTGGGCGCTCTGGCTTTTTCATCATACATTGTGGAAATGGATGCCCCCAGAAACCCACTGGCTTATCCAGTCACCTGGCAGACATGAGTGCACTTCCGTGGACTCTATCCTCTGGGATCACAGAGTCGCCAGGGCCCACGGGACTCCCAGCACAGAGAACAGAGGAGGGAAAAGTCAACTGAATACTGTATTGTAGAAATAGTAGAGATGTCAGTTTCTTGCCTTAGCTTATATGAATTTTGAGTCTTATAAAGGTAAAGACCTCTGACTATACCCTGCTATATTCCAGCTCCTAGGAGGAAAACTGGTTCAAAACGGGGCTTAGAATATATGACATGAATGAATGAATGAACAAATGAATGAGTGAAACATTACCTACTTTTCCTCCATAACCAACCCTAATCTTCGAAAAAGCTATGTGCATGTGTGAGGTGTAGTGTGTGTTCCCATTGAAATCCAACTTCTGAAGTACAATTGGCCTTCTCTATCCACAGTTCTGTATTTGCAGATTCAACCAACTGGAGGTCAAAAATATTCAGGGAATAAAAAAAATCCAGAAAGTTCCAAAAAGTGACACTTGAATTTGCTGTATGGCTGGCAACTATCTACATAGCACTTACTTTTTAAAAGATTTTATTTTGTATTGGGGTATAGCCGATTAATGAACAATGTCGTGACAGTTTCAGGGGCACAGCAAAGGGACTCAGCCATACATATACATGTAGGCATTCTCCCCAAAACTCCCTTCTCATCCAAGTTGCTGCATAACACTGGACAGAGTTCCATGTGTACATAGCACTTACATTTTATAGTCACAACTATTTATATAGCAGAGCATCATATTAAGTGCTATATGTAACCTAGAGATGATTTAAAGCATACAGGAAGATAAGCATAGGTTATATGCAAATACCATGACATTTTGTACAAGGGATTTGAGCATCCTCGGCATATGGTACTCACAGAAATCCTGGAATCAATCCCCAGTGGCTACCAAAGGATGACTGTACTAAAGCCCAGGGGAAAATAAGATCTTTCTCTATGTATATAGTTAGACAATGAAAATAAAATAAGGTCTGGTCAAAACATCCTACTAATTGGAGATTTTTGAGTCTAGCAATCCCATGGATAATCCATACATTTGAATATTTTAATAATTAATTCTTACCTTCCCTTTGTGGGTAGGAACCTGAGCCATCCCTAACAAAGGGAATATGGGGAAAACTGAACCAAGATCAACACTCTAAGGAAGGACTCTTAAGACACCACTTGAAGGAGAAAGGGGCTTCCCAGGTGGCTCAGAGGTAAAGAACCACCTGTCAATGCAGGCGATGCAAGAGACATAGGTTCGATCCCTGGGTCCCTGGAGGAGGAAATGGCAACCCACTCCAGTATTCTTGCCTAGAGAATCCCACGGACAGAGGAGCCTGGCAGGCTACAGTCCATAGGGTCGGACAGAGTCAGACACAACTGAAGTGACTTAGCACACACACACGGAAGGTGGAAAGCAGGCAGCTACCAGCTGACAGTGGAAATACAACTGCTAAAATGGCACCCTACCACCCTCATCATCCACCGTCTCCTGGTTAACCCTCAGGTTACTTGTTGTCCCTCCCTGGTATCTCCCAGCTAGGCTTCCTGATGTGGATGCTCTCATTCCAAGGATCACATCTACTCTGGACATTCTCTTTGACTAGATTTTTCCTGTATTCCAATTTCAGGTGAAGGGTATGCCCCCTCCCTCACCTCTGGTGCTTTAGAGCTACTGCCGCCAAGGGAGGACCATTGGTCTGGATACTCCAGAACAAGGAATAAGGACCACTGTGAGCCATTAGCCCCTTTCCAAGCAGATTCTACTGAGTGAGGGAGCTTTCAGAACTTCTAGAGTAGCACAATCTCCTGGGAAGATCATTGTCAGTGATACTGGCAGCTAGGTTCTAAGTGCTCTTGCCTCCAGCATGACTGTCTCTTCTTTAGTCCAGAGCATCTTGCAAAAGTACTTTTTCCAAGCTGTATTCACATAAAGGGTAAAAAGATACCACACTAAAGATTCTTCACCTAAACCTGCTTCCCCAATTTAGACAGGTCAACAGTGCTGCTGCCCATTCACCCACATGGAAAAGGCAGCACGTTTCCGTATTCGTACTGAACACAGCCAAGACATTACATGCTTAGTTCTCAGGAAAAAATGAGTTGTCAGTGGAAGACCATTAAAGTCTAGCTTTTAGACTTTAATAATGGATGGCTAAATGGGTCCCAAAGGCCCTTTGGGGTTGCCAAGGTCATGTTTTCTTGTGATCTTCAGCTGAACAGGCTGGAAGGGAAGATTCCGAAGAGCTGGGAGTGAGTATGAAAAGGAAAATAAACAGAATGGAGAGACAGCTGGAGTGCGGGTGCCTGAGCTCCTTCTGAACTCTGCACAGGGAGACCTCACGTGATCTCCTCTCTTCCCTTGGAAGCAGGGACCAAAGGACAGGGCCCTGCCTCAAAGCCAGATCGGGAACCCCAACTCGCTTTTCAAAAGTCCATGGGGATTTTCCTCTCTAGTCTTGAACTTGATACTCTAATATTTAATATCAAGAAGGGCCTCGATCCTATTTGCAAAGAAGAAATAAGGACACAGATGTAGAGAACAAATATATGGACACTAAGGGGTAAGGGGGGTGGGAAGAATTGGGAGACTGGGATAAACATATATATACTATTGATACTATGCATAAAATAGAGAACTAATGAGAACCTACTTATAGCAGAGGGAACTCTACTCACTACTCTGTGATGACTTGAATGAGAAGTCCAAAAAGGAGGGGATATATGCACACGTAAGAGTGATTTACTTTGCTGCACGGCAGAAGCTAACACAACACTGTAAAGCAACTGTACTCCAATAAAAATTATTCTTTTAAAAAAGGATAGCTTTGTTTTCACTTCTTTTCTGTCTCAAGTATTATTCTCTGTGCTTTGCTATTGTTGTGTAGTCACTAAATCGTAAATCCTACTCTTTGCAGCCTCATGAACTGTAGCCCGCCAGGCTCCTCTGTCCATGGGATTTCCCAGGCAAGAATACTGGATCAGGTTGCCATTTCCTTCTCCAGGGGTTCTCAATGCTTTAATCTCTTCTAATTTCCTTCCTTTCTCTGTTTTCCATAGCTCTGTTCTTGGCCCTCCATCCCATTCTCACCAAAATAAACGGGAAAAGAATTCTCAGGAGGGGAAAATATAACTTTCTCATTACAAAAATAAACTTCTGGTGTTTGTCCTTAGAGATTATCCTAAATAACATATAGGTTTCCACTCATTCAATAACTATCAAACTCTACCGAGTCCTGTGCAGAAGACATCAAGGAGAACAGAATAAAAACCTTGCTATCCCAGGAATCCTGTTGTTAGAATAATTTTTTGTGTGTGTGCCTTAAGCCTTTCATACAGATAGAAGCCAGACATTGTGGAAATATAGTGGAATAAACTCTTAATTGTCCACAGATATATAGAAGAAAGCTTCTTAGAAGGGGTGACATTTGAGCTTAAAGGATGAATAGTAAATCTCTGTGCAGTCAAAAAAATGGAAAGAGCTTATGAGACTGAAGGAAAATCATCTTAAAACATGAGAAGATGCAAAATGACTTGTCTATTCAGGAGACTACATCCAACAGCAGTATTTAGAGATGAGGCTAAACAAGTAGGTGGCAGCTGGGGGAAAGGGTCTTACGCTCTGCATTTAAAGGTTGAGACATTGTCTCATTTAGACAGGGGAAATTGAAGTGTTTAAGTCAAAGAGCATCATGATCAAGTTTGCATATTACAAAAATTCCTCAGGGGAGTTCCCTGGTGGCCCAGTGGCTAAAACTCTGCACTCCCAATGTAGGAGGCCCAGGTTTGATCCCTTGTCAGGAAACTAGACCCCAGATGCTGCAATTAGGACCCAGCACACCCGAATAAATAAATTATTTTTTTTAATTCCAGCTATGGTGCTGGAGATCATGCAGCCAGGACAAGACCAAAGGCAGGGAAACTAGTGAAGAGGTACTGACAAGTCCAAGCCAGGGGCGGCGAGGCTCTGAACTAGAGCAGTGGCGAGGATTAGCAGAAGGGGCTGCATGTTTTTGGCATTCAGTTCCCAAGGTAACATTTTTTTTCTGCCTCACCCTGTGATGTAGAATCAGACGAGATATTTGCATTCTAAGGCAAGGATTGTGCATTTTCTTTGCTTATCTTTGTTAAAAATTCTCTTGCCCTGAGTCCAAGTGACTAGCTCAGTTAAGTGACTAGTGGTGACTAGTTAAGTGACGAGCTCAGTTAAGTGACTAGTGGTGGGGGCAGGTTGTCATTTTTGATGATGATGATGATTTTGATAATGCTCATGACAATCCTCATAGAATGTGAGAACAAGCTTCATAATCCTTTCAATTAAGATTGAACACCAATTATTCCTTCAAAAGGCTTGAGGTTAGGGTGAGAATACCATCATTGGAGGCCATTCTTTTCTTCAACTAAGACACTCCCAGACTCTACTAAACCTCCAAACCAAAGAACAGAAACATCTACTGAGTTTATGATGCTGAGACTTAAATATAGAGCTAGAGGCTTCCTCAGGTACATTCTTTAAAGAAAAAAAAAAAACTTTTTATTTTATATTGGAGTACAATTAACAATGCTGTCATAGTTTCAGGTGGACTTCAAAGGGACTCAGCCATACATACACATATACTCATTTTTCCCCAAACTCCCCTCCCATCCAGGCTGCCAGATAACATTGAGTAGAGTTCCCTGTGCTATACAGCAGGTCTTCATTGGTTACCTATTTTATTTTATTTTATTTTATTTTTTTGGTTACCTATTTTAAATACAGCAGTGTGCACATGTCCACCCTTAACTCCCTAACTACCCCTTCCCAACATCCTTCCCCCACTTGCATGCATTCTTGCTGATGTTTCCTCTGCTCTTTACTGCTCCACCAACACCTCCAGGCTCATCTACTATCTTGCCCCTTCTTGTCAAACTTTCACCAGATTTTTCATACCTCTCACCCTTGAACATGTTGTTCCATCTGACTAGGCATCCTTCTCTCTGTCCATTCTGGCTGGGAGACTTCAGCTCACCTCTCAGTTTTTAGCTCCAAGGACATCACTGCCTCTGCAACCATCTCTGATTCCAGAATGGAGTTGGTTGTTCAATACTTTGTCCATAGTACTATGCACAACACTGTGTTATAGTACTTACATACTACACTGAAAGAAAGAAAACTTGATATGAACAAACCAGTGAAGAACTTAAGAAATGGCAATCCACTCCAATATTCTTGCCTGGGAAATGCTATGGACAGAGGAGCCTGTTGGGCTACAGTCCATGAGGTTGCAAAGAGCGACACATGACTGAGCGACTAACCAACAAACAGCATAATCATAGGAAAAGACAAATACAACAGTGAAGTATAGATTATAAAGCTAATATAATCCAGTAATGACCAGTGATTAAGAACTGGGACAAAGTAGCATCAATATGTGTATTTTTCTGGAGAGAGAGACAATAGCTTATGTGACTCTCAAGGGGGGTCTACAAAACAAAATATTTAGAAATATATTTGTTCTAAAAAAGTGAGAAAAAGTTAACAAAATATTCTAAAGAAAATGAAATGCTCTAATATATTTCTGTTGAGGCTTGTTATACAATCATTTTATGGAACTGATTCATTAAATGCATCAATAAGGAACAGAAATAGTAAATGTAAATACATCAATTAAAAAGGAAATTTTAGCTCAAGCAGGAAAAATAATGGAAATGATCCAATGAGCTTGGCTCTCAAGTCAGACAAAGCCATATAAGCTATCTAAAATCCCACAGCATACAATTTTAGAATCTGTAGGTGTTAAAAGTCCCTAAGAATATAAAAGTTTATAAAAGTGTATACTTACATTTCTTAAAATTCCATAAAATTCAAAGATTTGGACAAAGAAGGGAAAGACACGTACATATTATGAGCTTATCGACTTGGTGGGAGCCGTGAGCTTCTCCCATGAGACAGAGAAGTTAAAGCAAAATCAATTAAAGTGCATAACTTGTATTCATGAAAATGGAATAAGTGATCATTCGCCTCATAAACTTAAGGAATCTTTGACATTACAACATAAATACATATCCTTAAGATTACAAACAAGAATCTGGATGTATTCCAGGCCTAAATCTCTGCTGATAATACTATCAGTAGCAACAAAACAAGCTTCAAGGGCCCAAGGTCCTTTCATCTGTCCTCACATGGTCCTCAGGAACACGGCCTCTGCGGCCCTCCTAAAGGAGTCAATTCTTTTCCAGTTATTTCTTCCAACACCCAGAAGACATGTTGCTGCTGTTGCCCTTTGACAGCATGAGAGCCAGCTAACAAGCCAACAGCAAGCTTCACATCAGCACATCCTGTCCATCAAGAGAATGGGTCCACACAGAGAAAGCTTGAAGAAAGAGCTGTCTTGACGCTAGAGGGACTGGGCCCTGTGAAATTCTCCTGACCACTTTCACAGACAAAGCCTCCCTTCTAAGTCAATCAAGCACCAGAGACCCAGAGACCACAAAACTTACCCTCGTACAAAGTGCCATCAAACAATGATGAGCTTGACTCTTCTGCAAATCACAGGTACCTTAAAAATCTAGGAAGGAATGCTCATTGTCTTTGCCCTGTGGCAGCTTTAACCTAGAATACAAAGGTAGTTTTTTGAGGCACCCTGACTGATCAACATAAAACCACAAAGAGCTATGAGAAGACACAGGACAAGAAACATCAGAACTGCTAGTATATTCTGGAAAACCCCTAAACTGATGATACTCACTGTGGAATAAGAAAGTCTTGACCTTTTCTCTAGCTGCGGTTTGCTTCTGCCCACTAGGAAGGGCCTCTTTCCCTTCCTCATCTTGTCCACTTCCTTCAAATCTCTCTTACAGTAACAGCGAAGAATGATAATCCCTAGAAAGTCATAATATCAGCTTGGGACTTTCCCGGTGGTCCAGTGGCTAAGACTCCACCTTCCAGTGCTAGGAGTGTGAGTTCGATCCCTGGCTGGGAACTAAGATCCAAATATGCCGTAGGATATAGCCAAAAAGTAAACTAAAAAAAAAAAAAAAAAAAAAACTTATAATATCAGCTAAATTAGAATATAAGTATAATAGAGAGGCCTGGTGTGCTGTAGCTGATGGCCTGGCATTTTTCCACCCAATATTTATCCAGAATAAGCTCCTTACTGCCAATTGGATTATCATATAGGTACTTACTACTGAAAATGTGGTCCCCAGACCAGAAGAGGCAATAGCACTTGGAAACTTATGAGAGAAATTCAGAATCTCAGAGCCCCTGCCCAGAGCCACCTGATCATAATCTGAATTTTTCTAAGATTCTCAGGTGGATTCTTGTGCATGCATTAATGTTTGAGAAGTCCTGATGCAGAATATGGGCCTCCCAGCCAGGCTGTGCTAGTAGTAAAGAACCCGCTTGCAATGCAGGAAATGCAGGAGACATGAGTTTGATCCCTGAAGTCAGGAAGATCCCCTGGAGGAGGGCATGGCGACCCACTCCAGTATTCTTGCCTGGAGAATTCCCACGGACAGAGGAGGCTAGTAGGCTACAGTCCATGGGGCTGAAAAGAATCTGACATGACTGAAGTGACTTAGCATGCGTGCACGCATGCAAGAACAGTGCAGAATATACTATCTATCCTGTCCCTGGCACCTGGAGGACAAGACAGGGGAATGGCAGTCACATTTCTACTTCAACTATTGGAGGAAGGAAGGAGCAAGCTATGGGCCCCAACATGTTCTTAGTACAGGAAGAGGAGATTTGGATGGTGATGGTTATATGCCACTCTCAGATAGACTGGGGCCTTGCAGACTTGAATGATTTTTGTAAATGCAATTCAACCTCACTGTACTCTATTCTAACTAGCTAACTTTTTTTTTTTTTTTACCATTTACTGTATGCACAATTTCATATAATCCTTCTCATGACCTATCAGTCGGTTCTGTTAACCACCATTTGCAGAGATGGAAGCCGAAGCTCAGAGTCATTAGTTAACTGGCTCAAGGTCACACAGCTAGGACTCTGTGTTTCCCTCCAGGCATGTCAGCCACAGCATCCACGCTCTTATCCTCAACACCAATGTCACTGCTCCTGTGTGGGACAGAGGTTCACAGCATGGCAATGAGCAAAACCTTTATGCACATCCGCATTCACATGACTGAGCTACAGATGGTCAGCCAAAGAAGATAACGATGAAAGTTCAAGGTTGCAGAGAGTCAGAGGCACATATTAGCTTTAAAGAGAAAGTCAGTACTTTGTAGGGAGGGGCCTTCCTCTGGTCCCAGGGAAATGGCTCCCAGGCTGTGATGCAGGATAGCCGGGCTCTGTGAAAAGGCTGCCTTTTGAAGCATTTTTCTGAAAGAGGGATGATCAAAGCTGATATCCTCCACAGGACTTTCCTGGCAGTCCAGAGGTTGGGAATTAGCCTTCCAATGCAGAGCATGGTGGCTCTCTCCCTGGTTGGGGAACTAAGATCCCACATGCCTTGGGGCCAAAACATAAAAACAAAAGCAATATTGTAACAAATTCAATAAAGATTTTTAAAATTATTCACATCAAAAAAATCTTAAAAAAAAAAAAAAAAAGCTGACGTCTTCCTTGAATGAAGCACTCAGAGCCACTGAGAGCCCCACAATAGCATCCCTGAGATGAGTGCTTGTCCACTTCTGTGCTCCCGCTTTAAGAGGAGGGTGGGCAAGGTCAGGTTACTGAGGGTGCAGGTAGAGGGAGGGGCGAGCAGTGGGGACAATGACTAATAGTGGGAGCCCTGTAAAAGGGCAGCTGGGAAGATTGTCACAAGCACAAGCGGGAGACAGGGGGCAGACATCCAGAGGAAGTGGTTTTCCTGAAGGCTTGCTAAGAGCACCAGAGGTTCTGGGAACACTGAGGACGCCGTGGGAAGGTGAGTGACCCAGAGCTTATAATATGTGTGTGCTTCTTGAGATCAGAAGATGTCTACTGACTGGCCCCATTTTTTAAATTGGAGCCCTCGTGGATAAACAAGGCTTCCAAATCTAAAAATCTTCATTTTAGTCAAATTCAGCCTGATTTCCATTGAAGGCCATGTTGTTGTGGCTTCAAGACAAGGCTTGAAAGCTCTCCTGAACTTCGGGACACAGGTGCCAGGCTCCCAAACAACTGAGTCCACCTTCGAGGATCAGAAGGGAAAGCAAGAGCAGAAGCACTTGGTCCGTTGCAAAGGTGAGTTGTTTGTGTGAGACACAGGCTGGCCTCGGGTCTCCCAGATATCAAAATCAAAGTGACTATATCCAGTGCAAGTGACTGTATCCAGGCGGCACAGCACTAAAGAATTCAGCTGCAATGCAAGAGATGCAGGAGATGTGGGTTCGATCCCTGGGTTGGGAAGACCCCCTGGAGAAGGAAATAGCAACCCACTCCAGCATTCTTGTCTGGGAAATCTCATGGACAGAGGAACCTGGCGGGCCACAGTCCATATAGTCGCAAAGAGTTGGACACGACTTGGCGAGTGAGCAGACACATACCCAGTGCGAGAGGCCAAAGTGCCCCCCACCAGCCAGACAGGTGCCCTCTGGATTCCCCAAGGCCCTTGGCCTCCCTGCAGAAACAGGGCTTGAAAAGATGAGAGTTTTCAGCAGCCGTTCCATCTGAAATCCTGGGGTTCAAAGATGTCGACAGTGTAGCTCATGAGGGAAGCTGGCCAGCAGTGTTGCTTTCTTTAATCTGAGCATTTAATTTTATTTTATATGGGAAATTCTCTTTAATCTTACAACAAAGAGGTTTATTTTAAGTCTTTAAAAAATCCCTTAAATTAAGGTTTGAGCCATAGGGCCAGAAATAGAGACAGGCTACATCAAGAGATGATCGTTGATTTGTCTTGTGTTGTCTTGTTTTCTTTGGTTTGTTTTGTTTTCTCATCCCCACTTCTTGATCTTTTTCCTTTTATTTGTAATCTATTTAATAAAAGATGAAAGTGGACTAGTTCCGAAGACAAAGCTGAAAGGTTCTTTTACTCCAGCGAGAGTGTGTCCTCATTCAGTGAACATGGGCTGGGCAGATCTGAATAACAAAGGGAGAGGGAGATTGATGTCTTACTCTACGTCTTGTTGTTCTGCTTATCCATTAACTAATTTGTGAAGTTATGTGCTTTGCTGTGCTGTGCTGACTCACTCAGTCTTATCTGACTCTGTGACTCCACGGACTGTAGCCCGCCAGGCTCCTCTATCCATGATTATTCTCCAGGCAAGAATACTGGAGAGGGTTGCCATGCCCTCCTCCAGGGGATCTTCCCACCCCATGGATCAAACAGGAGTCTTCCACATTGCAGGAGGAATTTTTACCATCTGAGCCACCAGGGAAGCCCTTGCGAAGTTAGAGACATCCTTAATTCTTTTTTTTAACTTTTACACTAAAATCAAGAGCAATTAACATACAACTATTATACTAGTGGGCTTCCCTGGTGACTCAGTGATAAAGAACATGCCTGCCAATGCAAAAGACTAGGGTTTGAGCCCTGGGTCGAGAAGATCCCCTAGAGAAGGAAATAGCAGTCCTCTCCAGTATTCTTGCCTGGGGAATCCCATGGACAGAGGAGCCTGGTGGGCTACAGTCCATAGTGTCACAAAACAGTCAGACACATCTTGGGCAACTAAATAGCTGCAACATTTGACTAGTACCGTATTCCATACCTGTCTTTATATTTATCTCCATAAAGTGAGTTTTATACTCACTAAATTGCACACATTTAATCTGTGCAATGGAGAAGGCAATGGCATCCCACTCCAGTACCCTTGCCTGGAAAATCCCATGGACGGAGGAGCCTAGTGCGCTGCAGTCCATGGGGTTGCTAGGAGTGGACACGACTGAGCAACTTCACTTTCATTTTTCACTTTTATGCATTGGAGAAGGAAATGGCAACCCACTCCAGTGTTCTTGCTTGGAGAATCCCAGGGACGGGGGAGCCTGTGGGCTGCCGTCTATGAGGTCGCACAGAGTCAGACACGACTGACGTGACTTAGCAGCAGCACAGCAATCTGTGCAATTTTTTGTGTACCAACAAAGCAGTTTAAAAAAATCTAATTAAAAAAAAAAAGAGGGGGAAGAGGAATGTCAGGCCACTTTGTCACACCCTTAGGCACGAGGGAGGAAAGTGTCAAGAGAAACTTTTAAAGAACCATGGACTCAAAGGGACTTCTGGGTTGAAACAGCCTTGGACTATATTTTAACCCCCAAAAGACTCATTGTCACCAAAAGCAGGGGGTCTGGTTGCTCCCTGCTCAAATACCGTTAAAGAGTCAAAGTTGGTCAAAAGGAAAGTTTGCTTTACTTTGGATGCCAGCAACCCTGGGAGTGATGGGGGACTCCAGTCCAAAGACTGACTCCCCTCAGTAACAACCAATGGGCAAGAGCTTTTATAGGCTGAGGGAGGGGGCTCCATGCAGAAATAGCACAGTCAGCTCTGACAGTCATCTTCAAATTGTTCATCGGTGATCTGACCAGCGTCATCTTGATTGTTTTAAGTACAATTAACCTTCACTTCCAGGGTCGACTTGTTCCCATTTCCTTGAGGCCAATTCTTGGAATTGTGGCAGCTTATGTCATGGCCACAGTCTGGTCATCATGTAGTTAACTTCTTCCACCTGCTGGGGGTTGCAGACTCTACAAGACAGCTCACAGGATATGGCTCAGAATATTATCTATAGTCCTTGAGAAGAAACTAAAGGTCCTTGACCACGCTTAATGACTAAATTATTATCCGGGCTCCTTTGACTGTTTTCCTTTGTTTCTGCATTTTCTCACTTCTCTGAATTAAACTTGGCGGTGCTGGTTTAGTCGCTAAGTCGTGTCCAACTCTTGCGATCCCATGGACTGTAGCCTGCCAGGCTCCTCTGTCCAGGGGATTCTCCAGGCAAGAATACCAAGTGGGTTTCCATTTCCTTCTCCAGAGGATCTTCCCAACCCAGGAATGGAACCCAAGTCTCCTTCATTGCAGGCAGATGATTTAACAACTGAGCTATGAGGAAAGCCCTCATAACTTAGTCTTTGGCTAGTTAAACTTAGTCTTTGGCTAAAGTTTTTCCACAGACAAAAGCAGGTGGAGGACGTGGCCAGAGGGGAGGGAAAGCAGGGGGAAGGACCATAGGGTTCCACTCCATTTCATTACCACTACCGCAGATAGTCTTGAAAGTGAAACTGTTAGCCACTCGATCATGTCCAACTCTTTTTGACCCATGGACTGTAGACCCCCAGGCTCCTCTGTCCATGGGATTCTCCAGGCAAGAATACTGGAGTGGGTTGCCATTCCCTTCTCCAGGGGATTTTCCCAATCCAGGTACTGAACCCAGGTCTCCTGCATTAACAGCAGATTCTTTACCTTCTGAGCCATTCAGTTAAGTTCAGTTGCTCAGTCATGTCTGACTCTTTGAGACCCCATGAATTGCAGCACGCCAGGCCTCCCTGTCCATCACCAACTCCCAGAGTTCACTCAAACTCATGTCCATCGAGTCGGTGATGCCATCCAGCCATCTCATCCTCTGTCATCCCCTTCTCCTCCTGCCCCCAATCCCTCCCAGCATCCAAGTCTTTTACAATGAGTCAACTCTTCACATCAGGTGGCCAAAATGTTGGAGTTTCAGCCTCAGGATCAGTCCTTCCAATGAATATCCAGGACTTGTCTCCTTTAGGATGGACTGTTTGGATCTCCTTGCAGTCCAAGGGACTCTCAAGAGTCTTCTCCAACACCACAGTTCAAAAGCATCAATTCTTCGGCGCTCAGCTTTCTTCACAGTCCAACTCTCACATCCATACATGACCACTGGAAAAACCATAGCCTTGACTAGATGGACCTTTGTTGGCGAAGTAATGTCTCTGCTTTTGAATATGCTATCTAGGTTGGTCATAACCTTCCTTCCAAGGCGTAAGCGTCTTTTAATTTCATGGCTGCAGTCACCATCTGCAGTGATTTTGGAGCCCAGAAAAATAAAGTCTGACACTGTTTCCACTGTTTCCCCATCTATTTCCCATGAAGTGATGGGACCGGATGCCATGATCTTAGTTTTCTGAATGTTGAGCTTTAAGCCAACTTTTTCACTCTCTTCTTTCACTTTCCTCAAGAGGCTTTTTAGTTCCTCTTCACTTTCTGCCGTAAGGGTGGTGTCATCTGCATATCTGAGGTAATTGATATTTCTCCCAGCAATCTTGATTCCAGCTTGTGCTTCCTCCAGCCCAGTGTTTCTCATGATCTACTCTGCATATAAGTTAAATAAGCAGGGTGAAAATATACAGCCTTGACGTACTCCTTCTCCTATTTGGAACCAGTCTGTTGTTCCATGTCCAGTTCTAACTGTTGCTTCCTGACCTGCATATAGGTTTCTCAAGAGGCAGGTCAGGTGGTCTGGTATTCCCATCTCTTGAAGAATTTTCCACAGTTTATTGTGATCCACACAGAAAATACTGAAATCCCCAAGAATGCAGAGAAGGGGGAGGATAACAGTACAGAAGGGGACATGGAAGCCAATTGAGAGTGGTTCTTAATGAGGGATGGAGACAGGGTGATGGAGGGAAAGGAACCTCCAGCCTCACTACAGGACGTAACCTACACAGAGTAGTCAGGTGTTTTTACCTGATTTGCTGGGTGGTTTAAAAACTTGCTGGAGGAGGAAATAATTGCAAATGAAGCAACTGACAAAGGATTAATCTCCAAAATATACAATCAGTTCATGCAGCTCAATATCAGAAAAACAAACAACCCAATCAAAAAATGGGCAGAAGAACTACACATTCATCTCTCCAAAGAAGACATACATATGGTCAATAAACACATGAAAAGATGTTCAACATCACTCATTATTGAGTGAGTGAAGTCGCTCAATCATGTCCGACTCTTTGCGACCCCATGGACTGTAGCCTAACCAGGTTCCTCCGTCCATGAGATTTTCCAAGCAAGAATACTGGAGTGGATTGCCATTTCCTTCTCCAGGAGATCTTCCTGACCCAGGGATTGAACCCAGGTCTTCCGCATTGTAGGCAGATGCTTTACCGTCTGAGCCACCAGGGAAGATCATTATTAGAGAAATGCAAATCAAAACTAGATGAGGTATCACCTTACACTGGTCAGAATGGCCGTCATCAGAAAGTCTGCAAAACAATAAATGCTGGAGAGGGTGTGGAGAAAAGGGAGCCCTCTTGCACTGTTGGTGGGAATGCAAACTGATGCAGCCACTATGCAGAACAGTGTGGAGATTCCTTAAAAAAACTACCGTATGACCCCGCAATCCCACTACCAGGCATATACCTTAAGAAAACCATAATTCAAAAGACACGTAAATGCCAATGTTCATTGCAGCACTATTTACAATAACCAGGACATGGCTAGATGTCTTAAATAACCTAGATGTTCATTGACGAATGGATAAAGCTGTGCTACATGTATACAATGGAATATTACTCATCCATTAAAAGGAACAAATTTGAGGTAGTCGTAGTGAGGTGAATAAAGCTAGAACCTGTTATACAGAGTGAAGTAAGTCAGAAAGAGAAAATCAAATATTGTATATTAACACACATATATATGGAATCTAGAAAAATGGTATTTGCAATAGCTACCATCAAGTTTTTCAACATAGGATCACTGGTAGGAAAAAATTAGAATCAAACTAAGTTGAGGGTGAAAGCAAAAGTGTTACTCATTCAGTCATATCTGACTCTTTTCGACCTCCTGGACTGTACTTTGCCAGGCTCCTCTGTCCATGGAATTCTTCTAAGCAAGAATACTGGAGTGGGTCACCATTCCCTTCTCCAGGGATCTTCCATACCCAGGGACCAAACCTGGGTCTCCTGCATGCAGGCAGATCCTTTCCTGTCTGAGCCACCAGGGAAGCCCCAAGTTGAGGGTAGGTAGGGTATTTAGTGAGAGAAGGCAATGGCACCCCACTCTAGTACCGCTGCCTGGAAAATCCCATGGATGGAGGAGCCTGGTAGGCATAAGTCCATGGGGTCGCACAGAGTCAGACATGACTGAAGCGACTTAGCAGCAGCAGCAGAAGCAGGGTATTTAGTATCATGCTGGAGTAACCGTGGGCTCCTGCAATACACCTGAAGACCAAGTTGGTGTCCATGAAAGGACCCTTTCTGCCTCTTAATTTCTGTAGCGCTTTGCTGGAAAGCTTTCTTAAGACATCCATTATAGTCTCCCTTGTTTTGTGTTTATTTGTACACTTTTCTTTTCCTTCATAATGATTGTAAACTCCCTAAAACAGAAACCCGGTCTCTTCAACTTGTTCACACTCACTCTCACTCCCCAGGGAGTTGCACCCACCCACCTGCACCTCGATGACCACGGATATGACAGGTGGACCAGCAGCCTGAGTACACCTCCGCGGTGAGAACAGACCCCCAGGCGAGCGCACACTAGAGACAGCTCATGATACTGCAAATGCATCTTCTTGAGCCCGAGGCATTGCTTCTTTTCTAAGTGAAAATAAATTGCTTGAATTCAAGAAGACATTTCAGCGAAACAGACACCTGGTGAAGACAGCCCTTGTGGCAACATAAATAGCAGACAGAGAAGGATGGAGAGGTGTTTTGAAGGAGAAAGACAAGGTCGCCCTGCCCTCGGGGCTCATTAGTGGAAATAACACTGCCAGGAAAATAACATCCTTTAAAGATGTCTGGAAGTTTCCTGCCTGATCATAAAATTTCTGGTGGCAATTTAAAGTCTCCAGAATATACAGAGCATACTGTCTGAAAGCAACTTGATTGGCAATTAGGACAGCACAGATTCATGGAGCTAGTCTTGCTCTCTTTAGCTGATAATTAAAAAATCAGTGACATAGTAGGGCCTTGATGCTACTTAATGGGCTAACACCCTTGATGGCAACAACTAATAATATTGGTGAATTCAGGATTTAATCCTCAACTTGATTTCCTGGGATGATTAGACGATGAGCAGCAAGACAGGTCATTTATTCATTTATATCGCAATAAAGCAGGCTTCCCTGGTGGCTCAGACAGAAAAGAATCTGCCTGCAATGCAGGCAGATGCAGGTTTGATCCCTGGGTCTGGAAGATCCCCTGGAGAAGGAATAGCTACCCACTCCAGTATTCTTGACTGGAGAATTCCATGGACAGAGGAGCCTGGCAGGCCACAGTCCATGCGGTTGCAAAGAGTCAGACATGACTGAGCAACTAATACTTTCAATTCACTTTCATGATTCCCCACAGTGGGAGCTATTGCCCTCAAGTTGAGGTCAGCAGCCTTCACATACAGATGGTGTTCTTGGAAAGATGTACAAGAATCTACATTGGCCAGACTGCTTCTGGATCCAGTGCCTCCACGATGCAGAAATCATATCCAAAGCCCACAGAGGGCAGTGTAGCAAAGACGTTTAAAAAACATGAAGTCAAGAATCAAGCAGACCTGGTTCCAAGCCTAGCTCTGCCTCTCAACACCCTCTTCTTGTAAGTTTCTTAACCCTTCTGAGCCTCAATCTTACTTATCTGTAAAATGACCATAATGTTAATAACTCCCTCAAGATTGTTGTGAAAATTAAATGAGATTAGGCTTAGTGGAGTGTTTAGTTGCTGATAAGTGCTAACAGAAATAATATTATCATTATGTTTATTCATCTCTGAAGATGCCTTGTAAGTGAACCATCTCTCTTCACAGAGAATGAGCCATTTTGCAAATATTACTCCACCTGGGAAAGAAGAAAAGACCCCTGCTGATGGTGGGGAAACAAATTAAATGGACACAGGTAGACTTCTGCCTTCAACTCTTTGATCAAGGCTAGTTAGGACTTTGCAGGGAGCCTTTCAGATCCTACAGAGGAGACACTCCTTAAATAGTTCACATCATTGTATGTTTATGGTTTCAGAGTAAATGAGGATCTTTGAAGAGTGGTCTTCCATCAGTCATGTTCTTTCCTCTGCTCATAGAAAAAGATCACTTCATTTGGTGCTGGGATGTGACCATAAAAATAGGGATGGCAGACACAAGGCAGTGAAGTAAAACCCTGCCAGCTGAGTGGGACTTTGCATCATGACTAATGAAAAAGGGATGGCATGACAGTGGCCGTTCATTAGGAAACGTTTGCCTTTCCCCATCCCTGATGATGGAGTTATACAGCCAAGCTTGCCAAGAGGACATGAGGGATGAGTTTTTTGAGACTGAGACCTCAAAAGAGAGAAGGTATGAAGTCCATCATTTCAGCTGATTGCACACCAAGATGTATAAACTATGTTGACAAATTCCCACCAACACGTATAAACAACTTTGGCCAGCAGAATCTCATCGCAGCTGCCTATGTCAGGGCATGCATGTGAGTGTGTGTGTGTGTGTGTGTGTGAGTGACTCAGTCACTTCAGTCATGTCCAACTCTTTACAAACCTCTGAACTGTAGGACTGTAGATTGCCGGGATCCTCTTTCCACTGGATCCTCCAGGCAAGAATACTGAAGTGGGTTGCCATGCCCTCCTCCAGGGGATCTTCCCAACCCAAGGATCAAACCGCCATCTTTTGTGTCTCCTGCATTGCAGGCAGGTTCTTTACTGCTGAGCCACTGGGGAAGCCCTGCCAGGGAATCACCGGCCAAAGTACAATAGTGCTAAATGGTAGGGTTCATGGCCAAGATGAACTGGAAGAATTAAAAAAAAAAAGAGAGAGGAATGAAGAAGTTTGCCAGATGTTCAACAGGAATCTCCCTAAAACAAACAAAAAAATCAAAAGCCATTTTTCTCAGCTATATATCTGCTATGATATTAACATCTTCATTTAGATATCAATTTGTTGACTTTTAAAACATGGAGAAGTCAGGGTCACAGAGTTAAAGAACCTTTCCCTTGTCTAAGACCTACAATGTCTTCATTTCTATTAAAATTGGGCAAATAATTCCCAAATACCAATGGGGAGTCCAGGGCTGGTCAGAATCATCTGAGAAACATACGGGAACTACGGATGCCGTGAACTTACCCCACACAGACTTACCTGGGACCCCAGGGGTGGGGCCCCATGGTTTTAAGCATCTTGCCAACATCCGCTGGATCATGGAAAAAGCAAGAGAGTTCCAGAAAAACATCTATTTCTGCTTTATTGACTGTGCCAAAGCCTTTGACTGTGTGGATCACAATAAACTGTGGGAAATTCTGAAAGAGATGGGAATACCAGACCACCTGACCTGCCTCTTGAGAAACCTATATGCAGGTCAGGAAGCAACAGTTAGAACTGGACATGGAACAACAGACTGGTTCCAAATAGGAAAAGGAGTTCGTCAAGGCTGTATATTGTCACCCTGCTTATTTAACGTATATGCAGAGTACATCATGAGAAACGCTGGACTGGAAGAAACACAAGCTGGAATCAGGATTGCCGGGAGAAATATCAATAACCTCAGATATGCAGATGACACCACCCTTATGGCAGAAAGTGAAGAGGAACTAAAAAGCCTCATGATGGATGTGAAAGTGGAGAGTGAAAAAGTTGGCTTAAAGCTCAACATTCAGAAAATGAAGATCATGGCATCCAGTCCCATCACTTCATGGGAAATAGATGGGGAAACAGTGGAAACAGTGTCAGACTTAATTTTTCTGGGCTCCAAAATCACTGCAGATGGTGATTGCAGCCATGAAATTAAAAGACACTTACTCCTTGGAAGGAAGGTTATGACCAACCTAGATAGCGTATTCAAAAGCAGAGACATTACTTTGCCAACCAAGGTCCATCTAGTCAAGGCTATGGTTTTTCCTGTGGTCCTGTATGGATGTGAGAGTTGGACTGTGAAGAAGGCTGAGCACCGAAGAATTGATGCTTTTGAACTGTGGTGTTGGAGAAGACTCTTGAGAGTCCCTTGGACTGCAACGAGATCCAATCAGTCCATTCTGAAGGAGATCAGCCCTGGGATTTATTTGGAAGGAGTGATGCTAAAGCTGAAACTCCAGTACTTTGGCCACCTTATGCAAAGAGTTGACTCACTGGAAAAGACTGATTCTGGGAGGGATTGGGGAGAAAGGGATGACAGAGGATGAGATGGCTGGATGGCGTCACTGACTGAGTGAGTCTGAGTGAACTCCAGGAGTTGGTGATGGACAGGGAGACCTGGTGTGCTGCGATTCATGGGGTCGAAAAGAGTCGGACACGACTGAGTGACTGAACTGAACTGAAATGATGATTGTGATGGGTGACTAACTTTGGGAACTGTGGGAAAAGGCCATTTCCTTACCCAACTTTACAGAATCTACACCAGAACATCATCTGCTCATTTGTGATCATCCTTGGAACTTGCCTTTGGGAAGTTGTCCAGCAAGTTCCAAGAAGATAATGTGATACCAGTAGCCCGTTTCCTCTAAGTATCCAGGAGTTTTCCTGCTCCTTTGCTGCAAAAAGTCCCTCCTTCCAAAGTCCTCACACTTTCTGCTTAAACCAGCCATTATCTTGAGCTGTATCTGAACCTCTCCACTCTCAAAGCGGAATCCTGCTTACCCCTTTCCACACTGAAGTCTTTTCCTGTTGAGAATCTGGTAAATGCAATGTAAGTTTACCCTTGGAACATAGTGGTTAAATGTCTAGTAAAAGAATAGTGGGAACCCACTCCAGTATTCTTGCCTAGAGAATCCTGTGGACAGAGGAGCCTGGTGGGCTGCTGTCCATAGTGTCGCATAGAATCAGACACAACGGAAGCGGCTTAGCATGCATGCCTTGGAGAAGGTAATAGCAACCCATTCCAGTATTCTTGCCTGGAGAATCCCAGGGACAGAGGAGCCTGGTGGGCTGGCGTTTATGGGGTCGCACAGAGTCAGACACGACTGAAGCGGCTTAGCTGTAGCAGCAGCAGTGCCACAAAGTGAAAATATAGGTCACTAACTACAAACCACCAAACGGTTCCATTTCCACTTAAACCAAGGTCGTACACTTTATGTCTGAACTTTTTTTATTTTTTGTCTTCATTCATATCTTGGTAGTTTTCCCTGCTTTCCAATAAAGTTTTTCTATGAGGGCTATTAAAAAAAAAAAAAAGAATAGTGGGGAAATAATTAGTCTGACAGGTGCTTAGTAAAAGTCCTAATGCATCCATGGAGTTTCTGCTCAAAAAAAAAAAAAAAAAGACTTTTATTTAGGCTGGGGTGTGTGTGTGTGTGTGTCTTGGAGGGGAGGAGAGTTTTGAGTCAGATTTAAGCAAAGCAACAAATTAATTGTGTGTTCCAATAGGGGAAAAACGATTTGACCTGGTATTTGGAAACTAAGGGAAAGACAAGCTTCTCTTTTATCCTTTTGGAAAGATGCCAGGGGTGGAGAGGCAGCAGAGGGCTGTGGAAGAGTAGTTTTCTTTTTCAATCACAGCTTTTAAATGGTTTAATATGTATTGCTTTGTCTACTCCCTAAATCATATTTCAGAGGGAAAAAAAAATCCTTTAACCTCCAGCCTTTCTTTGTGAGAAAGAAAGATGTCATGAAAATATGTTTGTGCCAAAAGCCGGAGACGGTGGAAATGATAGGATTGTTGCCATGACTCCGAAGGAAGTTGTCAGTCTCCCCACAGAGTCGGTAGTCAAGCATCAGGAACGGTCCCCTGGCTGAGACGCCCTGGCCCACTCTGTCCCATTACCCCTGCCAGTATTCAACCCAACCTCTAAAGTCAAATTCAGGTTGATCAGCTCTTCCATATCTTCCTCCCAACTCGGTGAGAGATCTTCCTTCCCCTAAACATTAGCTCTTCAGACCTTGAGTTGGAGCGATGGTTCTTAATCGCAGGACTTTATGCCTCAGGAGACTTGTGACAATGTCTGGACACATTTTTTTTAATTTATTTTTTAACTGGAGAAAATTTGCTTTACAATGTTGGTTTCTGCTGTACAATGCAAAACAGTCAAAATTTTATATATATATATATATATATATATGTATCCCCTCCCTCTTGAGCCTCCCTCCACTCCCCCCAGTTCACCCAGGTCATCACAGAGCACCAGGTTGGACTCCCTGTGTTATACAGCAGTTCCCACTAGCTATCTGTTTTATACAGACAGTGTACACATGTCAACGTTACTTTCTCAGTTCATCGCACCCTCTCCTCTGCACACTTTAACTACAAGTCCATCTTGTACATCTTTATCTCCATTCTTTCCCTGCATATAGGCTCATCAGTACCATTTTTTTAGATTCCATATGTATGCATTAATACATGATATTTGTTTTTTCTCTTTCTGACTTATTTCACTCTCTGTAACAAGCTCTTGGTTCATTCACTTCACTACCACTGACTCAAATTCGTTCCTTTTTATGGCTGTAATACTCCACTGTATATATGTACCACATCTTCCTTATCCATTCATCTGTCAATGGACACTTAGATTATTGCTTGCATGTCCTGGCTGTTGTAAATATTGCTGCAATAAATACTGGAGTACATGTTGGACACATTTTCGTGATTCAGGTATAGTTAATTTACAATGTTATGTTTGTTTGTACAGCAAAATGATTCAGTTATACACATACGTATATATTCTTTCTCATATTCTTTTCCATTAGGTTATTACAAGATAGTGATAACAGCTCCCTGTGCTATACAGCAGGTCCTTGCTGTTAATTTATTTTATACAGTACTGTGTACCTGTTAAGCACAAACTCCTAATTTATCCCTCCCTCTACCTTTCCCCTTTGGTAACCATAAATTTGTTTTCTATATCTGTGAGTTTGAGTAAACTCCAGGAGTTGGTGATGAGCAGGGAGGCCTGGCGTGCTGCAAGTCATGGGGTCGCAAAGAGTCAGACACGACTGAGCGACTGAACTGAGTCTATTCTTGCTTTGTAAATAAGTTCATATGTTTCCATTATTTTAGATTCTACATATAAGTTGTATCATATGATAAACCTTTCTGACTTACTTCACTTAGTACAATAATACCCAGTACCCACATTGCTGAAAATGGCATTATTTTCTTTTTTTCATGGCTGAGTAGTGTCCCACTGTGTATATATAAATACATACCACATCTTCTGTATCCATTCCTCAATCAGTGGATGTATAGGTTGCTTTCATGTCTTGGCTATTGTAAATAGTGGAAAACTCTAATTCAAAAAGATACATGTACCAGGGAGCTCAGCTCGGTGGTCTGTGATAATCTAGACGGATGCAGGAGAAGGGAAGGAAGGTCTAAGAGGGAGGGACACATGTATAAGTGTGGCTGATCCACTTCATTGTACAGCAGAAACACAACATTGTAAAGCAATTATGCTCCAATTAAAAATATTTTATTTCAAAACGAACAAAGAAAAAGAAACATGCACTCTGATGGACACACTTTTTTTTTATTGTCACCACTGGGAGGGAGGTGCTACTGGCATCTAGTGGGGAGATGCTGGGGGGTGCTGCTAAACATCTTTCAGCTCAGAGGACAGCCCCCCAACAAAGGATTTCCAGCCCCCAACATCGGCAGCTGAGGTTAAGAAAGCCGCCCTGCTGGAGGCTGCCTCGCGTGCCGGCCCAGCTGACACGCAGAGCTCTCCCTCCTCTGCCCTTTCTCCCACTTGGCTTCCAGGACACCACGCCTGTCATGTCTCCTCCGGCCGCCCTGGTTTGTCCTCCCATCCCTCTGTGTCCCCGCCTCAGTGCCCCAACTTCTAAACACCGGTGTGTGCCAGGCTCGGTCCTTGGATTTCATCCTCCCGCCCAGTCTCACTCCGGTCCACACCTTGAAATACCTGCACCCCTACCCAGACCCCTCCCCTGATTTTAAATCTTGGTCCGGACCCCCCCCCCCCCGCCCCTGAATTCCAGGTTCACAGATGTTAATCGTTTCCCATGGACATCTCCAAGTCATCTCAAAACTCAGCACATCCAAAAGTGAACTCCTGATCTTTCCCCCCAAATCCTGCTCCCCCAACCAACCTCAGTTTATGGCAATTCCATCTGTCCAGTTGCTCAGAGAGATAACCTTGCAGTCACCTTGACTCCTCTGTTTCTCTCACACTTTCAGTTTACCATTAAATCCTATTGACTCAAAACACATATGAAATCTGTTATCACCATGGCCCAAGCCACCCTCATCCCTTGACCAAGAGCATCACAGTGGTCTCCTAACAGGTCTCCCTGCTCCTACCTTTAACCCCTTCTCAGTTCAGGAGCCAGGGTGATCCTTTTATAAGACGAGTCAGAATCCTGTCACTTCTGTATTCAGAATCCTCAATGGCTTCTATCAAAGCCAAAATAAAGCCCAGTTCCTATAATTTCTTAGCAAGGTTTTACACGATCCATCTGCTTCGAAATCCCCTAGTCTACCCCAGCAGTATCTTGCTGACTCATATCCTACTGCTCTTCTTCCTTCACTCTGCAGCCATGCTGGCCAATCAAACACACCCCCAAGTTCAGGATGTCTGCCTTTGCAGTACCCTCTGCCTAGAACAATCTCCCCCGAAAATTCCCCATGGCTTGCCCCATCAGTCTTTCAGGTCTTATCCAAATGTCACCTTCTCAGAGAGACCACATGATTTATTTTTTTATTTTTTTTAATTTTATATTTTTTTTAACTTTACAATATTCTATTGGTTTTGCCATATATCAACATGAATCTGCCACAGGTATACACATGTTCCCCATCCTGAACCCTCCTCCCTCCTCCCTCCCCATACCATCCCTCTGGGTCGTCCCAGTGCACCAGCCCCAAGCTGGCGACTCATTTCATATATGATATTATACATGTTTCAATGCCGTTCTCCCAAATCATCCCACCCTCTCGCTCTCCCACAGAGTCCAAAAGGCTGTTCTATACATCAGTGTCTCTTTTGCTGAGACCACATGATTTAAAAATTGCAGACTTCCACCTCCCTTTGTCAATTTTAATACTTTTCCCACAGTGCATATCACCATATTTTTCTTATCTAGCTTGTTTATCACCATATTTTTTTTTAATCGAATTTGTCTAATCTTCCCAAGAGGATGCAAGCTCTCCACAGGCTGGGGACTTTTGGCACAGCCGCCAGAGCAGAGCCGTCTGCAGTAAACGCCCAATGTGAAGAAGGATCGAATCCTCAGCTAGACTTCAAGATGCTCTGGGAACGGGAGATGCTTTGCATCACCCCACCCAGAATTATGTCCAGTCTCTCCTTTCGCTTCCGTCTGGCACTGATCCCTCGCAGAGGCACTCGTACACATTCGTAATTTCATTTAATTTATTAGGAACTCCATCCACTTCTAATTGAACATTCAGTCTGAATACTTAAAATGTCAGAAGGTATCTTCGCCACGGTGAAGGCTTCATTTATCAGTCTACCAGGAGTCTTGCTGAGACTACAAATCTCGCCTCGGAGGAGAGGCTGAGAGCGGAGTTTCTGCACCATCTTGTGGACAGAGTGGGAACTACACCTCCTGGACCGGTTTTTCCTGTGCTCCAGGGCCTGAGACTCGAGGCTTTTGTTTACCTCTCTCCTCCCCATCCTAAAAGCAATGCAACTCCTTCTCTCCTCATCATCTTGACGTCCAAACTCCTCCATGACTGGGAGTGTTTTAGATTGGTGATCTCCTTTTTCAGGAATAAATCGATTTCCTCCTGGCCCAAAAAACCGAGGGTGCCTGAGGTTTTGTCTTCTCCCAAACTGTTCTGCTTAGCAGCTTCACCCAATTCTAGTCAGTAAGTCAGGACATACTACAGGTAACTTCAGTGTTTCATGTGGAAAACAGCTACCCTACGAGGCACGATTTCCATGTCATCATGGAAGGCCAACCATCTCACCCACCAGCCTGTTGGAACTGCTATAATACGATACCTTTGATTTCACTATCAGAACTCAGGCTTCAGATTAAATACTCCTGGGAGAAGTGACAGCTTAATTTCCAATCATGTCAACTTACATGTCCGGTATCCAACCTTCAGGCATGTGTTAAAGAGTGAGGACAGAGGAAGGTCACTTGTCAGCCAGAAGGTGAAGTTTAAAGGCAGATCCCAAGGAGCAGAGCTTGGGACAAAGAAAGTTCAGCAGAGCCTTCAAATTCAACTTCACACACCCTACCCTTTGCTTCCTGCTCAGCCCAGAGTGATCTCACTACCTCCGTCCTGTGTATTTGGGCTTGAGGAGGGGAAAAGGGCAGATCAATCTTCATTTCTGAAAATTCAACATTAAAACAATTGATAAAGCAGTCCTATAACCCTTAAGAATCCCAAACTACAAATTAACTACAGCCACCAAAGTTTCACAAAAGACTGTGGACACAGATGGGTGGTTTGTCATTAACCCATGAGTTGTTTGAAAGGGGCTGGCACTTCCAAAGGATAAGAAGTTTCTTGAAGCACTTTAGCCAAGATGCAGGGGGGTTTTGTTTGTTTGTTTGTTTTTGTAAGATCTGTAAAGAACATGAAAGAGTGTGGGGTCTTGAGTAAATGTAAACAGGAAGGAGAAGGGAAGAGAATAAATATTTATTGAGAGCCTACTTATGGAAAGTTCTATCTAGACTTATTACACACATAATTATCTAAATTTAACAACTCTCTTTAGAGATCAGCTCTGTGATCTTGCACTAGTAATGTAACCTCTTCAAGCCTCATTTTCCTCATCTATAAAATGATTCTGATGCTGCAGAAAACTTTGATGATTCCTTAACACCTTAAGCTTAGAACTACCCTCTGGTCCCACAATTCCTAATCTGGTGTTACATCCCAAAGAAGTGAAAGCAGGAACTCAAGCAGATATTGTACACCAGTGTTCAATACAGCGTGGTTGTCGTTCAGTCACCCACTGGTGTCTGACTCTGTTCAACATAGCATTAGTCACCAAAAAATTGAAAAATGGGAGCAGCCCAAATATCCATAAACAGATGAATGAATAAACAGAATGTGCTACATTCATACATATAGTGAATCCAGCTTTTAAAAGGAATGAAATTCTGACACATTTTACAACATGGATGAAGCTTGAAAGCTGGGTGAAATAAGACAAACACGAAAGGACAATTGTTGTACATGCTGCTGCTGCTGCTGCTGCTGCTGAGTCGCTTCAGTCGTATCCGTCTCTGTGCAATCCCATAGACGGCAGCGTACCTAGAATAGGTCAATTCAATTCATAGAGACAAAACACTGAACAAGGGTTACTGGAGGGCAGGGCAGGTAATGGGAATGATGCTAATGGGCACAGTTTCAGTTTGGGATGATGAAAAGTTCTGTAAATGAAGAGTGGTAATACTGGCTCAACCTTGTGAATATGTGAATTGCTCACTTAAAATGGTTAAAATGCTAAATTTTATGTTACACGTTTTACCACAGTGATAAACAGAAAGATAGAGAATGATGCTGAGTTATTATTCAAAGTTGTGTAACTCAGGCTCCCAAAATCAATGTTCTTTTGACTATATTGTCTAATTCCAAAGGGGTTTTATTATGGATTTGTTAAATTTGATTCTGTGAGAATATCTTGAATAGATGTTGTGAATTAACTGTGGTGGTTTTATTAATTACTGAAGCACAGAAAGAAAAGACATGACCATGAATTTTTCCAAGTACACAATATGAAGTAGAAAAGAATCTTCCAGCTTTCCTCCCAAGCTGGACCAGGCATGTCACTGGGAGACCCCAGCAGAACACAAATTTTTCTTCTTTGGCAGTTCAATGAGAAAAGTCTCCATGATGGACTTTTTTTCCATGCACAGTGTAGAAGAATGACTTTTGTCCTCTACATTTAATTGAGATGGAACATTCCAGGGCCAAGAAAAAGCCATGCATTTGAGGATGAGTAAGCTGGACATTATGGGAATGATGGTTACAGGACGTAGCTATTTGCCAAAAATGCGGCCTATGGGATTTAAGGACTGTGTCACAGTGTTCCGCTTGATAATTTTTATTTAGATGAAATGAAAGTACCAATTTGATTTTCTTTTGAGGGGAAAAAATGTCCAAAGTATACTAGGATATGTGTGTTGGGGGGGGTGGTCATGCAGGGGTGCTCCCCAACATATTCAGAGCCATGGGGAAGATGGGACATCACCCCCGACCCAGAGAACAAACAAGATGAACTAGCCTATGTTTCCCAGTGAACCAAACAAGGCAAGAGATAAGGGATAAATGTCCAGGTTATGCTTTCCCCCGGAAAGAAAATAAGCCAAGAGGACTATCACTCTGAAGACAAGTTACAGAATGAATTTCTCTAGATAGAGTACTTACCATATTTCCTCACCTCTTTCAAATCCTGCAGAAGTGCATAGTTAAGACAGAAAATAGAAAGGCCATAAAGTGAAGATTCAAATGGCTCTCCAGATGTAAGTCCATTTTAGGAGAAATTGCACTTGTGAGGATAGATAAAATTGGGAAACAGGAAGAAAAATGGGGAGCTTAAATGTTAAAGCTCAGTTGAAAAACCTTAATGGAGCACCCACACAGAAAAAATTGGGCTAGAGTCCATGAAATAGAGAATAAACATGATCTAAAAGAATATATGCACACACACACACACACACACACACACACACACACAACTGAATCACTTATCTGCACATCAAAAATTAACACAATATGGTAAATCAACTATACTTCATTAAGGGGGCTTCCCCAGTGGCTCAGCAGTAAAGAATACACCTGCAATACAGGAGACAGGTTTTATCCCTGGATTTGGGAAGATTCCCTGAAGGAGGGCATGGCAATCCACTCCAATCTTCTTGCTTGGAGAATCCCATGGACAGAGGAGCCTGGTGGGCTATAGTCCATAGGATCACAAAGAGTTGGACATGACTAAAGCAACTTAGTCTGCATGCACACTTCATTGAAAATAAATAGAAAGAATAAACATCATCTACCGCCTAGAGTAATGAAAA
Organism: Bos indicus x Bos taurus; assembly: GCF_003369695.1. Taxonomy (NCBI): domain Eukaryota; kingdom Metazoa; phylum Chordata; class Mammalia; order Artiodactyla; family Bovidae; genus Bos; species Bos indicus x Bos taurus. The sequence goes on along the minus strand of NC_040077.1, from coordinate 111,020,665 downwards.
TAAAAACAAAAATAAACAAATGGGAACTAATTAAAAACTATTGCACAGCAAACGAAACCATAAGAAAAATGAAAAGACAACCCTCAGAATGGGAGAAAATATTTGCACATGAAGCAACTGACAAAGGATTAATCTCCAAAATATACAAGCAGGTCATGCAACTCAATATCAAGAAAACAAACAACCCAATCAAAAAATGGGTGGAAGATCTAAATAGTCATTCCTCCAAAAAAAGACCTACAGATGGCCAATAAACACATGAAAAGATGCTCAACATCACTAGTTATTAGATAAATGCAAATCAGAACTATAGTGAGGGATCATCTCCCACTCGTCAGAATGGTCATCATCAAACTATCCACAAACAATAAATGCTGGAGAGGGTGTGAAGAGTGTAGAGAAAAGGGAACCCGCTTACACTGTTGGTGGGAATGTGAACTGATCCAGCCACTATGAAGAACAACATGGAGGTTCCATAAAAAACTAAAATAGAGCTAACTTATGACCCAGCAATCCCACTCCTGGGCATATATCCAGAGAGAATCGGAATTCAAAAGGATGCAAGCACCCCAGTGTTCACTGCAGCACTGTTTACAATAGCCAGACATGGAAGCAACCTACAAGTCCATCAACAGAGGAATGGCTAAAGAAGATGTGGTATATATATGCAACAGAACATTAGCCAGTCATAAGAAAGGAACAAGATAATGCCATTTGCAGTGACCTAGAGCTTGTCATACTGAGTGAAGTAATTCAGAAAGAAAAAGACAAATATCATATAATACCATTTACATGTAGAATCTAGAAAGACAGTTCAGATTACCTTATTTGCAAGTCACAGAGTCACAGACTAGAAAACAACTTATGGTTACCAAGAGGGGAATGAGGGGTGGGATGAACTGGGAAACTGGGATTGACATATATATACTGCTACATATAAAACAGAAAACTAATGAGAACCTCCTGTATAGCACAGGTGACTCTACTCAGTGCTCTACGGTAGGTGACCTAAATGGGAAGCTCTAAAAAAGAGTGGATATATATGTAGGTATAACTGATTCACTTTGCTGTACAAAGAAACTAACACAATATTGTAAAGCAACTATATTCCAATAAAATATATATTAATTAAAAACAATACTCCAAAATAAAATCAAAACAAACAAGAAAAAGAATAAGCATGATCCTCAACAGCCCAGTTTTTCATTTTTAAAAACCTAGTCTCATAAGCAGAAAACTATGTTGATTTGAATAGCTCATTAAATAAATAGCATAGAAAGTTCTATATGAAAGGTTGAATATATTAACTCCTTAGTTTTTGTTAAAATGGTAACCAGAAAATTTAAGTGGACATGAACCAGCAACAGTGAAGAAAATTAAAGGGAGTTGGGAGCTTAATGATAACTTAACACAGGTCTGGAAGTGAAAAGATGGCTGAAGACATGTTAAAATGAAAATAAGAAGAAATCACAGTCTAGTGAGTCCGTGTGGAAAGGCATCCATTTCAGGAAAAAAAAAAAAAGTTGTCTATTCTGCCAATAGACAATCCCCAGTGAGGTTCAGAACTCAGAAACAGCAGGAATGACGAATGTAGTGAAATGAAGGTACGTACAAGAAGCAGTTGCTCTGCCCCACTGCGCTCATCTAAAATGCCTGGAAGCCAGACAGCATTTCCCACCCACCCAATTCCCTAAACATCAGAGAGGTCTCCTCAAAACAAATCAAAAGGCCCCCCTAGAAATATCTCTGCATTCTGGCATTCAGTTCAGTTCAGTTCAGTCGCTCAGTCATGTCTGACTCTTTGCGACCCCATGAATCGCAGCACGCCAGGCCTCCCTGTCCATCACCAACTCCCAGAGTTCACTGAGACTCACATGCATCGAGTCACTGATGCCATCCAGCCATCTCATCCTCTGTCGTCCCCTTCTCCTCCTGACCCCAATCCCTCCCAGCATCAGAGTCTTTTCCAATGAGTCAACTCTTCTCATGAGGTGGCCAAAGTACTGGAGTTTCAGCTTTAGCATCATTCCTTCCAAAGAAATCCCAGGGCTGATCTCCTTCAGAATGGACTGGTTGGATCTCTTTGCAGTCCAAGGGACTCTCAAGAGTCTTCTCCAACACCACAGTTCAAAAGCATCAATTCTTCGGCACTCAGCTATCTTCACAGTCCAACTCTCACATCCATACATGACCACTGGAAAAACCATAGCCTTGACTAGACGGACCTTTGTTGGCAAAGTAATGTCTCTGCTTTTCAATGTGCTATCCAGTTGACAGGTACTGCCCACACACAGGACACTGTGTGTGGGCAGTACCTCACACTTTTTAATTTGAATGAACACAAGGCTAACCAGCCATTCAGGATAAAGACCTTTATTGCTTCACACTTTAATTTGAATGAACACAAGGATAACCAGCCATTCAGGATAAAGACCTTTATTTTTTAATGACTCCAACCAATTTAAAGAAAAATGGGGTATAGATGAGAACTCAAAAAAAGAAAAAAAAAGAAAACTCTAATTAGTAACTGCACCATAAAGCTAAATAAAGGAAAATTGTAGACCAAAATAAGAGCTATTAAATTTTTTTAACTGTCAACAGAACAAATCATCAAAAGAGTTGGAAAATAAAACCTTGATAACTTTACCAGAATCAGGTCCAAAATACGAGAGATAAAAAATGATGATATAAAAGATAGCAGAGAGGCATCCCTGGTTGTAAAGAATCCTCTTGCCAGTGTGGGAGACACAGGTTCGATCCCTGGTCCAGGAGTATCTCACACTGTGGAGCAACTAAGCCCATGCACCACAACGACTGAGCCTGTTCTCTAGAGCCCAGGAGCCACAACTACAGAAGCCCATGGGCCTAGAGCCCATGCTCTGCAACAAGAAAAGTCACAGCAACTAGAAGCCTGCACAGCACAACTGGAGTCGCCCCTGCTCCCTGCAACTAGAGAAAAAAGCAATGAGAGAAAAGAAGCAATATACAGTCAGCCCTTTGTATCCGCGGGTTCCACATCCATAGATTCAACCAACCGCCAATGGAAAATATTCCAAAAAAATTCCAGGAAGTTCCGAAAAGCAACGAAGATCCAGCACAGCTGAAAATAAATAAGTAAATAAATAAATGAAGCTATTTTTTTTTAATATGAAAACCTAGAAGACCAATCTATGGATCTAATATCAGACTAACAAGACTTCTCGAAAAAAGAGAAACAAAACAAGTAGAAGATATCAAAGAAGTAATACAAGACAGTGAGAAGTCAGAGGTTTGGGTAGTAAGAAAAGATGGCAAAAGGGGGTAGTTTTCATCTCAGCCTGGAAGAATGAGCCAGATTCTGACCCATGGGGAGAAGAGGAGAGAACCCAAGACCTGTAAACAAGAGTTTAGACCAGGAAAAAGCATGGTTTGTGCCCATGGAAACCGCATAGAATCAGGCCATTTCCCTAGCATCAGCATCTCCAGGTACCAATCTAAGCCCCTGCGTACTGTAGCCAGTGGAATCATCACAGCCAGCTTACAGCTCTCGTTTATGGATCAGAACACTCAGCCTGGGAGAAAGAAGCAATATATAGCCCTTTGTATCCATGGGTTCCACATCCATAGATTCAACCAACCATCAATGGAAAATATTCCAAAACAATTCCAGGAAGTTCCAAAGAGCAAAACTTGAATCTGTCATTTTCCAGCAACTGTATTAGGTATTATAAGTAACCTGAAGATGATTTAAAGTATACAGGAGGATTGTGCAGATTTTATGCAAATACCATGCCATCGTATATAAGACACTTGAACACCCGTGGCTTTTGATATCTGAGGGGGTCTTGGATCCAATCCCAGAGGAAACTGAGGGGCAACTGTGTTACATAGCTGGTTGGTGCTAGAGTAGAATTCACCCAGGACGTCCTCAGATCCCAAATCCATCACTCATTCATTCAGCTGAGACTGATAAATGCTACAACATGGATGAACCTTGAAAATAGTATGCTAAGTAAAAGAAGCCAGTCCCCAAAGACCACATACTGTATGATTATAGACAATGTCCAGAATAGGCAAATCCATAGAGACAGAAAGTACTAGCGGTCACTTAGGGCTAGGAATATACCACAATGGAAGGTCACTGCTAATGGATATGTAGTTTCTTTGGAGGGTGATGGAAATATGCTTAAAATTAGATCATGGCGATGTTTGCACTACTCTGTGAATATATTAAAAAGCATGAATTTTATACTTTAAATGGGTAAATTATATGGTATGTGAATTATACCTCAATAAGACTTTTATTTAAGGCATGATTAGATTTATGTTTGGGAAAGATCAATCTGGTAGCAGTGTGGGAAGAATCAGGAGTGTAGAAAATGAACACATAAAGATCAGTGAGGAGGCTATTTTCACAGTTGAGGTGGGTGTTGGTGACAGACTGCACTACGGTGGTGGTAACAGGGATGGAGATACAGATCATTCAAGAGAGATTTAGAAGGTGGGATACACAGGAGTTGGTGCCTAGTTGACTAGTGGAAATAAGCGTGAGAGAGAAGCCCAAGATGACACCCAGGTCATGTTAGATGGATAAATGGTTCTATTCACTAAGAGAGAGCATACTGAAACAGCCAAGCTTGTTTTATGGACAGGATCATTATGGGTTTAATTTAGAGGTGCTTTGGGGCTTTTAAATATAGTTGTTCAGTAAACAGAGTCTCTGGATTGGTATTCAGGGAAGACAGCTGGGGAAGGCAGTGTGTGGATGGTATGCGTGCTAAGTCACTTTGGTTGTGTCCAACTCTTTGAAACCCCATGGACTTTAGCCCACCAGCCTCCTCTGTCCCTGAGATTCTCCAAGCCAGAATACTGGAGTGGGTTGCCATACCCTTCTCCAGGGGATCTTCCCGACCCAGGGGTCAAACCCACATCTCTTATGTCTCCTGCATTGGCAGATGGGGACTTTACCACTAGCGCCACCTGGCTGTGGGTTCCCAGTATGTTTTGGTAATGAAGTTTGGGGCTTGGACAAGATTACCATGGGAGAGAAGAGGGCTAGGGGCTGAGCCTGAGCAACCCTGTCTGTTTAAATGGCTGGCTAGAAGGAGGTACACCCATACAGGGAAGCTGAAGAAAGACCTAGAAATGTAAGGGGAGTGGTGCCAGAGGGGAGTTATGCTTCCAGGAATCTATATTGTATTTATATTTGTCTATGATATTATTACCTCTTTTATTCAAATGTTCATTGCTCTATATTCATTCTCTTTATCTTCATTCTCCTTTTTGTTTGCATGTGCTTCATAATGTTCATTCTTCTATGGAGTGAGTATGGGTGTTATACATCCCATGCTGGGCTGAAGTTTTCACTCTGTGTTTATAAGCTCCATTTTTTCCCCCATAGCTTGTAACTGGCTCAATTGCTCAATTAAATAATTTTATGATTTTGTTCATTTATTTATTTTGGCAGTGCTGTGTCTTCACTGCTGCACAGGCTTCTCTACTTGCAGCAAAGAGGGCTACTCCTAGTTGTGATGCACTGGCTTCTCATTGTGGTGGCTTCTCTTGTGAAGCATGGGCCCTAGGGAGCGTGGGCTGCAGTAACTGCGGCCTGTGGGCGCAGTAGTTGCGGTTCCTGGACTCTAGGGGGCAGTCTCAGTTGTGGCACAGGGGCTTAGTTGCTCCATGACACATGGGATCTTCCTGGACCAGGGATTAAAAACCCGTGTCTCTTTGGATTCTGTGGGAGAAGGCGAGGGGGGGATGATTTGAGAGAATAGCATTGAAACATGTATATTACCATATGTGAAATAGCTCACCAGTCCAAGTTCAATGCATAAAGCAGGGCACTCAAAGCCAGTGCACTGGGACAACCCTGAGGGATGGGATGCGAGGGAGGTGGGAGGGGGGTTCAGGATGGGGGACACATGTACACCTGTGGCTGATACATGTCATGCATGGCAAAGCCACTACAATATTGTAAAGTAACTAGCCTCCAATTAAAAATAAATAAATAAATAAAATTTTTAAGTGTCTCCTGCACTGGCAGGTGGATCCTTTACCACAGAGCCACCAGGGAAGCCCTAAATAATTTTAAATAGATGAATTTTAATAAGCACATAATAGTCCATCATAGGATTGTACCTTCATTTTAATCTATACCTCGGTGTTGGGTCCAAGATTTCTTCCATGAGCCTCGTTACATTCCCATCTGCAGACAGGCCCCGTTTGTGTGTATCTCTGCCGTGTGACCATGTCTAGTTTATTTAATGTCTCTAAGTCTCAATTTTTCTCAGCCTCAGGATTGTGTATGCACGTGGAGCACTGGTGTGTGAAGTACCCAAACAAGAGGTGAAGGGATTGCTGTGGACCAAGCGCCCAGGGAAAACAAAGATTTTAGATTCGACGTAGCTCAGCTCAAGGAGCCCAGTTCCTGGTGAGAGGATCTCAGTCCACATACAGTTCACAAGAGGCACATCTGCCTGGCGACTTTTGCAAACGAACAACTACGTGAAGTGGACAGAGAAGAGGGGTCTGGGGTTGCATAGGAACACAGCACACTCTCATTCGACTGCCTCCTGAGGTGGGGTGGGGGAGACACTCCATCTACTGGTGCTCTGCTCAACAGCAGAACTGGCAAGCCACCCCCAGGGCTGCCAAAACTGGAAGAAAGATCGTGGGAAGATGACGCTGCAGCCTCATGAGACGGGAGAAGCCACAGAAGCAAACCCACCCACCACCACTCCCCCAAGCTGAGTGGGAGGGCATCGTGGGGAGGGCTGCTCTGACCATGAACCCAGAGAAGTCTGTCTGTGGTACCCAAGGACATGCCATCTCTTTCCTCCCCCATCTCTCCATCAAGGTGAAAGCGTGCATGTGTGCTCAGTTGCTTTAGTCGTGACTGACTCTTTGCGACCCTATGGATTGTGGCCTGCCAGGCTCCTCTGTCCATGGGCTTCTCCAGGCAAAAACACTGGAGTCGATTGCCATGTCTTTCTCTAGGGGATCTTCCCAACCGAGGGATCAAACCTGCGTCTCTTGTGTCTCCTGCCTTGGCAGGCAGGTTCTTTACCATTAGCACCACCTGGGAGGCCCATCAAGGTGAAAGAGCCCATAGAAAGACTGGGCGGAGGCCGGAGGGGAGCCTTCTGGGGCTCCAATGGGTGTCTGTCCCCTGTAGCAAGAGGCTCTGGGTGAAGTCGCCAGGGGAGAGGCGGCAGGTGTCTGAGGTCTCCCTGAAGGAGCCAGCCTCTGAAGCCACAGAGTTTAGAAAACCAACAGCCAGGCTGTTTGCACTGATGCCATACTAACGAAGTCCCAGAGGGTCCACAGTGCAAATTCTGTCCCCTTCCTTGAGAAAGAATTTAAAATCCCAGGATGGAGGCAGGAGGGAGCAAAAGAAGCACTCAGAGTGGCTATAAATGGGCGTGGGACATCTTTATGAGGTCAGAGAAACACTCTATAACTGGCTCGTGGTGGTGGTTGCCCAACTCTATAAATTGACTAAATTTCATTGAATTACACACTTAAAATGGGTGAATTTTATGGTATATAAATTCTACCTCAATAAAGTTTTGGTTTTTTTTTTTTTAAGAAAAAGGAAACCAGTGGATGGAAAATTTTAATGGAAAATGTGGCTCTCATCATCAGATGCAAATCAAAATAGAAACTACTAGAATGACTTGCATGTCAGGAACAGGAGAGCTAGATTGCCCCCTCTCAACCAAAGTTAACAAAGCTCCATTCTAAGGGTATAGTCGTTTTCCTGTCTGCACATAGCCAACGTGTGGTACCCAAGGACCATCATCGGTTTCAACATCATAGGCAGGGAAGTGACCAGTAGTCGTGGGTGTCTTGCTACAGTGCCTGTGTCCACCATTCTCTCTGCCTCTGGAAATACACTTTCCTGCTGCCCAGAGTCCCCCGAGTCTGCAGGAGATCGCCTCTGTGTCTCTGTCCCATCAGGAAAATAAGAAGCCGCAGTTGATGACCATCCACATGCACGGTGGACAGCATCACAGGGCTGCTGATTCGTGGGAGGAGAAGGGTGGCAGACGGTTGCAGACAGAAGCATCAGTTATCCCCACGCAGCCCTTCCCATAAATGCTCCAGAGGAGGGAAGGCAAGATACACGACAGCAAGGCTGCCTCAAGTTCTACAGCAAATGCCCATGTGCTCCTCTTCTGCTTGATTCATGAAACAGTACTGGGCTTACTGTTATTATTAGTCTATTTCCTAGGAAACAGAATGACTCAAAAGGCATATGAAATTATGATTTATAATCAGGGGGAAAAGGGAGGGATGGACGGAGGAAACACATGACCAAAGATCCTAACCCAACACAGGGTCCATAGTGGCTGACTTCTTTCCCCTTCTTTCCTGCATTTTAGCCCAAATTAAAGACTAAGTGATGAACGCAAATCTGTACAAAACACTTACTCAGAATCTCTTAGGAGAAAGACATAGTACACTAGACTTGGAGGATATAAAGAAATCACTACCCTCCAGAATTTAAATTTACCAGAGGAGTTAGGTTACATACAGTCGAAACAAAATACCAGTTGAATAGCCTGCAAAAATTCTAAGGTTTGATCTAGCCAGTCCACTATTAGGGAGCTATCCTGTAGATGAGTTTTCACTTAGGCACAAAATATTAGTAAGAATTGTCTGTTGTCACACTGATCCTAGTAGTAAAAACTGAAATAACCTAGATGCCCAGCAATAAAAAATAATTAAATACATAACAATACATTCATGCTATGGAATACCATGAAGCCACAAGAAGATCAAATTATTAATTACTTAGGTAAACTTATGCATGGGTTTCCCTGGTGGTTTAGCAGTAAAGAATTCACCTTCCAATTCAGGACACCATCTGCAATGCAAGAGATGTGGGTTATATCTCTGGGTCTGGAAGATCCCCTGGAGTTGTTCAGTTGCTAAGTTTTGTCCACCTCTTTGCAATCTCATGAACTGCAGCATGCCAGGCTTCTCTGTCTTTCACTATCTCCCTGAATTTGCTCAAACTCATGTCCATTGAGCCAGTGATGCTATGCAACCATCTCATCCTCTGTCGTCCCCTTCTCCTCTTGCCCTCAATCTTTTTCAGCCTCGGGGTCTTTTCCAATGAGTCAGCTCTTCCCATCAGGAGGCCAAAATATTGTAGCTTCAGCTTCAGCATCAATCCTTCCAATGAATATTCAGGGTTGATTTCCTTTAGGATTGACTGGTTTGACCTCTTTGCTACCCAAGGGATTCTCAAGAGTCTTCTCCAGCACCACAGTTCAAAAGCATCAATTCTTTGGCACTCAGTCTTCTTTATGGTCCAACTCTCACATCCATACATGACTACTGGAAAAACCGTAGCTTTGACTAGATGGACCTTTGTTGGCAAAGTGATGTCTCTGCTTTTTAGTATGCTGTCTAGGTTGGTCATAGCTTTTCTTCCAAGGATCAAGTGTCTTAATTTCATGGCTGCGGTCACTGTTGGCATTGATTTGGGAGCCCAAGAAAATGAAATTTGACACTGTTTCCATTTTGTCCCCTTCTATTTGCCATGAAGTGATGGGACCAGATGCCATGATATTAGTTTTTTGACGGTTGAGTTTTAAGCCTGCTTTTTCATTCTTCTCTTTCACCTTCATCAAGAGGCTCTTTAGCTCCTCTTCACTTTCTGCCATAAGGGTAGTGTCATCTGCATATCTGAGGTTATTGATATTTCTCCCAAGAATCTTGATTCCAGCTTGTGCTTCATCCAGCCCAGAATTTCACAAGATATATGCCACATATAAGTTAAATAAGCAGGGTGACAAAATACAGCCTTGACATACTCCTTTCCCAATTTGAAACCAGTCTGTTGTCCCATGTCCAGTTCTGTTGCCTTTTGACCTGCATACAGGTTTTTCAGAAGAAAGATAATATTGTCTGGCATTCCCATCTCATTAAGAATATTCCACAGTTAGTTGTGATCCACACAGTCAAAGGCTTTAGCGTAGTCAGTGAAACGGAAGTATATGATTTTTTGGAATTTCCTTGCTTTATCTATGTTGGCAATTTGATCTCTGGTTCCTCTGCCTTTACTAAATCCAACCTGTACATCTGGAAGTTCTCAGTTCACGTACTGCTGAAGCCTAGCTTGAAGGATTTTGAGCATAATCTTGCTGGCGTGTGAAATGCGTGCAATTGTGCGGTAGTTTGAGCATTCTTTGGCATTGCCTTTCTTTGCAACTGGAATGAAAACTGACCTTTTCCAGTCCTGTGGCCACTGCTCAGTTTCCAAATTTGCTGGCATAATGACTGCAGCACTTTAACAACCTCATCTTTTAAGATTTCAAATAGCTCAGTTGGAATTCCATCATCTCTACCAGCTTTGTTCATAGTAATGCTTCCTAAGGCCCACTTGACTTCACACTCCAGGATGTCTGGCACTAGGTGAGTAACTACATCTTGGTGGTTATCTGGGTCATTAAGATCATTTTTCGTACAGTTCTTCTGTGTATTCTTGCCACCTTTTCTGAACCTCTTGTGCTTCTGTTGGGTCCTTGCCGGTTTTATCCTTTATTGTGTCCATTGTGTATGAAATGTTCCCTTGGTATATCTAATTTTCTTAAAGAGATCTCTAGTCTTTCCCATTCTATTGTTTTCCTTTATTTCTTTGCACTGTTCACTTAAGGCTTTCTTCTCTCTCCTTGCTCTTCCTTGGAACTCTGCGTTCAGTTGGGTATATCTTTCCTTTTCTCCTTTGCCTTTCACTTCTCTCGGCTATTTGTAAGGTTTCCTCATACAACCATTTTGCCTTCTTGCATTTCTTTTTCTTGGGGATGGTTTTGGTCACCACCTCCTGTACAATGTTAAGAACCTCCGTCCATAGTTCTTTCTGCGCTGTCTACCAGATCTAGTCCCTAGAATCTATCTGTCACCTCCACTGTATAATCATAAAGGATTTGATTTAGGTTATACATGAGTAGCCTAGTGGTATTCCGTACTTTCTTCAATTTGAACCTGAATTTTTTAACAAGGAGCTGATTATCTGAGCCACAGTCAGCTCCAGGTCTTGTTTCTGCTGATTGTATACAGCTTCTCCATCTTCAGCTGCAAAAAATATAATCAATCTGACTTTGGTACTGACCATCTGGAGATGTCCATGTGTAGAGTCCCCTGGAGTAGGAAATGACAACCCACTCCGGTATTCTTGCCTGGGAAATTCCATAGACAGAGGAGGGTGGCAGACATGACTAAGCAACTAAACCATCACCAAACTTATGTGTACTGACCTAGGAAGATGATCATTGTCCACTCACAATGAAAAGGCTAGTTTCAAAATATACATTGTGGTCCAATTTTGTTCTATACTAACTTGCTGGGGCTGCTAAGACAAATACCGTGACCAAAATCTATTTTCTCACAATTCAGGAGGCTGGACATCAGAGGTCAAGGTATCAGCAGGGCTTTTTCTTCTGAAGCCTCTCTTCTTGGCTTGTCTCTCACGTTCTTCCTTCTGTGCACGTCTGTGTCCTAATCTCTCCTCGTAAGGACCAGCCATACAGGGTTAGTAGTAGTGTTGGTGGCTCAGCTGTTTCTGGCCCTTTGTGACTCCACAGACTGTAGCTTACCAGGCTCCTCTGCCCGTGGGATTCTTCGGGCAAGAATACTGGAGTGGATTGCCATTCCCTTCTCCAGAGGATTTTCCTGACCCAGGGATTGGCAGGTCTCTTGCACTGCAGGCAGATTCTTTGCCATTTGAGTTACAGGGAAGGCCCACTCTAAAGGCCTCATTTTAGTTTAATTACCTTGCTAAAGGCCCTGTCTCCAAATAGTCACATTCTGAAGTGCTGAGAACACATGGGCTTCAACACATGAACTGGGAGGGGCATGGGGGAGGGGGCAGAGGGGGGGAGCTGAGGCGGGGAGGCGGGGTTGGGGGGGCGGAGTCGGGGGTTGGATACAATTCAGCCCATAACATGCTCTTTAAAACATTCTGTGTGTATATGAAAAGTTTTCATTTTCAATCTATATTTCTGAATTGCTAGAAATTTTATGAGTGTAAATTCATGTTAAGTCAGCCATTCTTTAAAAACATTTTTCCAATGTTTTATGTCTATAATTACTTTCAAATGAAACTTTCTTTTTTTTTAAGTGCCAAAAAAAAAAATAGTGTGTCTCAGTAGGCTGGAGCCACAGTCAGGTCCTTTAAAGATGCTTGGTGTCATCACTGCAGGGGAGGCTGCTGGCCTGGGGACAGAGAGGAGACACGACAAGTGCCGAGAACCAGAATCAGAAAATCAGCCAAAGACAGAACCAAAAGGCAAACGAGAACTTTTGCTTTCAGGAAAAAGAGGAGGAAGGTGCCATCTCTCTGATTTTCCATTTCTTGTGGGAGCTGCTTTTAAAGATTTGCAAATTCTCTACATCTGTGACCCTCAGACCTGTAGCTACCAAAGGAGGGGGAACAAATTAGGAGATCGGGATTAACATACATATATACACTACTATGTATAAAATTGATAATTAGTGAGAGCCAGCTGTACAGCACAGGGAACTCTACTCAATGCTCTGTGGTGACCTAAATGGGAAGGAAATTTAAAAAAAAGAATGATATGTGTATACACATAACTGATTCACTTTGCTCTACAGCAAAAACACAGCATTGTAAAGCAACTATATCCAAGAATTTTTTTTAAAGAAAATATTAGCAAATTATCTACACTTAATTAAATGAATGATCTGAAAAACAATATACCACCTGACCTGATACTGATAAAGTTGCACATTAGAGGGGAAGGAGAAGGATGTATAGGATGGATGTACATGAAGGGCCTTAAAAGCTCTGCTTGAAGGACAAAAATGTCCACAGAATTCAGTTATGGTAAAACTCAAAAAGAGTCATGAAACAGTAAATAAGAGGAAAAAATCAGATGAAGGATGTGAAAATAAAGCTATTCAAAAGAGGGAAGGAACTACCAGAGGAAACTTTTTTTTAATGTAAGGGTGGAAGATGGGGGCAGGTAATCACATATCACATTATAAAGACAGAACAAGCAGAACAAGACTGATAAGCAAGAGTGTATTTGAAGAAAGCGTTTCAAAAAACACCCAAATTCAGCTCCAAGCTGAATTGTGCCCCCTGCTCCCCTCCCTCAAAAAAAGATACACCACAGTCCTAGATCCCAAACCTCAGAAAAGAAAAGGAAATTGAAGTTCCTTCAGTTGTGTCTGACTCTTTGCGATCCCATGGACTATAGCCTGCCAGGATCCTCCTTCCATGGAATTCTCCAGGCAAGAATACTGGAGTGGGTAGCCATTTCTTTCTCCAGGGGACCTTCCCGATCCAGGGATCAAACCTGGGTCTCCTGCATTGCAGGCGGATTCTTTACCAACTGAGCCACCAGGGAAGCCAATGGGAGCTTACCTGGGGACAGAGACATCACTGATGGTCTGGTTAAGATGAGGTCATTAGGGTGGACCTTAACTCAATAGGACCAAGTCCTTATGAAAAGAGGAAATTTGGACCCAGAAGATGATGTGAAGACTTGGGGAGAATGCCATGTGAAGACAGAGGATTGGAGGACGCATCTACTTGTCAAGGAATGCCAAAGATCATGCAAACCTCCAGAAACAGAGACAAGGCAGGAGCCCAGCCCAGCTGACACCTGCAGAAACACAAGAGAATGATTCCTGTTGCATTAATCACCCAATTTGTGGTACTATTTTATGACAGCCCTAGGACACTAATATAAATACCAGATTAGAAAATACAAGTCTCTGGTTAGTTCTTTACCAAAACATGAAACAATTTCTAGCCTTCTTTCTTAAAAATTACTATTTCCAGGATCAGAAAAATAAAGCTTTAAACTAGTTGTTCTCACAGTGGTGGTTTAGTCACTAAGTCGTGACTGACTCTTTGCAACCCCATGGACTGTAGCCTGCCAGGCTCCTCTGTTTTTGGATTTCCTAGGCAAGAACACTGGAGTGGGTTGCCATTTCCTTCTCCATAGGATCTGGCCAACCCAGGGATTAACCTGCATCTCTTGCATTGCAGGCAGATTCTTTACTGCTGAGCCATCAGTTGTTCTCATAAGCTTGGATTTTTATGACAGCAGTAATGCCATTGTAAAAAGTTTTTAATAAAACATGAAGAGAAAAATAAGTCAGTCACACTTCATAAACCACCATGTGAGCACACTTCCTTCCAGGCTCTTCTCTAATGCAGTATACACACAACACATACACACGCATTTGTACATACATGTACATACACAATTTCATGACCAGAAGGACCTACTGAATTTTTATTCCCACTTTCTTTTCCCAAATAATGCATAACATTAAATATAAGAAGTGGTAGCAATACTTTTCTTGCCTATGTAATCAATCAGATGAATGTTACATAACACCTAGCTGTTTAGGTATTACTATAAACAACATCAAAATAAAGGTCTCTTGTAGGAACTCTCAAGCCACATTTCAGGTATTTTCTTAGATGCCTAGAAGTGGAATTAATGGGCAGAAAAAAATAATAATATTTTCCGCTTCTTCTGGATTTTGCTTTTCAAAATAAGATGAACTATTGATCAACTGAACAGGTTTAAGTCGGATTCTGGTGGCTACTTGTGACTGGCTATAGAATGGCTATCTTTTCTCCATTTGTGGGAATTTTTTCTTTTTTTTTATTCTCCAAGGTCTTGATGCACTCCTCCTGAGGCCAAAAGTCATTAGACCCAGAGGTAGGTAAGTGATGCTGGCGTCAGCTCTACAACTGAGCAGAGGGCTATTTCGCAGGGCAGGCCAAGTACATAAGCAAAGAAAGGGAGAATGCCCTGGGCTTGCCTGGGAAGTACCCAAAGGGTGCATGGGGCCTGGGGTGGGCTCTCCACAGGATGGGGGCAGGGTGGAGGGAGGAGTTGGATCCCAGGGCACACACTGCTGGGCTGTTAGGGTGTTATTAATGTCTTACACATCAGCACCTTCCTATCCCGTCCCCTCCCTTTCCAACCCAGCCTGAACCCCAACCAAATGGTAGGAGTTGCTTCTGAAAGAATCCCACCAAAGTGAACAGTATTCAAAGGTATCAGTAAAAGGGGGCGTTGATGGGGGTTTGCTGAAGGCTGTTTTTAGAAGCCTGGAGAGACTAGAAAAATGCATTTAACATTAAACATGGACACACATATGCATTGTAATAATGTCAACACTTGAATCTGTTCAAAAAAGTTCAGTCCCATGTCAAGGTCCTGGGATGAGAAGTGATTTCTAAACAGACATGCCCTTACAGTCTGCAAGCTGCACATGGACCAATGAGAAGGGAATCAGAGACAGGAGTAAAGTTTGGGGGGAATCCAATTGAAGAATAACCTGTTTTCATGACTCAAATCAGGCTACACTGGTATATAGCCTGCTGTTTTTAAGGGTTATGTCAGAGGAATCTTTCCATGACAATCTTTCCATGACCTAGCGACCTCATCCTAAAAGTATAAGGTGTATTTAGGATGGTAGAAACATTAAGCTACCTATGTTTAATAAACCAAGCAAAGCTAATGACAGGAATTAGGCACAATCATCTTTTTAAACTGACTCAAATAAAACAAACATTGAAGTTCCCCAGATGTTCTATTAGTTACAAGACTACATTCAAAGACCTACTTTTTACAAAAGTTTAAGTTAGTACAAAGGTACTTATACCCAGTCTTATCAGAAACCAACATAAATGGCAGCTGAAGGCAGGTTTCTGAGACATCAGGCAGGACAGAACACTTCCTCCCACAACCCCAGGATTCAAAGTTGGCACAAAATCTAGTTATTTTATTGCTGCAAATCAGGAAAGGAATACATCAAGGCTGTATAGTGTCACCCTGCTTATTTAACTTATATGCAGAGTACATCATGAGAAACGCTGGACTGGATGAAGCACAAGCTGGAATCAAGATTGCTGGGAGAAGTATCAATAACCTCAGATATGCAGATGACACCACCCTTATGGCAGAAAGTGAAGAAGAACTAAAGAGCCTCTTGATCAAAGAGGAGAGTAAAAAAGTTGGCTTAAAACTCAACATTCAGAAAACGAAGATCATGGCATCTGGTCCCATCACTTCATGGCAAATAGATGGGGAAATCATGGAAACAGTGAGAGACTTTATTTTGGGGGGCTCTAAAATCACTGTAGATGGTGACTGCACCCATGAAACTAAGACACTTGTTCCTTGGAAAAGAAGCTATGACCAATCTAGATAGCATATTAAAAAGCAGAGACATTACTTTGCCAACAAAGCTCTGTCTAGTCAAAGCTATGGTTTTTCTAGTGGTCATGTATGGATGAGCTGGACTATAAAGAAACCTGAGCACCAAAGAATTGATGCTTTTGAACTGTGGTGTTGGAGGACTCTTGAGAGTCCTTGGACTGCAAGGAGATCCAACCAGTCAATCCTAAAGGAAATCAGTCCTGAATGTTTGGAAGGACTGATGCTGAAACTGAAACTCCCAATACTTTGGCCATCTAACGCAAAGAACTGACTCACTGGAAAAGACCCCCATGCTGGGAAAGCCTGAAGGTGAGAGAAGGGGACAACAGAGGATGAGATGGTTGGATGGCATCATCGACTCAATGGACATGAGTTTGAGTAAACTCCAGGAGTTGGTGATGGACAGGGAAGGCTGACATACTGCAATCTATGGGGTTGCAGAGTCGGACATGACTGAGCAACTGAACTGCTTTTACCCCACAAATTTTAATGCCAAACTTCATCATCTCAAGACTTTATGCTATGTGAATGCTTACGTGCAGAAAACCTTTTATCACCAGAGCATGGCTCCTGTGCTGTCAAAACCCAAGGGAGGACAGGAAGGGCAAGGGCCCAGAGGGCTCAGGGCAAGTGAGGACAGATGCTAGCAAAGTACATCAAGAACAGAACTCCTAGAATCAAGTCTCCCTTCAAATGGATTGCCAGCCCAAGAAAGATAATTCCCCTAATGCCTTTTTCAATGAGTATTTCAGGAATGTCAATTAGCTTTTATGGAGAGAGCTTTTCTTTCTTTGGAAAAAACAAAATATTGAGTTTTAGTATCAGAAAATTTTTACCTATCTTTATTCTTCAAACTTCATGTCAAGTCACAAATATATAGTCCATACCACATAGTAGCTATCTTGCTTCTTTTTGATGTGCACTCTTTCAGGCAGAAAGAGCAATAACCAAGAAAACACTGAAAATGAATTCAGTGAACAACCGATTTTCAGTATATAAAGTGTACAGTACATTCCAGTGTGGTCCATTATGTACAGTTTAAAAGTGCATCTCCTCTAAAACATCACAGATGTACATAATTCTTATCACAAAAGAACCCACACAGAGATTTATTAAGCTTCAAAGCTGTATCACAGGGAATAATTTTTGAAAACTATAAAACCTTGTGTATTCTGGAAGCAAAGTCATTCCAGATTTAACATTGCTGAAAAAACATCAAGCTTTAGAGATCACGGACATCAAATCCATTACTTAAACCAAGTAGCATTTAGAAAGTAGCTAACTTTGTTTTGTTCTGTTGTCAATAAAACTTTCTAATGAAGTTTAAGCTGAGAAATACCAGCAGGGAGAGTGGGGACCTGGGGAGAAGGGCAGAGGGATGGAGGTGGGGGGCTGGTGCAGAGCAGAGATGGGCACCCATCTACCTGATTGTAAACTGCCATATTGTTGGGCTTCCCTGATAGCTCGAGGTAAAGAATCAGCCTGTAACACAGGAGACATGGGTTCAATCCCTGGGTCGGGAAGATCCTCTGGAGGAGGAAATGGCAACCTACCCAGTATTCTTGCCTGAAAAATCCCATAGAGAGAGGAGCCTGGCGGGCTACAGTCCATGGGATTGCAGAATTGGACGCGAGTAAGACTGTTTCAGGAGAGACTCAACAATTTTCTATATAGCTTACTTCCAGAAAACAACAGTTAGAAAACATTCTGTTTAGAATTGATACACATATCTGAAAAGAGACTGTTAGATAATTCTTGGAAGTTTCCCTTCAAGTTCTTCTGGTTAAACCAATATTTATTTTTCTTATATTCAAATTATAATTGTTGGGTCAGTTCAGTTCAGTCGCTCAGTCGTGTCCGACTCTTTGCGACTCCATGAATTGCAGCACACCAGGCCTCCCTGTCCATCACCAACTCCCGGAGTTCACTCAAACTCACGTCCATCGAGTCGGTGATGCCATCTCATCCGTAGCCCACTCCCACTTTTTTTTTTTTCAAATCAACCAACTTTTTATTCTTGAAAGGATAATGTTAAAACATACAAGTTTCCAAGTCACCACAGATGGTTTGGATTAAAGTAATTGGAAAGGGGATGCTACTTAATCTCATTTCTTCCGTGTCATCTGACACCTGGTATCTGATATTTTAGGAATGACAGGAACCATAAAAAGTGAGAAAAATAAGACTGTGTACAGATCAAGCCAGCAATATTAGATGTTTCTGAAAAATAACTTTTATTCTGAATCAGTGATAAGCTACATATTCATCTGCCACTATTTCAAGTCACAATTATATTGACATCTCTCCTTTGAAACAATGAACCGTTTTTTCTACTTTCCAAACAACATTTGAAAGCAAATAATTATTCTAAAGATAAAGCATCAGAAACAAATTCTCTCCACCCAAGGTGACTTTAAGTTTCAGATCACAACATTTTAGAGATACACCATTTAATTTTTCCTATTTTTACTTCTTCTTGGCAGTTTTTTCAAACTGAAAATTTAAACTATGACAAGAAAAGCATTCAAAACATAATACAAATATATACAAGAATACAAGAAAAGTTTAAAACAAAAATATTGTATTGCAGTATCTCCAAATATGATGTGTTCTTGAAATGACCAAAAACCACAGGGTGCAGGCCCGCAACGCTCTCACATCCTACACAGATCTATGTTCATCTCTCTTCATATATATGTGTTTTTATTTTGCCTTTTGGTGCCTAAAGTAACTGAGACTCAAAAAGATACTTAATATGACAAGAAAAACAGGGTACCTATGATTTTTTTACATCCTAATCTGAACACATCTTAATTGGTGCAATATTGCTCTTAATAATAGGCAAGCGATACATATGAAACGACATACTATAATACAATGTTTTCAGAATCAAACAATTTCCACAATGACATGAAAAAGCTGCAAATTAACTCACCTCATTATAAAGTGAAATTCTCATATATCATAGTAAGAATGCTACTATTAGAAGCATTCTAAAGTATCTCATTTTCTAGTGTAGAAAGGTTATGGTAGAAAAAATAAGGTGCATTTTTTAATAAGCCACCAACAGACACTTTATAGTGCCTGACACATATACACCCAGTGCAAACTATCCAAGAAAATAATCCTTATTTTAATATGAGATGTTTCACTACACAGCTCGACTAAAGGTAAAATGAGAAATAGCTTTCCATCATTAATATGGCATAATCACAGACAATTCAATGTATATATATATATATGCGGTCAGTGAAAATAAAGAATAACATTCCATCCTTTGATTTATTGTTTTTAAATTCTACCTTACCTTTTAGAATTGTTCCCAATTCTAAAAATTTAGATAGTTTCCTAGTTTCCATAGCTAACTAGAAGACTAGATATTTTGATGGTCAGCTACTAGAGATTAATGGTCCACTGGCGATACCCTCGCTGTGTTTCTTCTTTACTATGAAACCATAACCCTCTATTGCTATTGTTTCATGCAGCACCAACCCAACTTCATTTTTCCCTAAGAAAAAATAAATATATAAAGAAGACACTGTGAGGCATATATTCACAAGGTCTCAATTTCTTAAAACATAAGTATGGGTATATTTATTTCTCTCAAATGCATACAAGACAATAATTACACAGCAACAAATCTTTAGTTCAACAATGATTTGATTCAAAAGCATTTGAATGAAATTTACATAATTTCACATCCATACCCTTGCATTTTAAATACTGTAAGTAAAAAAGCCCCCCAAATAACCAATTCTTATATTTCCTATTTAGTCCTCTATACATCCAAACTTTAAAAAGTTACAAACTGAACATTATACAGAACATATAAATCATGTTTAAAAACTTGAGGTTTTTTAAAATCACTGTTCCCCAATATGATTCATAAAAGTCCTCATGCTGACAAGTGCAGTCCTAGGTGGTAAAGTAAACTGGAGGAGGGGAAGAAAGAAGAGACAGACACAAGTTTGCTGTCTTAATATTTTACTAATCCTGTCAGTTAAAAATGGTGATGTCATGAGAAATAACAGTTTAATATGAGGAATGGACTCTGCCTCACAGTTTGAGACATGCATTTCAAGTATTTTCCTATTTGATCTGAGCTCCCTGCAGCAAACTGATGCTGAAAGAGAATAACTATTTTCTTCCATACATTCGCTCAATGTCCGCCTGGTAATGTGTTTTAAGCTCTTTTCGTTTCAGCTTGAAGGCATCTGTCACCAGACCAGTTTCAGGGGTCCACGGTTCAGGGCTCAAACGAATTTTTACTGGAATTTCAAACTTTTCCAGACTTGCTGAGGTTGTGGAAAAAAGAAATTAAAAAGTAAACACAGAGCCATGAAAAATATACAATTAAAATTCTTAGCAAACAATTTTAACTTCCTCAGTCTCCACACAACCATCAAAATGTAAAATCTACAGCTAATAAATCTCACTTCTAAGCAATTTATCCCTCAGAAATACTAGAAGCAAAACATATATATATATAAGAATTATAATAGCAAAAAACTGTTTAGAAAATCTACATGTCCATCAACAGAATGAGTTGGGTAAATTATGATATAGGCATAAAATGTACACAATTCATTCTTTAAAAATAAGTTAGATCTATTGGTATGGGTATATAAAGATACCATATATTGTTAGGTTTAAAAAAATGATTTTGCCTTGTGTTTGAACACTATATAAACTTACATGCAACTAGATGTGTAGGATGAGGATACAGATAAAATAAACCATATGCTCGAGGGGCTAGTATCCAGGATTAAAAAAAGGAAGTGTCACTTTTGATCTTATACCTATTTGTTTTCTTTGAATTTATTTTTAAAAAATCACTTTAGAGGGCTTCCCTGGTGGCTCAGTGGTAAAGAATCCACCTGCCAATGCAAGAGACACAGGTTCAATTTCTGATCTAGGAAGATTTCACATGCCTCAGAGCAACTATGCCCATGCGCCTCAACTACTGGGCCAGTGCTCTCGAGCCCGGGAGCTGCGACGACTGAAACCTGAGCGCCCTGGAGCCCATGCTCCGCAACAGGAGAAGCCACGGCAAGATGAGAAGCTCACGTGCTGGAATGAGAGGAGCCCCAGCTCTCTGCAACCAGAGAAAAAGCCCACACAGCAACAAAGACCCAGCACAGCCAAAAATAAAATAATTTTCTAAAAATCACTTTAACAACTAAGAAATAATAAAGTTAAAACAGAAATCTAGTGACTGAGCCAGGACAGTCGCCGTGAGCTCTGAGGAAAACTGTGTGCTCCCTACTGTGTTTCTCACACACCGCTCAATATCAAGGAGATCCACAAGAGGGGAAGGATAGGGGGTGGTGGGGGAATGAGATCTGAAGAAGCACGTTTCCTTATTAAGGCTGATTTACTTTTCCAGCACTTGTTTCACAAATATTTACCAGCAAAAATTATTGTGTAAAATGCTTTAGTAAGCATTGTTTTAAAATACAAAAATGAATAGTTTCTGCTCTCAACTGGTATACTATTGGGAAAAGGGTAAACACTTAGCCATAATAATACATACATTTTAAAAGAATTGAATTCAAGATATAAATGCCTTAGGAAGAAAAATGATATATTAACTCAAATAACAAAGTTTTATTCTTCAAAGATTACAAGTATTTCAGGAGTGGTTTCTAACTGGAAAAGCCACCATGAGAAAAAGCAGTACAGTAGGGACCAAGCATTAAAGGACACGAGTTTGACAGCACTGAGAGGCGTGGAGACTCGCACGCAGGCCCTGGAAGCCCACGCTCAGCTATAAACACTCAGCACTGCACTCATGATCGGACTCAAAACGATGCTAGCAACAGCGATATCATCTACACCAGGTTTTAGAAAAATGAACAGAGCAACAATCACATGACCAGTTGGGGAAATGGGGACTCTAATAAAAACTATGAGTATTTCTTCCTTATTTTGTTGTGAATATGTTTGTATATATGGTAAGCAAATACTTTTGTTTTCTTCCCCTCATTCTCTTGTCATAATATATTAATAAGTTAACTTTATATCACAGTATTTAAGTTACAGGATATCAAAGTAGCAGAGTTAAAAAATCACTCAGGGGTGTGCAAACACTTCTGGAGAAAAGGTTCATGTATTTTCAGTTGCACACAAGATAACTGTTTAATGTTAGGTGACAGTCTGACTTTGTTACTGTCTTTACTTGGAACTTAAACTATGGTTTAAGGAAATGTATGTGGGTGCCAAGCTGACAACAGGAGGACTGTGGTGGTTTTATGCCTCATCTGGACTAGGCTGGAGTTCCCAGTTATTCAGTTTGAAAGTGGTTTTATAGATATGGCTAAGTCAGTTCAAAGACCTTGAGAGCTGAGCTGAGGCCCCCTCAAAAAAGAAGCAATTCTGCCTATGGACAGGGGCTTTGACCCCTGCCTAAGAGCTCCAGTCCACTTTTTCAACAGTCTGTCCTACAGATTGCCAGTCTGTCCAGCCAGCCCCCAGTGAAAAGGCAAACCAATTCCCTACCTGAAAAGTTTCTATAGTTAAATATATTTAACCTACTGATTCTGTTCTCTGGTGTGAATTGAATATAGACTTGGCTTAAAAATGAAGTTGGATCCCTTCTTCACATCATATATAAAAATGGATTAACTCAAAATGGATTAAGGACCCAAATATAAGGACAAAAACTACAAAACTCTTAGAAGAAAATAAAATATTTACTTGTAACTTAGATTAGGCAACGGCTTCTCAAATGTGAAGTACAAGCAACCAAAGGAAAAAAAGGAAATTGTTTCTTATAAAAATTAAAATTGTTGTACTTCAAAGGATACCATCAAGAAAGTAAAAACACAACCCAAACAATGGTAGAAAATACTTACAAATCACATACCTGATAATGGATTTGCATCTAAAATATATAAAGACCCATATAGTGACAGATTTTATTTTCTTGGGCTCCAAAATCACTGCAGATGGTGACTGTAGCCATGAAATTAAAAGACGCTTACCCTTTGGATGGAAAGCTATGACAGACCTAGATAGTATATTAAAAAGCAGAGACACCTCTTTGCTGACAAAGGTCCATGTGTAGTCAAAGCTACGGTTTTATCAGTAGTCATGTACAGATGTGAGAGAGACCACAAAGAAGGGGGAATGCCAAAGAAGTGACGCCTTTGAATTGTGGTGTTGGAGAAACTTGAGAGTCCCTTGGACAGCAAGGAAATCAAACCAGTCAATCCTAAAAGAAATCAACCCTGAGTATTCATAGGAAAGACTATGCTAAAGTTGAAGTTCCAATACTTTGGCCAGTAAAAGGAAATGAAGTGTTGATACACACTACAACAAAAATATAGAGATGAACATTTCATGCTAAGTGAAAGAAACCAGTCACAAAAACCCATATACAATATGGTTCGACTTTTACAAAATCTCTAGAACAGGCAAATCTACAGAAACAGAAAGATCAGTGGCTCCCAAGGACTAAGAGGTCTAAGGTATGATGAGAAGTGCCTGCTGATGGACACAATATTTCTTTTTTGAGGTGATGACAAAGACAATGAGGTGATAACAATCTGAAACTGATATGGCAATGTGTACAATTCTGCCAACATACTAAAAACTATTGTATACTAAATGGTTGAGATGTTTGGTGTGTAAATTATATGTCTGTTTACAAAATTTATTTTTAAAAAATATATATTAAGTATATACACTTTAAATTATGCTTGTTTCAGTATTCTACCTTACAGAGAAACAATATAGGTTTCTAACTTAATTCAACATCAGTGCAAGGATTTTGAGTTACCTAGAAAAGCTGGAAACTATATTCAGGCTGACATGCTAAAAAACATAATTACTCCTGAAATACAGGGTCAGAATAACTTCATCTGATTAAATGAGATCTACATTTTTCATTATCTTGAATGACATATCTAAGGAGAATAAAAATGCACACTTATATTTCACTTAACGCTGATGACTCAGACAGTAGAGCTGTTTTTATTAAACCAAGAATATCAAACTACATCTCTCTGTGCCCACTCCACAAAACACACATACACATACAAAAGGGGTAGAGGACACATGATAGCAGTGTAGAAAGAGTCTTGGACGGTTCACTGTGGGCTGGGGTGTCTGGGAAGCCCAGCAGGGCCTTGGAAACAGCAGAGCAGAGTGGAGAAAGGGCCAAACCGGAAAACAGAAACTGTGAGAAGAGAACGTTCTGATATGTGTACATCAGTGGTGGGCGTGGTGGCCTTGTGTGTCCCCAGAGGAGCTTGAATGGATGGGGGTGACAAGCATGTTCTCCCAACTAATGGTAGGAAAATATGATTGGTTTCTGAGCAGGAAATGTAACCTAAGCCCTTGTAACAAAAACAGAACAAACAAGTTAAAGTATTCTCTCTCCATCTCAGTCCCAGAACCAGTTACCACTCTCACTCACCTGAAATAGCAGCTTCAGAAAGCACTTTCAGTACCTCATTCTCCATTTCACAGCTGTTACACAGCTCCTCCCAAGTTCCATGAAGTCCTTTCCTTCGTGCTAGTTCTGTTAGTTCCTTTTGATTTGGCACAACAAATCCGATGACATAAGAATGATAACTGAAATACATAAGGGACAACTTGGTTAGGGCACTAAATGGCACACCATGTTAACTGTGGTTACTGATTACACTCAAGTTTAGAAGCCAACTCTCTACCATTTTAAAGAACATACATAATATTTGCCACACTTACTTCATGCAACAGCCACTTTTACTGTCTGATTCATAACACGTTCTGATGCTTCGGCAGAATTCATTGCTAAATAAACCTTAATCTGACATTTCATGATGAATTTCAACTATGTATATAGTAACTATTATGAATCATGCTTTTAAAAGAAATTAGAAAATTTAGCTTTAAAAAGTCAGTAATTCACATCAATAGACTATAAACGAAAATAAAAGCTAATGAAAGTAAGAAGCTGTTTTTAAGAAAATCTGGCAACAAGTCAAACTAATGTGATTATATATTCTTTTATCATGAGAATTTGTATTCTAGAGGAACTCTAAGCACGCCCACAGAAAGCAGTCAGCTGAAGAAACGACAGCATCATCAGAAGAAAGACAGTCCTGGTTAGTATCACACCAGAAAATCCAGAACTGTTAGCATCACTAAAGAAAACACTTCATGACTAACAGAGGGCAGAATCATTTATAAATCGAGATGGTAAATCTCTAAAGTGGGCTGTACCTCAAACTCTATTTCTAAATTGGTTCTTCTAATATCAGATTTTATTTTTTCATAGTAAGTATTATGTTAACTGCAGCAGTAAGTCTTCTAGGCTGGCCACAAAACACCCAATCACTACCACTGGGGAATGATTGCCACACACAGTAGTGTTACGGAAAAATGTGAACAGTGTGTCAATCTGAAATTCCAACACATTTCCCAAGAGTGCATTCCTGGGATTAACTTTAAACTCTCCTTCCCAGCTGCCTCTGAATCATCATGGGCAAGAGATGCTATGTGTTAAGCCACAGCTTAACCTAGCTTAAGGGGGGAAGGAAGCCCTCCTTTGGGGTTCCTGGGGCCCCAGGCAGGCTCAAATAGAGAAGTGGTAGTAAGAACTGAGCAGAGCACTGTTAGCCGACCAATTTCCTTCTTTACTCAGCTCTCCTCTAGACTGGTTGCGGGAAGCCTCCTCGTGTGGAAGGACAAGTAGCTCAGAGAACCAAAGCAGCGGAAAGGAGGGTTTATTTTCTTCACCTTCCAATCACATGGGATTCTGCACCAAGATGTAAAACAGAAATCAGACAGAGGACAATATGGAGAGGAGCATCACAAGGCAAGAATCAGCCAGTGACTGTAATGAGAAGAGGAAAACCCATGAGAAGTTTTCTAACCCTAACCTCTTACAGAGAAGGCCAGCAGAGAAAGGAAGGGCCGACAGCATTACCAAATGTTTTAAGCAGCATAAATTCTATGCTCTTACCTGTTTGCATATGCACAAATGTTATCTATTAGTGGGAGATTCTTCAAAGCAGCCTCCACCTTCCCAAGAGAAACATATTCTCCTGCCTGTAGTTTTACAAGGTCCTTCTTACGATCTGTGCAAAAACAGGGCCAGGAGCGGGGCACATTGGAGGATAGTATCAACACACCTTTAATACATACAAATACTGGCTATTCCCCACAAATACTGGCCATCCCCTACATAATTTGCAATCAGTTAAGTTCCTTATAAGAGTTATGCTGAAATTTAAAACACATAATAAAATGAGGCCCTTATTTCTGTACCACTGAATACATTTTTTTAAAAAACTTAGCTTCTTAAGGGACCCCATCCTCAGGGCTTCGGGTACGTTCTGCTCGACAGATTACGTCCACGGGACACATTAATGCCAGAAAGGTCAAGAATATATACTCAAGTGCCCTGTGAAAGCTCACAGTCTATCTTAAGAGAAGCAGGATGAAAAACTGTATTACTTCAGTACAACATGGTAGTGCTAAGTGTTCAGACTCTCCAACTTGCTGATTTTGGAAGAATTCCTGCAAGTGAGGCCTGAACTGAGTCTTCAGAGAAGACTGAGCAGCAGCCAAGTGGAATGGCACTGGCAAAGAACAGAGCTGTGCCAGTTTGCATTACTGCAGCACAAAAGAGATGGGGGCAGATGGGTGACCAGGGCCACCCTCAACTGAGCCTCTGGGAGCCACTCAAAAGTTTCCAGCAGGAAAGCAGTCAGGGAGATAGGGGTTCAGTAATCACGTGGTGGCCACGAGAGGGTGCATTCAGCAGAGGTAGGCACTACAACAGAAGGAATTTCTTGCAACAGGGTGGCAAAAGGTGCAGACCTGACCTACAATTACAGAAACAGGGAGAGATGGACAGAACGATCTTGAGGCATATTTTATAAGGTAAAGTAATGGAATATGGATTAACTATATGGGAGCTGGCTGCAGAGGCTGTCATCTCCTGCCAGTGTCTAGATGGCATGACTGGGATAGAAGTGCCATTAACCGAGACAAAGAACCCAAGAGGAGAAGCAGGAGAATGTATTTTTCACCTGTCAGTCCTGGTACTGAGCTGCCAGGCATTCCTTAGCTCTCAATGGCAAGGGAAGGAAATGCTTCAGACAGGCAAGAGTCTTGCCCAATAACCTCTACATACACAAAAATGATGGCTTCCCAGGTAGCTCAGCTGGTAAAGAATCCGCCTGCAATGCAGGAGACCCCAGTTTGATTCCTAAGTTGAGAAGATCCCCCAGAGGAGGGCATGGCAACCCACTCCAGTATTCTTGCCTGGAGAATCCCCATGGACAGAGGAGCCCAGTGGGCTACAGTCCATGGGGTCGCAAAGGGTTGTACATGACTGAGCAACTAAGCACAGCACACAAAAATGAATACTCCCTACTAAGAATTCGACTCTTTAAGGGTTATCTAGTAGTAATTAAAAATACCACTTCTGAACAGACCTTAAGGCCTCATAACATGTCAAGCCTTATAAATTCCATACAGTCCCTCTTGTGCATTTTTACACTCCAGGGCTGATACAGAAACCATACCAACATTACAGAAAGATGAATTCTTACACTATTAAACAACTTCTCTGAATATACAATCTCTTTTTTGAAAAGACACTACAGGAATATCTACTTAAAGAAAAACAGTATCAGCTGGCTCACCAATGATCTTCAAACAACCATCAGGGTCAAACTCCCCAATGTCTCCAGTACAGAGCCACCTCTGTCCATTTTCATCTTCAAAAAAATCAGCTTTTGTTTTCGCTTCATTTTTGTAGTACCCCATTGTCACATTTTGGCCACCAATAAGAATCTCACCCCTGGGATGTGGTTTATCGGTATTAAAGTATCCACCTAATAAACAGAATAATTTAGAGTTAATTGAATAGTTTTATCCCTCACACATCAGGTGAATATTTGAAACTGCTAGTTTCCAAATAGGGACATCTGATTTTGATCCAATTAGGGTTTCTCAAAGTAAGGCAGACACTATGAACAAAATTCATCATTAAATCTAGCTACAAATTTTCAGTTACTTAACCATAAGCACTTCTGCTTTCAAACTACTATTCTGAGAAAAAAAATAAACGCAAAAACCCAACATCTAGTGTATAAAACAGTTACATATGTACTATGCAGGTCAGTTCCTTTAAGGATTCTGTAGAGATGCTTAAATATCATACTAATTAACTGATAAAAGTGCTAAATTGTGCATTTTGAGAATCAATCTCAGTATAAAGTCAAACTAGCATACCTTTAGAGGATTTATTCCTTACAGATAACTTCAGAATAGTTCCAAGTTTATGAAACATTTTCACTAGTTTTACTAAAAGACAGCTGAAAAGTGACACCCAAGGCTTAGAATCTCTTTGTATAAAAGAAAAGTGTATCCAAACAAACCAGAAATAATATGCACATGTTAATAGGATCAAATATTTTAAAAGTGACTAGTATTTAAACAGAATGAGCAAGACAATTTTACGTAATTATAGTAAAAATTTCCTTCTGATAATTTTGGGTTGAAGCCGTCAAAGAAGAGAAAGAAAAAAGAAAAGAATAGGTAAAAATCTTCCATTTCATAGAATGAATTTTGCGATTTTGTTTCTATAAAATATGATCATTTGCAATTTATGGGCATTATTCATTTAATACATCTTCAAATTTTCCCCATAATTCTTACTTGCATTTATGTAATAAAACAAGCAAAAAAAAAACAATTCTTCAAAATCATCTCTGAAACAAGCATAATAAATTCACTCACAGCTCTAGATAAAAATATTTCTATTTACAAAAGACAAAAGTAAGCACTTATGGGTGATTTTATATTCTAAAATAAGGAAGAAAATGAAGTACAATTCTAATACTATACAAATTAATGCTCTGGGGTTAAAACAGGTTATTACCTTCCTCCCAGTTCTTTAATTTGATTTCACAGCAAACTAATGGTGCTCCCACTCTTCCAGTATTGTAGTCCCACACTATGACGTAAATGAAAAAAAGTATTTGATTATGGTAGTTAATAAATTGCTTCATTTTTTTTTAATTACAAAGATTTATCCCAAAGCTTAGATATCCCCAGAGAACCTTTACAAGCAGAAGTAGCACGCTGGTGAACCAGGCTGTGTAGCCCACACTGAGGTGTTTTGTTTCTTTAATCTTAAGTGGTTGTAAACAAGACACTTTACAGAAGAGTACAGAATCTCCAAGAGCCGTGGGTCCACATTTCCAGCACAGCAACAACTATAGCCCCTAACAGACAGGACAGGCCTGCTCCAGTTTTCCCACATTCCATACCATCACATTTTCGTACACCCACTAAGTAGCTGCTTGGTTCATGACTCTGCCTTCCCTGCTTGTAAGGATGAAAGAGTACAATGGTTTACAGCTATTCCACTTTCTTACTCGACTTCACACAGCTTTGCAGGACAAATAACCTCTCCAGTCTTCAAAGTGAGACCTCTGAAGCTCCCCTCACCTCAGCTTACGCTACCATACCCTATTTAAACTCATACAGTAAGAGTTCAGAGGCCAGGCTGGAGGTTCAGACTGTTCACTTTCAAAGATCTGGGGCAAGACTTCACCACTATTATGAATTACTACTGCATTAGGTTTCCTTTTCAAGGACCATTCAAATATCAGAAATAAAAGTTTGATACATGATACTTTACAGATTTATTTACAACATAAACCATCACTGCTTAATCGCACAACCAATGGAAACCTTAAAAATCAAAGAAATTACAGCTCCTTGGGAACTAAACGTGCATGTTTTTAAGAATGCTTGTGTGTTTTCTGCAAACCAAGACTTACAAGCAGCTTCCAAAAATATGAAAATGATAGAGGACATAACAGAAAACTGGAAAACATGGAAGTAGTGCAGGATAAACCTGGCATAAGAATGGTACACAAAATCACTTAGGGCAAAGAAAGGAACATGAATAAGGTTTAGTGTCTACAAATATCTAGAGAAAACAAAGGAGAAGCATAATTTTTTCTTGGACTTGAGAACAAAGTAACTTTCCTCTATAAAAGAGCACATGGGGCACTAGAGAGTCACCTGGGAACCACCTGGGTGATGGACCAGTCACCTAAACTCGTCACCATGATAAACTCTGGGAATTAGATTCTCCAGACTAAAATTTAGATTCTCTAGTTTCTCATTGCACTTACTTTAACACAGACCACTCACCTCAATAAACATTTCTGAATTTGACCCTTTTATAAACCTAAACAAACACACTAATTTTTCTACATAAAAAGAAATTTAATAACTGATATAAGATCATATATGTATACAATACAGCTAATGCTGGTTACTAAACCTTCTTTTCTAGAATGCTGCTGCTGCCATTAAATGCAAGTAGTTTTTAATACTACCTATCATAAGTTTAACATGAAAAACTCCTCTACATGAACTAGTGACATTCAGACATACCTAACACATTCTGAAAACTGATTTCAACAATCACAGTACTTGGGATTTACACAAATATTTTAACTGATTTTCTATATATTTGCAAACAACAACCCATACCAAAAGGGGCAGGAGTTGTACCCCAGCCTCTGTTATAGGCACCACTCTTCAGACAACACTAACCTTCTGTAATTGTTCCAGCCCCACAAGATTCAGTGAGTCCATACCCCTGACCAACAGGACAGCAAAAACAGATGTTCATGAATCGCTGTGTGGTTGCAGAAAGTGGAGCACCTCCACACAACAGAAGTCGAATATTTCCACCTAGCAAGCCTCGAACTTTCCGGAAAATAAAGCTAAAAATAAAAAATCCAATCACAGAATTTTAAAGCTGAATGGGATTTTCCAAATCATTTAGACTAATCTCTCAATTTTGATATATAGGAACACCTCGAAGATAATTTAGGGTTTGGTTCCAGACCATAGCAATAGAGAGACAATCACAATAAAGCAAGTCACTTCAATTTTTGGTATCTTGGTACATACAAAAATTATGTTTATACTATACTGTGGTTTATTAACTGTGCAACAGCAGTATGTGTAAACAGCAATGCATACCTTAATTAAGAAATACTTTATTCTTGGCAAATGCTAACCACCTGACAATAGAGGGTCGCCACAAACCTTCCATTTGTTTAAAAAGAAAATCACAGTTACTTGTGAAATACAATAAAGCAAAGCGCAACACAATGAGGTGTGCCTGTGAGACGTTGAGACCAAGTGATTTATCTGAAGTCACAAAGCCAATTTAAGAATTCTCTTGATGCACTATTTAAATCTAAATGTCTATCCAACCAAGTTTACTTGACCAAGAAAATGTGATTTTCTCTTAAGAACTGCAAGAAATATTAGAATTCAAAATTGCCAGGTTTAATTTTGTATAGTAACGGAAATCCTTTGCTTATGGCCAGAATAATTAGTTTTATATCATTATATAATACATATTAATACTGAATAACTTGACTGTATCTTCATGAAGTTTATTATTAAAAGCAAATTATTTTTTTGCTTTAGCTTATTTCATTAGAAATGTATACATATCTGTAAATAGCAATTTAGCTCTTTAGAATTTCACTAATTCAAAGTATCCGGTAAATTTAAAAAGGAAACAACTCTAATATCTAATTGAAATGCTTCTGAAAATACACTAAATAAAGAGACCGCTTACTACCTTGATGAAAAGAGGGAAGGGTTTTGTCTGTATTTTAATAACTTTGAAAAAGGCAAAGATCAAAAGGCAACCATTTAAAATATGTCTGTATATAAATATTTCTAATATATATGTGTATATATAAATATATATGTGTGTATATATAGTAGTGATAGTCACTTAGTCATGTCTGACTCTTTGCAACCCCATGAACTGTGGCCTGCCAGGTTCCTCTGTCCATGGGATTTTCCAGGCAAGAATACTGGAGTGGATTGCCATTCCCTTCTCCAGAGGATCTTCCTGACCTAGGAATTGAACCCAGGTCTCCTGCATTGCAGGAAGATTCTTTACCATCTGAGCTACAGGAAAGTATACAAATACATATCTGTGTATATATAAATACATATATATATGCACATAAACATATGTGCACATATATATATTATGTGTGTGTGTAAATACATGTATTATATATACATATATGTGTATATATATATGCACATATATTATACATGTGTATAAATACATATGTATTACATAAATACATATATGTATATATATAAATATATATAAAATAGGTTTACAAAGCAGTTATGTATCTCACTGGAGAGATTAGTAAAAGGCAGGAAAAAATTATAAAGCTTTAAATGTGACACATTTGAAAACTATTAATATCCCCATAAAAAGTAATTTGAATGTCATCATACTGTTATTTTCTAATTTCTCAACTACTTTACAGTTAAATATACTTATCCTATTAGTGCCATGGGGGAAGGGGTGGAATAGGTCACAAAACGTTTAATACCTGGTTGCCATTTTCTATTCCTATCAAAATAAATTTAAAAGCAAAGAGAAACTACTTCTCAAAATAATTAAAATCATGTAAGTGGCCACCAAAGATATAAACACTATTAGTACAATAAAATTTTTGGTGGTAATATTTTTCAAATAACATTGCTCATATTCTTATGCGAGATGGAATTTTTAGAGACCCTTAAGATAATTAATGTGAACAAATGATCAAATTATGACGGAGGAAGAGCCTTTTACGCACCTATCACACAGCGGAGTACTGTGCCCTTTTGAAATCTGTTCCATTTTGTAATTATAGGCCAGAATAAACAGATTGCGTTGAAAACTGCTCATTTCATTCACTTTATTCATGACATTTTTGTAGATTCGATCCATGATTTCCTAAAAATATACAAATGACTTAATATAGTCAATAATGCTCTCAGCTACCTTATTTAAAAGCTTAACATCAGATTACTATTTCCATTAAGAAAGACATTTTAAAAGAGACATTCTGTCAATAATAAACTTTTAAAATAGAGCCACACTTTGTTTAAAAATGAGATTTCAGTAAAAGCAATTTTTAATAGATGTTTAGCAGTAGTAAAGAAAGGGGAAATATTAAAAAACCTTAGGGCAGTAATATGCCACCACTGATTCTTTACACTGCTTTGTTTATTTATCTTACTTGTGTGTGTACTCAGCTGTGTCCAGCTCTTTGCAACCCCGTGGACTGCAGCCTGCCAGGCTCCTCTGTCCATGGGACTCTCCAGGCAAGAATACTGGAGTGGGTTGCCATTTCCTTCTCCAGGTTATCTTACTTATTCTGAGCTAAAAACTAAACTCACTAAATAAATGAACATCTATATGAAATGACTTTTTAAATTCTCCTAATTTTATCTTATGAAGATATGAAGTACTACATTCTTGGCTCACAAAAACCATGGGGTTATTTTGCTTGTTTTGATTTTTAATGCTGCACCCAGGAAAAAATTTCCTTGCCTGAACTGTATTTTGCTTGCGACTGCTATTACTATGACATACACTTTACTGACTTGAAATAGTTTCTCTCCACAATTTTATACTATATTTAATATTCATATGAATCAAAAATTTAAAGAAAGATATTATTAAGGAAACTACATACCTACTGAAACATACAAAACTACTGATCATTTATATTTGCCTTTAGAAAAACTGCATAATAATGTGAACATTATTATGTGAACATTTGGTGTGTGCAGCAGTTCAGTTGTGTCTTCCCTTTGCAACCCTTTGGACTGCAGCCTGCCAGGCTCCTCTGTCCATGGAATTCTCCAGGCAAGAATACTGGAGTGGGCTGCCATTTTCCTCTCCAGGGGATCTTTCTAACACAGGGATAAAACCAGTGTCTCCTGCGTCTCTTGCACTGGCAGGCGGATTCTTTACCAGCTGAGCCATCCGGAACATTTGGTATCCAGTTAAAATTCAAACAAAATCAGAAAGTCTAATGTAAAATGTACATTAGGGGCACAGAGAATCACTATCGCCCCATTTCTATTGGTCTCATTCCCAGGCCCCTCCCTATGCCTGACACGAAATTAAGATGCATAGTGCTTCTCTGTCAGTCATCCAGTTGTGCCCAACTCTTTGCAACCTCATGGCTGCAGCCTGCCAGGCTCCTCCGTCCATGGGATTTTCCAAGCAAGAATACTGGAGTGGGTTGCCATTTCCTTCTCTAGGGGATCTTCCCAACCCAGGGATGGAATCCAGGTCTCCCACATGGGAGGCAGACTTTACCATCTGAGCCATCACAGTGATTCTCGGACAATTCAAAGTGGCACCAACTTCTCTGTCACTTTTTTCTGGTGTCTAGGCCAGACTCTCCCTAAGGGACTCAGGAGGTGTGATTTGCTTAGGAGGAGATGATCTCCAACCTTTCCTCCTATCTCCTGCTGGGCTTCAGGTCTCTACTAACAGCAAACAGATATCACAAAACTGATTTGAGCAAGCAGCTCTTTAAGGAAAGGAATTGATAATATCATATGGAAGCTGAAACTACTATTAAGTTGACTGCTTAATAAACAAGATGAAAAAGATAAAACATGACTGAATAAATACTTCAGAGCTCAAGATAACATAGGTAACAAATAAGGAGTAAATCCTACATAAACTACCTTGTCAACAATGTCTTTTCCACTAGCAGTTACATTCTGGAGATGCTTTTTTTTTAGCACTCAATATTGATTAATGGTCAATTCTTACCGGGACAGCTGCCATCAGTGTTGGTTTCAACATGGATGTATCTCCTTTGCTTCCTTTTTTTATTTTTGAAGACTACAAAGAGAAAACAGGTTTACATAAAGTGATCATTATTTTAAAAATTCAATGAAACACTTAAAAAATATATTTCAAAATTTTGTAATTTTAATCTGTGATGTGACATGAAAGTCGCTCAGTCGGGTCCAACTCTTTGTGACCCCGTGGACTATACAGTCCGTGGAATTCTCCAGGCCAGAATAGTGGAGTGGGTAGCCTTTTCCTTCTCCAGGGAATCTTCCTAACTCAGGGATCGAACCCAGGTCTCCCACATTGCAGGCCGATTCTTTACCAGCTGAGCCACAAGGGAAGCCCATTTTAATCCACTCATATTCTAAATAGACCTTAAAAGGCAAGTTCTTTTGAAATGATTAACTGTTATCCTTATAGTATACTGTCATACTGAATGAAAATTGTGTTAAAGATCATTATGGTTTCTTAGTATCTCAAGGAGAAGGCAATGGCAACCCACTCCAGTACTCTTGCCTGGAAAATTCCATGGATGGAGAAGCCTGGTAGGCTGCAGTCCATGGGGTCACTAAGAGTCAGACACGACCAAGCGACTTCACTTTCACTTTTCACTTTCATGCATTGGAGAAGGAAATGGCAACCCACTCCAGTGTTCTTGCCTGGAGAATCCCAGGGGCGGGGGAGCCTGGTGGGCTGCCATCTATGGGGTCGCACAGAGTTGGACATGACTGAAGCGACTTAGCAGCAGCAACAGCAGCAGCAGTATCTCAAATCACAGAAATTCCTTTACCTGATCTGCTAAAGTCTGTGGTGAAGAGTAGCCAATGCGGCATCCATGGGAGAGACAGACAAGCTCAGCACTTAATTCTAAGACGTGGGCCAGAGGCAAATATCCAATGTAAACATCTTTCTCCCTAGAAGAAAAGGAAGATCCAAGAAGCAACAGTCAGGTGCTGTTTCTGTGAAAAGTGACTCCAGCGGGAGCAGCTTTAAAAGGCAATGGGAGGACCCTCTGGGCTCCATGCATGCACGTGTGTGTATGACAGACCCTGGGGGTGTCAGGAGAAAAGCATTACGATACAGCTCCATCTGAAGCTGAGGAGGCAGACACACAAGAAGTGGCTCCGTTTCCAGTCCTCCTGGAAGGTGCTCCCTAACTGAGCGCTGCACAAGCAAAGCTCTACAGCAGAAGAGATCAGGACTCGGAGTGGGTAAAAACATGAGGGATTCTGAAGCACAGAAGAAATCCCCCAAGGAGGGATTTGACAACTAATGGGATATCAAAAAGGACCGTTCAAAGAGAATCCACAATTGCCTGCCAGGAATCTCAGGAAGAGATTCTTGTTCCGAAAGTTAAATTATACATTATATAACAAAATGTATATGTATACATGTGCATATTATTTCAAGAACTGTTCTCATTCTCAAAATATGAAGGGCAACTTCCTAGAAGGAACTAGTTGCTCTTAATTTTTTTCCTGAAAGTTTTGCATACGTAAGAGATTTCTATCTGCATCCCCAAATTCAATTCCACAGTAACATGTGGGTATTTATAATTGTTACACTTAAAGGCAACAAAAATATCCAACTGCTGTACAAGATCAGTCATCACAATACTGATTCCATCTCTGGGAATGTTATCCTTGCTTCCCTAAAACTCTCTCCCGTCTGGCTTCCTCACTGATCTCTTTCACATTCCAGGAGACCCACTCTCCCCTTGCTACTACTCAACTGTGTCTTAAAAGGGAAAATCAGAGACTGAATACAGAAGCTCAATAAATACTTAGTGGATATATTATCTGTTCACTTGAATTATAATATTAAGGTATAAAAATGACTATGACGGTAATAATATGAACTGATTAAAATATTTAAGACATTTAAATCAGGTCAAGTCTGCACTTTTAAAGTAAAAAGTAAGTATTAACAATGATACCTTTTAAATCCCACAACTATAATTATTTTGTAATTTTAATGTCTCTTTTGAAGAAATGCCTAACTGTAAACAGACTCTGAAGGACTAATTTGATCATATACTAAGAAATGACATAAATGTAAATAATTAACGTAAATAATAACATACCCGAGTTCTGGAATCCTTTCCGCCATCCCAGTTATACCAGCAATAATGTTACTATGAGAGATCATGACCCCCTTTGGAATTCCTGTGGATCCACTTGTGTACATGATTACTGCAATATCTGAGGGCGCTGGTTTGCTAAGGGGTTTGTTTTCTGCATTAGAGAAGACACATACTCCTGAGAAATTTAGCTATGTCACCAATTTTTTCATAATCATTTGTTAACTCAACAACTACTAACTGTACTCACACAAAGGCCGATAAAATAGATCAAGTCCCTGCACATGAGACATAGTCTACTTGGATAGATGTACACAAATCTATAATTTATAAGAGTTATGAAGAAAAATAAAGCAAGACCAGGTGAGAAAATGTTAGGAAAAGTGGCAGGAAACGAAGGTGAAGTAACTGCCAGGACCCCATGGTGCAGAGTCTCCAAGGTCAGGCCCATGACTCTGGATATCACACTGCGTGGAAAGCAACATCACTTTGAACAGGGGCTTGTCCGCAACAAGGATCACGTTAGCTACTGTGTGGCTACCTAACTTAAAAAGGAAACAACAGAGGGAGAGAGACAAAAGGCTATGCCAGTGATTCAACTAAGAAATTAGACCAGGGTACCGAGGCATTTGCTAAAACTGTTCTCTACTTCACAGTGTGAAGCTAACATGGCTACACTCAGAATTCTCCCCGCTTTGGCACAAGCCCAGGAACAGCAGCCAGCATCCCAGACAGGTGACACAGTAGAAAGACAAAGAGAAGTATGTCACGGGCAGCACCACTCCTCTGCCTGAATTAATCTTGGAACTACCCTAAACGTGGTCTTCTCAGTAAACAGGGAAAACATTTTAAACTTGTTCCCAAGTGCACCCTTGCTCTCGTACCTGTCAAGATGTATTTCTTGACAACTGTTATTACTCAAGTTCTTGCTTCCTAACCTGCCATTCACTCCTCTGTCCCATGGTACCATTCTCCACTGCCACCATTTTCTAGAAACTGTTCTCTGAAGCGACTCTGGCTAAGAAGTCCAATGGTGCTCTTGCAGTCCCTGCGTCACTGGGCTCCTCCAGTGCACCTGGTCCTACGAAAGACTCCCGCCTTCTGAGAGGCTCCTTCACTCGACCCCCATGAGTCACACACCACCGATCTCTTCCTTCTTCTTCGGCCAATTCGTGGTGGCCTTTGAAGGTACCTTTCTCTATGGGTGTCACCTACTCCCTTGGCTTTAATTAAAACCTGTTCTCAGCTTCTAAATCGTTTAACTCCAAACTCCAGCATACTAGACTTGAACACGCCACTGCCCACTACAAAGTTGTATGTGAATTTAGTGCACCTAAATTCAACATGCACAGAATTAACCTCAGCATAACCCTGTTTCCAAGCCGAGTGAAGTATAGTCCCACCATCCTAACAACTTTTGTGAAATCCTACAAGTTTAATGACATTATTTCTAAAACTAACTTTAAACCATCTAAAAAGGAGAACAGGAAAACTGTATCATGGAAAAAAGTATTTTAAATTAATTTCAAATAAATACTACTTTTAGAACATTCATAAATTAATGTTTGTGTTTTTCCTTAAGTTTTTTTTTAAAGAGTAGAAGATGGTATACTTAGGGTGACCTTTCTTCCCAAAGTGATGATCTAGAAAACCAGTTTATCACTTGATCTAACTTTAGAATCAGATACCTGGATCACATCTAGAGAACACAGTCACTGCAGAACACACACAAGGAAGCAAGGACCCGCCACGTACCCATGCTGGCCTTGGCTCCCAGAGCCCGCACGGCCGCCATGGTGTGCACGATGACGCCCTTGGGGAACTCAGACCAGGTCGGCGGCTTTCCATCTACAGTGATGATGTGCCGCAGGCGAGGGACCAGAGAAACGATGTCCTGGAAACACACAAGGATCCACTGCAGTTTTCTCTGAACATGAGTGAACATGTGTGCGTGCTCAGTCGTGTCCAACTCTGCAACCCCATGGACTACAGCCCACCAGGCTCCTCTGTCCATGGGATTATCCCAGCCAGAATACTAGAGTAGCTTGTCATTTCCTACACCTGGGGATCTTCCCATGCAGGGATCGAACCCGTACCTCCTGCACTGGCAGGTGGAGGCTTTACCACTGCGCCACCTGGGAAGCATATTCTTCATTACTCTATATTAACGAGCGTGGCAAATAATCCAGGGCACAAGAAAAGTAGTTTACCATGTTTCAAATTGTTAATTTCTTGCCTCAAAAAAGCAAGGGTGAAGTGTACTGGCATGACTACCCCTTTTTTCGGATGGACAACTATTGGTTTGAAACATATATGTTACTGCTTTATAACATTAGATTTACTGTGTATACCTGTTCTTTGGTATAATTTTAATCAATAAAGTTAATTCCTTGCAAAAATGGGCATATAAACACATACTGCCTGAACTACAGGGTAGCCAAATGTTCCCCATGCTTTAAGAGGCAAATAAAGATATAGGGAGAAAGGAAGGGAATACTCTTATAAACTTGTTTAAAAAAGGGGGGTGGGGGGATCAGATATTATTGTTTTCATAGAGTTCAGAAACTAAAATTCCTTTCTCTTGTAGTTTCGTAAAGTCATTAACTTTCCTTTAAAAAGTTCTGAAACTTGTACTCAATGCTTCAGAATAAGTGAATTACTAGTTTAAAAATAACGCTTAAAATTAAAAATTTATTGAACATAGACTTGAAAATAGATGAGCACAAGGTAGAAAAGCTAGTTCTCACCTTCAATTTTGTCTGCAAGAGTTCTTTACTAGTAATGATGTTGGTCACCTCTGTTTCATTTAATCCATGAACAATTGCTGGACCCCCTAGAGTAGCATACAGCGTAACAACTACAGGGAAAAGAAAGGGCAAGTCAAATACTTGACATTTCATAGAAGCACCAAGTGCAATTAAATAAAGCCTCTGACCACTGATGGAACATCTAAACCCTAAAATGTTAGATCCATAATTTGTGGTCTAATTGTGCTGTGTTATTCTAAATTATTTTAATATATTAACATGACGCCTACTCACTCTTCTATAATTCCCCCACAAAATTTCAACATTTAAAAATTTTTTTGTTTTCTTTCACCTACAGATGCTACTCTGAAACTGTGATGTTGAAAGGAATTATATTTGACTTCTAAAATGTCAAAGTCATAGATGTTAACTATTTGATACCAAAATATAAAAAATATACCAATAAAATAAGACACTGAATGTCATATTTAAGATATTATTTCTTTAAAAAATAGCACTAATGAGTGGTAATACTACTTATTCTAAAGTAGAAAAATTTTAAGAAAAATAGTCTTAGAAATGTCAAAATTAAATAATAATGAGAAGTTAAACAAAGTCACTTTAAGAGATAATTTAAAGCTTCTTAAAAGAAACATACTATAAACCCAAACCTATGAAAACAAAAAGGTATACCAGTTTAAAAACAAAATACAGTGGAGGCATTTACAAAAAGAAATTTGATGATAAAAAGTATCCTTTCCATTTCATCTGAAGTATAAAACAATGTCCATGTTTAATACCACAACTGACACCATAACCTCTGAACGAAACTTCTCAGACGACCTCACAGGCATCACAACTTCCACAAGTCGTCTTATATTTATACAACATAAAAAGTCTCTATCGTTTAACTAGCAGCTAGGTTTGAGTGTTGGAAGTGCTTTAGAGGCCAGCTGTCAACTGTAAAAATGGCCTAACAAGATGACACTAACTTTAAAGGACAATTCTGAGAAGGGGTAGCAGAGCAATGACCCACAGCTGTAGATTTAGTTCCCCAGACCCACAAAGTCCCCTCAGAATAGGTTCAAGTCCTCTTACTACACGGGTAATTTGTTCCACAACTGAACAAACCAGTATGTCTTAAATTGTAACAAAGGTTAAAATTAACATCAGAATTTTATCCCGGGAGGAAATACTTATCATAAATAGTAAGTATCATCTCTCCCACAACACCAGGTCCATGCTTCGAGAAGGTAAGGAAGCCCACGTACGCTGAAAATTATACATGAAGCAGGCCTGTGCAGCAACCATCCACTCTGCCCTGGTCTCACAGAAGATGGCGATGTTGGTCTTGGGCTTCTGACCCAGCATCTGTAAGCCGTTTCCAAAATTAAAGGCTCTCACAAAGACATCTTCGTAGGAAAGCCAATTATAGCTTCCAAGAATAACCTGATAAAACAAACAAAAAAACACACAAAGAGCTTTCAATCATCAAAATATTAATCTCCAGAAGGATGCCAGGATGTGTTCCAAATTTCAACAGAAAGTTATGTCTGTATATAGACTATTTTGTTCTAACAAAAAGCTAGAAAGCAAGTTTCAAGGGAAAACTCTATTTTGAAAATTAGCTATTTTGTGGTATCTTCTATGACAACTTAAAATTTTATGCTAAATTTTTATCATTTGGGCAATTGTTTTTCTTTTAAAAATAACTTCTACTACTTAAGAATTATTGGATTTCAATATCAGATAGTACAATATGATTCACAAACAGACACTGGCCAGACCCAAGCTAACAGAAATGTTTATGGCCATTCAATTTGAACTGCTGTAACTAATTCTGGATACACAAAGTACTGATAGACAAGTCTCCACTGATACAGCCAGGTGGGGTGTAGCTACACTAGTCACCAAAGTCCCTCTGTAGAATACTCACTGGCTCAGCAGGGCTTTCAACATTTCACTTGTGCAGGTAACATCAAGTCTTATCTTAGTAGCAATCCCCTTTCAAGTGTCTAGGAATTTTCTCCAACTTAGATCAAACCATAAATCCTTAATTTTACACAGATTAGACAGAAAGCTATTCTTGCTGCAAAAATCTATTGACAGTTCCCAAACATGCCTGTGTCATTAACATATGTCTCACACACCTTAAAACCATCTAACCATATTCATTTTCAAAAATGCATTTCGATAATAGAATTAAGCAGGTTGGATGAATATAAAAATGGAAAAATAGTTGAATACTGCCCTCTAGGGTCCAATTCCAAGTTGGACTTGAGAAATAAATTCTTACTTTAATGGATAAGGGGCTTCCCTTGTGGCTCAGCTAGTAAAGAATTCGCCTGCAATGCGGCAGACCTGGGTTTAATCCCTGGACTGGGAAGATCCCCTGGAAAAGGGAAAGGCTAACCACTCCAGTATTCTGGCCTGGAGAATTCCATAGACTGTATAGTCCATGGCAGAAAAACATCTACTTCTGCTTTGACTATGCCAAAGCCTTTGACTGTGTGGATCACAAGAAACTGTGGAAAATTCTTCAAGAGATAGTAATACCAGACCACCTGACCTGCCTCCTGAGAAATCTGTACACAGGTCAAGAAGCAACAATTAAAACTGGACATGGAACAACAGACTGGTTCCAAACCGGGTAAGGAGTACATCAAGGCTGTGTATTGTCACCTTGCTTATTTAACTTATATTCACAGTACATCATGAGAAATGCTGGACTGGATGGAGCACAAGTGGGAATCAAGATTGCCGGGAGAAATATCAATCACCTCAGATATGCAGATGACACCACCCTTATGGCAGAAAGTGAAGAAGAACTAAAGAGCCTCTTGAGGAAAGTGAAAGAGGAGAGTGAAAAAGTTGGCTTAAAGCTCAACATTCAGAAAACAAAGATCATGGCATCTGGTCCCATCACTTCATGGCAAATAGATGGGGAAACAATGGAAACAGTGAGAGACTGTTTTTAGGAGGCTCCAAAATCACTGCAGATGGTGACTGCAGCCATGAAATTAAAAGACGCTTGCTCCTTGGAAGAAAAGCTATGACCAACCTAGACAGCATATTAAAAAGCAGAGACATTACTTTACCAACAAAGGTCCGTCTAGTCAAAGCTATGGTTTTTCCAGTAGTCATGTATGGATGTGAGAGTTGGACTATAAAGAAAGCTGAGCACTGAAGAATTGATGCTTTTGAACTGTGGTGTTGGAGAAGGCAATTGAGAGTCCCTGGGACTGCAAGGAGATCCAACCAGTTCATCCTAAAGGAAATCAGTCCTGAATGTTCATTGGAAGGATGGATGCTGAAGCTGAAACTCCAATACTTACTTTGGCCACCTGATGCGAAGAACTGACTTGCTGGAAAAGATTCTGATGCTGGGAAAGATCAAGGGCAGGAGGAGAACGGAACAACAGAGGATGAGATG
The DNA here is from genome assembly GCF_003369695.1 of Bos indicus x Bos taurus. Lineage (NCBI taxonomy): Eukaryota > Metazoa > Chordata > Mammalia > Artiodactyla > Bovidae > Bos > Bos indicus x Bos taurus. The sequence continues at coordinate 110,977,533 of NC_040077.1, read as the reverse complement.
GTTGGATGGCATCACTGATGCAATAGACTTGAGTTTGAGTAGGCTCTGGCAGTTAATGATGGACAGGGAAGCCTGGCATGCTGCAGTCCATGGGGTTGCAAAGAGTCAGACACAACTGAGCGACTGAACTGAACTTGATGGTTAAGGCAACTGAAATTAAGATACTTGTTTAACTTAGTAGTCCCAAACTTTCACTGCACCCTCCCCCTACAAAATGCTCAGCACAAGGAGCTCCAATGACTTCAAAAGGAGCTCTGTGGGGGTGAGAAAGCAGATGAGAATTTGGCCAAAACGTGTAGGATTACAATTTTTAAGAATTTCACACTCCAAAGATAAGCCTATGAGCTACCTCCTAGATTCTAGAATCTAAATGAGTTTCATAAGTTTCAGAGAATATATGTGCTCTGAAAAAGCACTAGATATATAACCCAAATATATAAACTCAAAAGACGCTGCAAAGAAATCAAGCTAAGAGTTTAATTCAAGTGTAAGGGAATTCTGAATTTAATTCTTTAAACCACTGAATTTTCTAGGAGTGATCTTTCCCATAAAGATTATATTTAAGGGACTCCCTACACTGTAATTTTATCTAATTTCTGCTAGAAAAGGCTTCTGATCCTAACTTGGTCCCTATGGTTAATCCAACCTGGAGATTAAATTATTCTATTCCCTGTCTATACTGTTGAACACTGCTGAAGAATACCAAACTTAAAATCCAGGATCACACATCTCACCATCCAGCAATCCTACTGCGCTTCCTTGGCATATTCATTTTCTCACCCTATCTGAAACCTCTCTCCTCAAATGTCCTCCACTCTTTCTCTCTCCCTTCTCCATTTCTACCTGATGACACTACCTCACACTCCACTGAGAAATTAGAAATTAAACAGAAACTCCCTTGCTTTCCTACCACCAAGCTCAATACCATACATGTACACACACGGTCTGCAGTCCCCAGGGCATGACAGTGGCTGAAGTGTCCCTGAAGGAAATCCAACTCACTAGGACTTTGAAGAGCTTCCTAAATTGCCATCTCTAGGCCTAACTCGTACGTGGGTACCCAACCTACTTTTTCACTTGATTATTCATCTAAGGATGACTTTAACTGATACTCCCCTCAAAACAGACACTTCCTCCATCTTGCCCTGTCATCCTAGCCCATCTCTCCTGAACTAATGAATGCTGACTGGCCAACTTCCACTCTTCTTCCTCTTTAGCCCCTTCTCCCTACAGTAGTGAGTTTTTAAAAACATAAATCCACGTACTGCCCTGCAAGTGTTCTGCCTTTCCAGTAGGAATGGGATCAGAACACCACACTCTGCCTTACAAAGTCCTAAGGGCCCTAGACTTTGGCAGTGTCCCTGGGCCCATCTCAAACCCTCTGTCCTGACTCACTGCCTATAAATACAACTTTGTCCTTTCTGTCCTTCAAAGAGGCAGCGCGGGAACCAGGATGAGGGAAGACAGGTGCTTAGGACACAAAATTTAAGGAGGCACTCAGTCTCCGGTCTGAGCGCCATTATGAACTCTGCACCCTCATGCTTCACCCAGCTGGGTTGGTTCCTACTTCAGAGCCACTGCACCATCCTGTCCCCCTGCAGAGAGGGTTCCTACCAGATCTTCACAAAGCTAGCGCCTCCGTGTCCTTCAGGCCTCCACTAGGCCATCACTGACTCGAGAGGCTACCCCTGATCTCCAATCAGCTTTCTTTCTTTACAATTAAATCTGTTACCTTCTTACTTATCATCTCTCTTCCTCCCATAGAAACGTAGGATCCAGAGAAAAGTAACCTGTGTGTCTTGCTCAGGAAGTGTCTTCCAGTGCCTAGGCCACTATTAGCACATAGCAGGCACCCAGCAATTATTTGCTAAATGTGTGGAAAGAACTGGTGCAACCCAACAACTTCAGTTCACTCTGGGCCTCAGAGTCTTCCACCTCTCCTCCAGAAGACTCATTTTCTAAAAGATTTCTTTTTTAAAAAGTCTATATGCACCTGATCATTTAACTTCCACGCCTTCTTTTGTTCTGATCATCCTTCAATCGCATACGTCCTGTGCTCCCACCTCAAATATTCTTTTCTGTGACCCACAAGACATAAACATGTCTGACTGTCCTGAGTCAGGAAAATACACAACTAGTGTACCACGGAGTCTGAGCAGTTTCTTCATCTGTAAACCTACTTGGGGGCTAAAGAATCCCTCCAGTCACTTTGCTCTCTCACATTTGATTGGCTGTATTCTTACTCTGTGACAGGTGTGACATACACACAAGTAAACATCAGTGCTATCACTCAAACTGTTGCTGCCAGGGCCACAGAACTCAGGAATTTACTTTTGTTCAGGAACCTATGAAATTAGATACCTAGATTATGCTGATGAGGAAGGCCTCTTATCTCAAAAGAGGACTATAAAAATAAAATGGAGATAAGATACAGAACATGCCATAAAACAAATCACACAATACTTAACCAGTCAGGGCCCTGGAGAATGAGTCAGTCTATAAAAATTAACTTTTCAGGTAGCTGAGTTTAACCTTTATCAGCATTAGAAGTTTTACTTTAACCATGCAGAATAGAGGTATTTCAAAAGTATATACTTCCTACCTTCAACAAAGTATACCTGGCTTCATTTTACATTTCTCTCTGCAAATGAGCATCATTCTAAAGAAATTATTGTGAGGGAGCCAGAGAGAGTGAAAATATTCAGTAGATCTGGACAGTTGGTGATAACCATGATGATAAGAAGGCAGCTAACCTCAACTAGTGTTTACTATGTGCTAGGCATACTGCAAGTAACACTCACAGGATTCTAAGACAGTTACTATTATTATCCCTATCTTACAGATGGGAATATTGAGATACTGAGGGAGTAAACATAATTTGCTCAAATCCCAAAGTTATTAAGTGACAGACTAGAATACGAATCCAGGCAGACTCACTCCAGAGTCTAAGCACTAAACCACACACTCCAATTGCACTACAAGAAGGAGTTGGGGTGTTACTGGGCAGGTGAGTCAGGTGGCCTGAATAACAAGTGTAAAAGGTCTGTGTTCGAATGGACTGTATTAATAGTAGAGGCAAGAGTGGAAGCAGAAGACTTGCTTAAAGGAAAGGAGGGGGTGGGGGGAGTGGAAAGAGCAGTAAGGAGGGAAATGAAAAAAGAATCAGACTCTTGGGTTTCACCTTGAGCCACCTGGTACACAGTAGAGCCTTTAATAAATGACAGGGTGAGGAGCTAGTGTGGAAAGGAAAACCAAGAGTTCTGGCTGGGTAGAGTATTAATATAATAACCAACCACAAATTCTAACCAAGAGATCAGCCATTATTTTTTATACAAATCAAGCATGTAAATATCCTAATAAGTTAAAAATAAAAGTCATACATGTGCAAACAGGATAAAAATGTGACTCAAGAATGAAATAACACAAAAGCAGGCACTAAGAGGGAAAAAAAGCTAAGTCAACTCCTAAGAACAGAAACAAGTATTTCTAGTATCTTTTTTGATCAATTCAGAAGGAGTAACAGTGAAACTTCTCTTTCTAAGCACTATGACTGCATGCTGCTGCTAAGTCACTTCAGTCGTGTCTGACTCTGTGCGACCCCATAGACGGCAGCCCACCAGGCTCCCCCGCCCCTGGGATTCTCCAGGCAAGAACACTGGAGTGGGGTGCCATTTCCTTCTCCAATGCATGAAAGTGAAAAGTGAAAGTGAAGTCGCTCAGACTCTTAGCGACCCCATGGACTGCAGCCTACCAGGCTCCTCCATCCATGGGATTTTCCAGGCAAGAGTACTGGACTGGGGTGCCATTGCCTTCTCCAATTCCTTCTATTTTCTTCTAAGGTATGTAAAACATATAGGGAAAAAATGTAAAGTGTCTCTGGTAGTTAGATCACTAAATGTTTAAGCTGGTTTCATGTTTTCTGTTTCACTGTAAAAAAAATTTTTATTCTTTGCAACTGTTTTATTATAAGTGCATGTATTTCAAAACTGTTCCAGAAAATGATCACTTCATTATTAATTAATTTCAAAAAAACATCAGTACAAGCACTTGCTCCGGGAAGTCTGAAATCAGGAGCTACCAACACTGGTTCCACATGCTTCACTCAGCCACAGTTTTATAAAACCATAGGAGACTCAGAATGACAGCACAACAGTCCTGGACAAGCTTGCTGGGCCTCAGGAACACAGCAGCCTCTGCTCCTCTGCCTTCTGTTCTTGGTGAAGCTGACAGTATCAGCCTGCCCACACTACTGTGGTATGCCCACACTACCACGGGCACAACTGTAGCAGAACCATCACCACCACCTTTTCTCCCACTTACCTTCCCTTGGGAGCTCAAAAAACAGGTTAAGATAAAACGAAAACAAAGCTTCAGAGTTCATAGATTTGAAATAAAGTTTTCAGTATCTTTGTTTCAACCATGCCAGATACATTCTAGGGTTAATCCCCAAAGCTCAGTCTCCCAAAACAGGGAGACAACTTTTGGATATTGCTCATCATTAGCTTTTTTTTCCAACATAAGATTATCTTCAAATATGGAAACTATTAAATGATGATACACTTCAGCAAAAATATTTCCCACTCTCAGTAAGAACTCTGAGCAAAGGCCACACTGCCTAAGCAACTCCACTCTTCCACTGAAGGGCAGGCTGTGAAAGGTCCCCTTCCCTCTATTCTTTCATAGCCAGCTCTGCTACAGCTGCAAGACAGTGGCTGTTAAGTAAGAAACCAAGGGGTGGGGGTGGGGAAGCCTAGTTTAAGACACAGTGGGGATACCCCTGTCCAGCGTGCAGACCAACAGAAACTGGAGTCTCGGCTAACCCACGGTATAGCACATCTTCTTGAGAAAGTTTAACAGAAAATATTTGCTTCATTTATGATACACAAAACCTACTTTCCCAATGAGTCTAATTTCAAATAAGAAGAAATATTATGTATTTTTTATATCAAAGTTTATATAAAGGCTTTTGGAAAAAGTTTGATGAATTACATGCAAATTTAATGGCAAATGTCAGTGTTAGGTAGACCCTCTAACAGTGATGTAGTAGAGACAGAAACGATTAACTGAAAATAGTTTTTCTTGACTTCTAACTTTTACTGGAGTTCAAATATTTCTCTGTTGAATAAACAATGAATACAAACGCACCAGGGTCAAGGAGGGAGGAAAAGAACCACGTAACACTCACATACATACATACAAACACACATGCAAAAACATGCACAGGGCATAAAAACTTTGCTTGTGACCACTGGGTTATCTGGCCACATTCAAGGAACAACTATGATAGCTCCAGGATTTTATTTTGTCCTAATTACACAGATAACTTGAATTAAGAAGAATTTCATATTCACCATATTTTTCTCCTTTTCAAATTCTTGGGAACTAGTTTGCTGCTGTGAGTGCTGAATGACTGATAGTGCTAACTCCATAAAACGCATGTTGTGTGTGGGGGAGACTGGAGAAAAATAAAACTTTCTGCTAAGATAGGATTTTTGTGATATACGCTACATTAAACGTAAGAGAACCCTATCTTTGAATTCAAATAGCAGGAGTTTGTCAAAGGATAGATGTGAATGTTTATTTTAGATACAAAAAGCACAGAAAGAAAGTAGTGAAAAACTTTAGCACTTAAAAGGTGTTTTTATTACCTTTTATAACTACCAGATCTCTCAGAGACAGAAAGAAGGATGGTATGTTTAATCATAAAAAGTAGTGACTAAATATGACAAAAATCAGATGCCACTATAATAAAGTATTTTGCAAATTATAATCTATAGGCTAGAGACGAGTAATCAGACATGTTTAACCATATGATCTCAATTTCTCGAAACGTGCTGTTAACTAACCACAGCTAGATTTCAACTTAGCACCCCCTCCCCGCAAAAAAAATCATTTAAGTGAGGCAAAACTAAGTCAGCAAAAGAGATAGGAAAAATGCCTTAAAAGTAGAGTGAACATAGAATTTATCCAAATCACTCTTGAGATTGCAAGGGGGGGCACTGTTAACGTCTGAGTAACAAGTACAAGTCAGGACTGTTCATATAAAACTAGATAAAACATCAGTCTATTTGAAGGTTAGGAACACATACAGATTCTGCTGTCCGGAGTTAAAATAGAGTTTTTTTAATTTCTAGGACTTACTGATATTAACTTGCTTGACATCTCCTTTATGTTTTGAAGATCACTACAATTTGTGTGGTAAAATTCATGGACCATTAAGTAAAATAATATCATTCTCAACCCCACCACCACCCCCTCCCTACACATTAAGTAAAACAACACACACATACAGACACACACACACACACACACACACACACACACACACACATTGTGCAGTAATGGGAGGAAATGGGAACATCTCATTCCATCGCTGTGCTTACTTGGACTCTCCTCCAAGATCTGGGACTTCCTTCATGACCGACAGAAAAAAAAGCAGCTGGAGTCAGGATGCAGTTGGAAAAGGTAGTTAAGAGAAAAACAACTTCACCTACACAGGTATTAAACCTCTAACCTAGCCAAATTCTCAACTAACAGATCATCTTACTGACTCTAAAAAAAAACTGTATCTTCAATTTTCACCTACCAGAGCTTCAAGAACAGTTTATAAGAAACACACACACCCGAGTTTAGAAACAGCATTTTCACGCCATTCCTGTTCTTCACAGGGGCTGCACCACGTGCCTTCAGTCACTCACACAGTTCTGCCCAGTGAATTCCCAAATGATAATAGAAGCTACAGCGTTTACACTAGATACCACAAACTATTCCACACACATAAGTATAGAACATACACTCACACACACAAAATCTCTCTCTCAGGCTCTTTCTCTATCAGTTCTCTCAACAGCCCTGAGCTGGGATTAGTCTAAGGAGCACAGAGCTGGTCAGCCTGGGTTCTGCCCAGCGGCCCCCGCCAGCCGCAATGCCCTTGGGCAAGTGACCTCTGTGTGCCTCAGAGCTGTCATCTGAAAAGGAGGGTGTCCCTTTTCACCCTAACCCATGGGGCTTTTTAAGTCTTATCTAAGTTGATAAATGTAAAGCTCTTAAAGCAGCCTGGCTCATCAGGAATGCTAATAAAATGTCAGGAAGGATCATTACTTCCATGTTAAAGATAAAGACCCTGGAGGCAAACTTGTTACGTAGCTTTTCCAAAGCCACACACAGCTGGTGGGCGGCAAGGACAAGACATCCACCCACAGCCTGGATCTGGAGTCCGGGCTCTGAGCCACCAGGTGACACTGCTAGTACAGGAGGTCTTATCCTCTGTTTTCAAATCAATAATGGATGGCTTAATATTTGTGAAAAGAAATTCTCCAAAAGAAAAAAAACAAGGCATTTGTCACAACCCAAGTACCAAGACATTAAACATCCAATGGAACTTACATTATAATCAGAAAAAGCAGGTCACACCCCAAAACCCAGAGCAATCTCAAGCACACAGGTGCTTCTGGAACTACCAGGGAATACAGCTTCAAACCCCAAACTGCCCTAGACCTTCTATTCCAAGCCTTGTAGACACTCAGGTGGCTCAGAAGTGCTCCACACTCAATGTCTTTGTAAAATTCAGAATAAATCCAAACCAGGGGTACAGAAAGGAAACAGACTGCAGTCTAGTCCCTCATACCTCCATTTCTCCTGCCACATCAGCAAATTCCAATAGAAGCAGGTCGCATTTGTCCCTTGTCACCATTTCTTTATTGAGAGCAAATTCAAAGGCTGTGAAAGACCACATTACCTTTTTAAAAACTTTTCCATTCGGTTGCACTTCATCTTCCTCATTTAGTATTTCACGTGTTCCCAAGAGTCTTTTGTCCTTGAATTTGTTTTTTGCATGCATAAAAACTTTATCAAGTGTATCACATCCAGGGTATAATACGGAGGCCAAACCATCCAAGCTGTTAACAGATCTGTATGCAGAGTCAGGTTTTGAATTTACAGGCTTTGCTTTAGTTCGGTTTGATTTTTCTTGTCTTGACTCAGACAAAAAATAATATGGAATGTATGTTAAAATAGTATAAAGTGATATTATGAACTGTATGAAATACAAAAGAATGGGGTTGATGGTGTGTTTCAGCTTCATGGAAGACGGTTTTGAAGACCCGTGGTTATTCATAGTGTTCAAAAAGAATTAACAGCTTTCTGTAAGAATCTAGAAGGAAAAGAAAGAAAGTTATTGGTCAAAAATCATTCTCCAATAATTTTAAAGGAAAAGTCTTCACATTAGTTAGGCAGATGACTTCCCCCGCCCCCCCCCCCATAAGTAGCCAACATGCTGTCCACTCCTGCTATTTGTGGGACACTTATTTTGTGCTGTTATCTATTAACCATGGAATTTTTTACAGAAAAGCTTCCACATCATTCTGTAAACAGGTGGCTTTTCCAACCTAACCTCAAGTAACCACAAAGACTTCCCAGTGGTGAGGAGAAAGCAAGCCAGCAGGCCTACGACAGGATGGAGACCAACACTGCACCACTTCCTGTTCTTTGGGGTCTCACTACATTCAGGATGGCAAACACTTAGTACAAAGGCCACAGTCTCCTTTCTCCCGGCCCCTGGAGCCACTGCTTTCTTTCCCAGGGCGCCCCCTTGTCTCACTCCAGGCAGCCGCAAGCAACTGGAGTTAGCAAACCGCATGAAATTCCCTTTCCACAGAGATTCTAGATATTTTTCACTTTAGACAGGTTACATTATAAAGCAAGAAGGCAGCGGACTTTGATCATTTTATATGTTGCATTTCTCAGATTTATTGAGAATCTTCTATGTGTTAAGTCAGGGACTGGAACAGGGAAGGAAACAGCCTAAGCCTCTCCTACCATGGAGCAGATACATTCCTTGGGAGAGTTTAAGACAACTAGCGCCAGGTGGTGGGTAAGAAACCCGATGAGGAAAGAGTGAACCCAGTCAGGGAAACACGAGGTGACCAGGCAAGGCTGCAGAGGCCGCTCTAGGATTCGGGTGGGCCTCTCTGGCCAGTGATACCTGAGCCGAGTGGGGAAGAAGGACACTAGGCAGAGGACGCAGCCTTTCTACCGCGGGTAGGTGATACTATCAGTTAACAAACTACCAACTACTCCATCCAGCTCTGCCTCCAGGATTGTGATTTCTGACACTCTTCACCTCCATGCTGCAGAAATTCTATTCCAGGAAAGTGTGGCCGAGAGCCCTGAGGAATCCCTTCACCCCGTCTCCGCTCAGGGCAGAAGTTCTACTGCTGATGCAGCAGACCATGAATACTGGGCACTGTGGTTCATCAGGTCGATGCGGGGAGAGCAGCTCCAGACACTAGTGGCTGCACACAAGGCCAGGACCAAGAGCAGAGGACAAGGTGCTGCCCCTGCAGCAGTGGGACGGAGATTCTCCACAAGCCAGAGAAGCAGGTTGAAAGGATACAGAGCCCCTTAGCAGTCACTAACTTAGGACTGACTTAGTTGGAACACAGAACAGACAAGTCCAAGCTCAATGGCACTGGAGAAAACAAAGGAGACATTGGTTGTGAGCACCTAAGATGCAGCTGGTAGGTCCACAATAGAAAACATGCCAAAGGGAAGTTTGGTATCCAGAGAAGTTCAACAGAATCATGGAAAGAGACACTGAGGAAGACCCCTCCTGGAGCCAGGGAAGCTCAGACTGCCTCAAACACAACTCCTACAAAGAGCATCTAATCTAACTGGACACACTGTGGGGCATCTTAGGGCCCACGGCTTTGTCCAAAACAAGAAAGCAACTGACTCGCTAGCAGTGGACAATATGTGCTGGGTGTGGCGCCAACAGAGGCAGGTCATGGAGACAGATGGCTAAAGGGAGCCCTACTAAAACCGTGCTGTCACCCCCTGAAGAGGGCACTTCCAAGTAACTGCATGTGTTCCCAAGGCGAGGCCCTGAAGGGGCACCATCAGAGGACACCCACTGCAGAAAAGGTGAACTTCACCAAAACCGGTCAGCTAAGTCACTAAACAAGCAAACAACACAGGAAGGTGTAGAAAAGGGGGGGGGGGGCATTAGTCTTTAGAACTGCTATCTAAATAAATAACTAAAATGTCCAATTTACAACAAAAAATTAGGAGGCATGCAAATCAACAGAAAAGTATGACCCACACATCGGGGGAAAAACAGGCAGCAGAAATCCTCGAGAGACCCCAAATGTCAGGCTCAGCAGACAAGGTATCAAAGTAGTTATTACAACTATGCTCAGAGAACTAAAGGAAACCATTCTTCAAAAATTAAACCACAAATTCTGCAAATTTTAAAAGGTAAGGAACCCCTCTGAATTTGCTCACACATAAAGAAGCAGCCAAAGACTTTGTGAGAAGCCAAAGACTCCCAACTCATCTCTGGGCTCTGTTCACCATTCCCAGCTCTCTTCTTTGACAATGTGTTAGGTAGTACCTTGAAGAATGAGTCCAAAGGATCTAGATTTCTGCCAGAAAGGGAATGGGGAGCCACTGAAGGTTTCCATACAAACAAGTGGTACAATGAAAATAAGGGCCCTACCACTTCCAGGATACCAGAACTGCAGAGAACAGATGCACTTAATAACCCAGGAGAATGACGATACCTCATTAAGTACTCTGAAATTTAATACTGCATATTTCTATCTTAAATTTAAAAATACTGTGATTTAAAAAAACTACCTTTATCCACAGATGATATGACTGCATTATAGAAAATCCTAATGAACACACTGAAAACCTAACAGAACAGAATTCAGCAAAAGATTGCATAAGGTAAATATTAAAAAAAAAAAATCAACTGTATTTCTATACACTAGCAATGAATAAAGAAAAGTGAAGGTAAGAAAACAATTTTTTTTACAACCCTTTCAAAAACACCTAGGATGAGATATAACAGGAAATGCAAAACTTGTACCATGAAAACCACAAAACATTGTTTAAAGATACTAAACACCTAAACAGAAAACATTGTTTAAGGATTTTATGACAACATTCCCCAAACTGATGTACAGATTCAATATGAAGCTTATTAAAATCTCTGCTGACTTAAGAGAGTTTGTTGCTCTTAAGAGAGTAATTGTTTCTAAAATTCACAAGGAAATTCAAACTAGCCGGAACAGCCTTAATACAAAGCAGTATTAATCAAGACACTGTGCTACTAGCAAGAGGACATACAGACTAATGGAACAAACGGAGAGTCCAGAAATAGACCTTAGGACAACTGATTTCAATAAGACAGCAAAAAACTCAGCAGGGAAAACACAGTCTCTTCAACAAACAGTGGAACAACTGGACTGCTGCTGCTGAGTCACTTCAGTCGTGTCCGACTCTCTGCGACCCCATAGACGGCAGCCCACCAGGCTCCCCCGCCCCTGGGATTCTCCAGGCAAGAACACTGGAGTGGGTTGCCATTTCCTTCTCCAATGCATGGAAGTGAAAAGTGAAAGTGAAGGCGCTCAGTCATGTCTGACCCTCAGTGACCCCATGGACTGCAGCCTACCAGGCTCCTCCATCCATGGGATTTTCCAGGCAAGAGTACTGGAGTGGGGTGCCATTGCCTTCTCCGGAACAACTGGACAGCTACATGTAAAAGAACAAAGATGAACCCCTTATACCATACAAAAAAATTAACTTAAGACAGATCATAGGCCTAAATATAAGAGCTGAAACTATAAAACTTCAGTAAGTACTAATCACTGAGAATGAGTAGTGTTTCAGGAAGAGTACAGTAAAAGGAAGAGGTGGGTTCAGGCTTTTTCTGAAAAGTCTTCTTGGCCCAAACAGTAATTTACTATGATCTTCAAAGTGTGGACAGAGGAAGAGAGATTTTGAATAGATGATACCATATAGCGTGAACAAACACCAAAAGTTCAGGAAACAATCAGCCACCCAGGAGAGCAGGGTAGGGATGAGGAGATGAGGGCAGGGTATTAAAGGCCCCAAATTTTAAAGGTCAAATTGTTGTGGCCTTTGATGCTGAGGAAGAAACTTAGTTTACATTCCAAAGTACAGAAACACACAGTATTAGAAAATAACTGTACACCAAAGATAACCTGAACTTCCCTGGTGGCTCAGATGGTAAAGCGTCTGTCTACAATGTGGGAGACCTGGGTTCGATCCCTGGGTCAGGAAGATTCCCTGAAGAAGGAAATGGCAACCCACTCCAGTACTCTTGCCTAGAAAATCCCATGGACGGAGGAGCCTGGTGCAGGCTACTGCCCATGGGGTCGCAAAGAGTCGGACACGACTGAGCGACTTCACTTTCACTTTCAAGGATAACCTGAAGGCAGTAGGAACTGGAGGGAAGGAAAGCACATTAAAGATAACAAATAATCCTCCCCTCCACGGTTAGGAGGCTGTGTTGAGTAGGACATGGAACAAGCAGCTAGGATCCCCAGCTCCTAACTGCCCAGCGGGTGGCAAAGGTGGCAGCTGTTCCTGCAGCCTTTCCAACTGAAATCTTTCTGCTTTAATACCTGAGGGTGGTTCTGTACCTGGATTGCAAACAGAATAAAGCTGCAAGTTACAGCAGAGGCAAGGAAAGGAGGGCAAACAGTGTGGTGCCTTCAACTGAGACCGAAATACAATGAAGAGGCTGGTCAGTGGCTGGAAGACTGGGGGAAGGGAGGGGCATACAAGTCTGAACATAATGGGTTTAAGATGTCTGTGAGTCATCCAAACACACCAGCTGTGAAAGTTACAAGAAGTCAGAGCTACCCAAAGAGAACACACAGGAGATCGCCAAGATAAGTTCAAGAACAGAAAACTTTGGAGGGAAACAAATGCCAAGACTGAGGGAGGGGAAATCCCAAGGAAAAGATCAATGAAGGAGAACTTGGAGAGGGCGGGGTTAGGAAAGTCAAGGGAGGAAAGAGGCAAGTGGTGTCAGATGCAGCCTAGATGCAACAGTCACATGCAAATAAGATATCTGACTTTTCTACAGTGATTTAGACAAACTAGGTAAAATAACAAAACTCTGCATCCTTCTATCTGCTCAAGTATCTACAGAAAATGTAGACTAGTGTTGACTGAAATAAAAAGAACACACAACCAAAAAGTCGAGTGTTTATGTTTTATTCTGCAGACATACTGAGGACTGAAGCCCAGGAGACAGGCTCTCAGATAGCTCTGAAGGACTGCTGCAGAGAGATAAAGATGGAGCCAGGGTATATATGAGTTCTGCAGAAACAAACCAGGTAGTTGCACATCAAAAGATTTCTGATAATTGAAGAAAAAAACAAACACCAAGTTAATTAATTTATTAATGCCTTTCTATGCATAGGAAGATGCAAGAGCCTGGCTCGCTGAAATCATTCCTTTGATACACACCTTAACTGTCTAGGGCCGGTATTCTGTTCTTCTCTACCCTGAATCTCCTGAGGATTCAGTTCAGGCAGTTGCAGAGGCTTGTGGCTTCCTGGCCACAACATCCTCTGTTTACTGATATGAAAGGCAACATTCTTCATCCACATTAGGAAACCAGTCACAGCTACTGCATTATGTTGCCACACCTTAGAATATGATTATCACCTTCCATTGAACCATTAAGTCTATTAATCTTTTCCTTCACAGTGTGGACGTTTCCAATCTAGTTTAAGAAGGCCTCATCCATGCCAGGATTAAACCACTAGCACCCTATGCCCTATATTTTTTCTAGTATTTGCAAATTCTTTATATTTAATCAACATGGAGTTTATTTTTCTCAATTGTAAGGGAGAAAGCTAACTTTTTCTTTCAGATGAACTGTCTGAACATTTATAAAATAAACCATCATTTTCTCAACTAACCAAAGTGTCACCTTCAATAATTTACAATTCATACTTGGATTCAGTTCTCAGCCCTGTTCTGTTTCTTGGATGTACCTGCCCACAGGTCTGCTGACACACCACACACCAGGGACAGACTCACAGCAGCGCTCCTTTATCTGTGGTCCATGGACCAACCCCTTCAGAACTACCTTAGACCATATTTAATGGAGATTCCTCAGACCCGTCTTTCCCTTTCTCACCTTCCCAATACCTACAAGCTGAAAACTACTGGTGGACTCGGTTTTAAATAGCAACCATGGGATTTTAATGGACACTAATATTTGAGAACTGCTGCTTTAAATATCTGATGAGGCCTTCACTAGTCACAATTTTCAAAATTTTCTTATCAATTCTTACAGATAAAGGAGATCAGTCCTGGGTACTCTTTGGAAGGACTGATGCTAACGCTGAAACTCCAATACTTTGGCCACCTCATGCGAAGAGTTGACTCATTGGAAAAGACTCTGATGCTGGGAGGGTTTGGGGGCAGGAGGAGAAGGGGACGACAGAGGATGAGATGGCTGGATGGCATCACCAACTCGATGGACATGAGTTTGGGTGAATTCCGGGAGTTGGTGATGGACAGGGAGGACCAGTGTGCTGCAATTCATGGAGTTGCAAAGAGTCGGACACGACTGAGTGACTGAACTGAACTGAATTATATATAAATTTTAAAGATTTAATATTTCTTTATGGTGAAACACAATTTAAAAAGATCAAAAAGGAATAAACATATATCACTTATATGGAAAATCTAAAAAATATTATACAAATGAACTTCTTTACAAAACAAAAACAGACTCACAGACATTGAAAACAAACATGGTTACCAAGGGGGAAAGGGTGGGGGTGATAAATTAGGAATCTGGGATTAACAGATAAACACTACTATATACCAAATAGGTTTAAAAAATACAAGGACCTACTGTACAGCACAGGGAATATATTCAATATCTTGTATCTATAATGGAAAAGAATCTGAAAAAGAATATATATAAATGAATCACTATGCTCTTCACCTAAAACACTATAAATCAACCACATTTTGACATTTACGGAAAAAAAAATACCATGACAAGATACACAAAGAATTTCAATAATTTTTTTAATTCAAGCAATAAAAAGGAAAACTAGGCGAAGAACACATACAGAGAAGCCCAAAAAAGGAAAAGCAGATGGCTAAAACATACAGACAATATGTTCTCCTAAACTTGTAATCAAGATTCAAATGAAGGCATACTAATTTTTATCCAATAGTTTCACAAACATGTAAAAGACTACAATATCCAGAGTGCACTGAGATAATCTGGCAGTATTTAAAAAACACACACACACCCCCTTGGCAATCCCACATTCAGAACACTATTCTACAGAAAAGCAAGTGCTTACCAAACACATAAAAACAAGCATTCAATCACTCATTTGCCAAACAAATATTGAACACAGACTCCACACCCAGAACACTTTCAGAAGACGAAGTCATGGTCATAAACAAAATCTGGGGAGCAAACAGACCACGCACAAATAACTAAATACCAAGAGGTACCGGAGCTACTAAGAAAAACAAAGCAGGTGCAAGGGAATAAATTTGGGAGAGCAGACAACTGCTGCATCATAAAACTGTAAGAGGCGGCATCTCGCAGGTTGTGAGTAGACAGTCACCTGGTACCTGGAAGAAGAGCATTCTAGCTGAGCCCAGGGAGGAAGGGAACAGCGAGTGGAGATAAGGGTGGAGAGGATGCTGAGAGGGATCAGATCCTGCAGGGCTGGCACCACCATGAGAACTGAGCTGGCTCGAGTGAGACCATCTGATCTACCGTGCAAAGGATGACTGTGGCTGCTGCGGGGGCTCTGACGGGGATCAGATGATGATACTGGCTTAGATCAGAATGGGGACGAAGGAGGCAGTGAGAAAAGACCTGCTTCTGACTGTGTTTTGAAGGTACAGCTTTGGATACAGTGAGAGAGAAAAAGAGGAGTCAAAAGCAACTCTGAAGTTTGGGGCTTGAGACATCGAAAAAATACTGAGCTGCATTTACTGAGAAGGGAAGACTGCAAGACGGCAGATTTTGCTCCCCTCCCCTCCCCGCCCCGGCCAAAAAAAAACTAATTCTGTTTGATGGAGATAACTTTGGGAATTCTCAGCCTATTTATGATATTTCAACTGTGAGACTGGCTGAGATGACCTCGGAAGTGGGAACACATGCAAATGGCAGACCCTGTGGCATGTCCACATGTAGAAGGGCCAGCAAACAGGGCAGGAGAGGAGAAGCCAGTGTTGACAGAGGAACAGGACAGTGGAGTCAAGGAGGACCGATCAGCTGTACACGTGCTGTCAACCAAGACAAATGTAAACCGAGGCACCGATGAGATGAAACTTCACACCCATTATCAAAAAGGAAGGAAAAAAAAGAATATGACAAGCACTGGCCGGGAGGCGGAAGTGGAGAAACCGGAACACTTACTAATGCTGGTGGGAATGTAAAATGGTACAGCTGCTACTGAAAACAGATGTCCCTTAAAAAATTAAACAACAATCCAGCAATTCCACTTGTGGGCATACTTCCAAAAGAACTGAAAGCATGGACTCAAACAGGTATCTGTACACCAAAGTTCACAGCAGCATTTCATAACAGCTGAAAGACACAAGCTGAATATTCAAGACAGGTAAATGTATAAACAAAATGTGACTGCCACACAATAAAATATTATTCAGCCTTAAAAAAAGAATGAAGTTCTGATACATGCTATATGTATGAACCCTGAAAACATCATGCTAAGTGAAATAAGGCAGACACAAAAGGACAAATATCTGACTCCGCTTATGTGAGATACCTACAATAAGCAAAGGCACAGAGACGGTGAGTTGCCAGGAGCCGAGGGAATGAAAGCTGTGTTTGCTGGATGATGGGAACGTCTGGAGACAGCTGACGGTGCACAACAGTGTGAGCATGCTTGATGCCAATGCACCAGACAACGGTAAACTGTTATATATACAATTTTTTTTTAAATGAAAGTGAAAAGAAAATCAAGTGAAAGTCACTCAATTGTGTCTGACTCTTTGCCACATCAAGGACTATATAGTCCGTGGAATTCTCCAGGCCAGAATAATGGAGTGGACAGCCTTTCCCTTCTCCAGGGGATCTTCCCAACCCAGGGATCGAATCCAGGTCTCCCACATTGCAGGCAGATTCTTTACCAGCTGAGCCACAAGGAAAGACAAAAATTTTTTTTTTAATTCAAAAAAAAAAAAAAAAAAAGGAGGACTGAGAATTAGACACTGGATTTGACAATGTGAAGGTCACTATCAACCTTGAAAAGAACTGAGGTTAAAGATCAGAGCCCAACTGGAGACAGTTAAAGAAAAATTAAGAAGAGATCTCTAGGAAGAGGATTAGAGAAATGAGTAATAGGGCAGGACAAAGCCATTCCTTTTGTTTTAAAATTAGAGAGACACGGGAATTCCCTGGCAGTCCAGTGGCTCGAACTTGGTGCTTTCATTGCCAGGGTCCAGGTTCGATTGCTGGTCAGGGAACTAAGATCCCACAGGCTGTGTAGGGTGGCTAATAAAATAAAATTTATAGTAAGAGATAGTATAGCTTGCAAGGACAGTGATGGCTATGACCCAAAAGAGGAAAGATAAGGATTACAGTCATTACTCTGAATCCTAGGAAGACCGTTTCCAGGAAACTCCTGGGATACTCCAGCTGTCTACGTAAAATGACACAGTACAGCCAGCTCTCCATATCCATGGATGCAGATGACAGATATCAAGGGTCAACTGTGTGCAGAAGACAGTAACATCTTTGGGTAGGAGAGAGGGTGAGCATGGGACCCAAGTGGAAGAGGCTGGCCTCAGACAGGAACAGGAAGGCATGTGGGTGGGAAGGAGCTGGTGGGAGATCCTCTTCTGGGTGCTTCTATGTGATCAGAGTAACAGGAAGCAACACCAGCTAAGAGGGAGAAAGAAAGGAAACGCCTAGAAAATTGAAAAAGAAAAATGTAAGATAGTCATCTATCTTACAGGAGACTGAGTGGAGTAGGAGACACAGCAGGCTCACCTGGCAGCTCACAAGGCCCACCTGTGGTCAGCAGTCATGGATGTGAAGTGACACGGATCAAGCCAGCTGTGTGCTTCCCTGACAAGGCCAGCTGGCGGAGCACAAATACGGATCAGGGAGAGCGTAATGAACCAACAATGGGATTTTATCAGGCAAGCACCAGAACCAGTGGCACCCCACTCCAGTACTCTTGCCTGAAAATTCCCATGGACAGAGGAGCCTGGTAGGCTGCAGTCCATGAGGTCGCTAAGAGTCGGACACGACTGAGCGACTTCACTTTCACTTTTCACTTTCATGCATTGGAGAAGGAAATGGCAACCCACTCCAGTGTTCTTGCCTGGAGAATCCCAGGGACAGAGGAGCCTGGTAGGAGGCCGTCTACGGGGTCGCACAGAGTCGGACACAACTGAAGCAACTTAGCAGCAACAGCAGAACAAAACAGGGTAAAGCGGGGGTGGGGGGGGGGGGGTAATTAAGACTATTTCCAAGGCAGTGAATTAAATGACTGATAAGGGAATTTTAGCTTGAGAAAGGAATGCCATGAGGAGGGAAAGGTTTATGAGGACACAGATCAACAGAAGGAGATCCTCTCTTCCAACAGAATTGTTGGAGTTGAGGTACTAAAAAGGAGTAAGTTGGAACCACAGGAGGTAGTAAGTAGTCTGCGTAGAATGTCTCAAGTTAGGACTGCTGAGGGTGTTTAGTTACTGCTCATGGGGAGGTATACATATAGTAATGGAGAAAGGGGAAGCAGAGGCAGACTGGAATATGAGATCATTTAATAAGGACAGGAGGCCAAGGAGCGGAAAGGCTGTGGTAAGACTGAAACCATTAAGACTCAGGATAGGACAGCAGTAATGAGTGACAGAAAGCCTGAGGTTCTAGTATTTAAGAAACAAAAGGAGAGATGACTATAACAACAAGGAATTATGGTAAGCATATAGTTGGAAGGCAAGGCTTAGAGGATGTAGGTAGTACTGCTTCAAAGGCAAAAAACTGTTGAAGTAACCAGATTAGGCCCAAGATGGAGTAGCTCATGCTAAACCCCATGTTAGCAAAGTACAACCTGGCTAAGTTTCTGTGCTCAGCTTTCCCAGAAACTGCAGGCGTTTGTTATCCAATCAGCCTTGCCTGCTCAGCACAAGTTACTTGACCCGGCTCCAATCCCACCCTTTGCTCCATATAAAGGAAAGTAACCCTCTTGAACCAAGCAGCAAATGCCCAGCATAATTTCCTTTCTCTCACTTATTGTTATCTATAAAAATCTCTTGCTGGGATTTCCCTGGAGGTCCAGTGGTTAAGAATCTGCACTTTCACTGCAGAGGACACAGTTCAATCCCTAGTGAGGAACTAAGATCCTGCATGCCACATGGTCTGCCAGGGGGAAAAAAAAAAAATCTCCTGCTTCGTACAACTCTTTGGAGCTCCTTTCTGTCTGCTAGACTGGATGCTGCCCAATCCCTGAACTAATCCCCAATCCCTGAATAAATCCTACTAGATAGGAAAATTGTCTGGAAATTTTTTTTTGAACAACTGAAAACAGAAAACAATTTAAAATCAAAGAATGGTTAAAGAACTTATACATCCACAATGTAGATGATATACAGCCATTAAAAATAAGTTATATGTACATGTAGTTAACCTAGAGGGACTTCAACGTACCGTACTAATTATAAAAAAATTGAAAGCAGCTATAATTGGTCAAAGTGCATTAATCTTTGAAGACTATAATAACGTCCACCTTTACTATACTCTTACAACTGCTAATTAAAATAACAAGATGAGTCAAGTTTAACTTTAGAAGATGACCCATCGTTATTTTGGAGAAGGAAATGGCAGCCCACTCCAGTGTTCTTGCCTGGAGAATCCCATGGACAGAGGAGTTGGCAGCAAACAGTCCATGGTGTCTCAAAGAGTCAGACACAACTGAGCGACTAAGCACTGGCACCATCATTATTTATGCAATGAAAGATTAGTCAACACTAAATCTTTAAATGTGAAACTGTGTGATTATACCTAGTTAGGTTCAAACGCCTGAAATGTTTTTAAAATATTCTATATAGATTGGTCAACTGTATTACGTCAAAATAAGTTATTTACATCTTACATAATTTTACTTAGCTTTTGTTTAAACTCATAATGATCAAGTTAAAAGAAAATCTTTCCCTGTGTGGTATCTATTATTTGAGAAGAACACAGGAGACTTAGAGTGGAGGCAGAAGGAGGGCAGACAGAATTATGAGTAATTGTCAGAAAAGAGAAGACAGAAGTTGGAGTTATGAAAATAATTATACATAAAGTAATGGAGATGAATACTCAGCTGCAAAATCACCTTCAAATAATATGCTTCAGGAGTATATGAAATTCTGATGTTAAATTGTTACCAAGGGGTATCAGTAATATCATAGTCATACAACCTGTATTAACTCCCCCTCCCCACAAAAAGCTACAAATCCTCATATGAAAAGCTTCCAGAGACAACGTGTTTCAATAACAGTAAAAAAAAAAAAAACTGTAAATGCCTGAATTTATGGGGTAGGGGGCACAGGCAGTCAAAGGGACCACCTTCACACTGTAATATTCCATGGTTCTGCCTGCTCAGACATGTTCATCTACAACAATGTCACAGGCTCAGGAGAGATGCCACATAACAATGTCTCAACCCATCAACCTCCACAAGTTGGAGAACTGACAATGGAAACAGGAGTTGCTCTGAATCCACGACCCTTGTCATAGCCACAGGAGGGACAATAAACCTTATTATGTTTACCCTGACAACACAGAGAGTCTTCTACGCTCCTATACTCACCCCCACCAAGAAAATACATCTGAAACTTCAACTTCCAGAGCAGAGAAAGAACCCCTACACTTGAAAATTCTCCTACAAATTCACTGGGGGCAGAGAGAGTGACCCACACAGGGAGAAAAGGTGACAAGAAAATGCTCCAGAGGGGGCATTGTGATGCCCACAGACAATTAACTGATGTCTTGGTTAAACCTTGCCCACCACCCAATTCTATTCCCCGCTCTGTCTTCCTTGTAGCCTACAACACTAAATATGCATCCAGACTACATAACTATTCATATCTGGAAAAATATTCAGCTTAGCATTTTATCTCTAACAAAGTTTAAGTAAGTGAATTGCACAGTGATGAAAAGCAAAAATCTGTATTTGGTGGCAAGAAGTCTAACTATAATTTTCACCCAACTTGCAATAAATGGGAAGCAATTCTGAGTATCAAGCAAAGAAGTACGGTGTAGGGAGCTTTGTATCATCTCATTTTAATTGTCACAAAAACCCAATCTCAGGCAGATTGTGTCCAAAGACACATCTAACAGATGAGGTGAAATTTTAACCAAAATGTTTGACTCCAAAGCCCACCTGAACTTTAATTCCCCACACTCCCTAAACTCTAGAGCTAATACTTTATTATTAGTTTAAAAGGGGGGAAAGGAAGATAAAAAGGCCCTCACGACTTATATATTCTCCTTTCCACAAAAGTTGCAGTCACATTCCTACAGAACCAAAAGAGTCCTGATAAATTATCCAAATTACTTATTCTGAAATGAGAAACTGGGGTCACAAGGGCAGAAAGAAAGATTTCCTTCCCAGAACTAGGCTTTATGAGTTGTAATGGGAAATGCAGCCAGCAATTATGATTTGCTATCAGTAAAGCGTTTCTTTAGGCAGGCCCCTGGCTCTGATGAACATGTTTGCTTCCCAGTCTCCCAATACTAAGATCCTAATAAAATTATGAAACATACACATCTGCTTCAGAAGGATGGTTTTAACATTCACTTACTGTGCGCACTGCTGGAAAAACAAAAACACACCACCCAGACCCAACTGTAGGAAAATTTTTAACTCTTACATATAAGCTAATTTATTACCTTGACTCAGTACTGCACTTATTCTCACTCTTCCTTTACTGAAAAAGATTTTTCCTTTCTAAAACTTCAAATATTAATAAAATCTTTAACAACATTTAAAATCTGAAATCTGACCTCACAGCTGTTACTGTTTTATGAATGAAATTAGACTGTACAGCTAAAAATCAAGCCCATTAATCCATGTAAGTACTTCCTCAATACAACAAATTAAAAAGGTCAAGAGATTCTGGACCAGAAAGTCTATTAAGGACATTTTTAGAGGACTGAGTCATGTTACCATCTGGATTAAATGAACTTTCAGTTCACAACTAGGAAATGTGATGAGGAAATAATGGTTTGATCTTTTCTTTTTAAGAAAACTACAAGGCTTTTATTTATTCTAATCTCAGAAAATAAAGCTTTTGGCGCTAAAGACACATTGGAAGGGAAGAAGAAAGGGAAAAGGAGAGAAAGGAAGGAAGGAGGGAGGAAAATTCAAGTCTTCACCACAAATATATTTAAATTAAAAACTGAAAAGCAGTTAAAAAAATCCCATTTAAAGTTGTATATCAGTGAACATGTACACACTGCTGTATTTAAAAAGGAGAGCCAACAAGGACCTACTATATACTACATGGAACTCTGCCCAATTATTATATAATATATATATTATTATATAATATAGAATTCTATTATACATTCTTTACATATATATACAAGTGAGTATACATATTTATATGTGGCAGCCTGGATAGGAGGGGAGTTTGGGGGAGAACGGATACATATACATGTAGGGCTGAGTTCCTTCAATGTCCAACTGAAACTATCACAATGTTGTTAATCAGCTACACACCAATACAAAATAAAAAGCTTAAAAAAAAAATTGTGTCCAAAAAAAAAAAGCTAGAAATAAATTTAACCAGTCTCCCAAGGCAAATGAAATAAAAGCAAAAATAAACAGATAAGATCTAATTAAACACTTTTGCCCAGCAAAGGAAACCATAAAAAGACAACCTACAGAATGGGAGAAAATATTTGCAACAAGACTAACTAGGAATTAATATCCAAAATGTACAAACAGCTATACAAACAGCTCACAGAGCTCAGTATCCAAAAAAAAAAAAAGAAACAATCGAAAAATGAGCAGCAGACCTAAATAGATATTTCTCAAAAGAAGACACAGAGACAACCAACAGCCATATGAAAAGATGTTCAACATCACTAATTAGTAGAGAAATGAAAATCAAAACCACAATGAGAATTTCCAAATAACAAATAATGGAGAGGGTGTAGAGAAAAGGAACCCATCCTATGGTGGGAATGCAATCTGGTGCAGCCACTATGGAAAACAGTATAAAACTAAAAATAGAGCTGCCATATAATCCAGCAGCCCTACTCCTGGGCATATATCTGGAAAAGATGAAAATTCTAATTCAAAAAGACATATGCTTCCCAGTGTTCATGGCAGCTATTACTATTTACAATAGCCATGAACTATTGCTTCTGAATGTCCTAAGGAAAAGCAACCTAAATGTCCACTGACAGAAGAATGGGTAAAGAACACACACACACACACACACACACACACACACACACAAATGGGATACTACACAGCCATAAAAAAGAATATCACCATTTACAGCAACATGGATGGATCTATTACCATACCAAGTCAGAGAAAGTATCATAGATATCACTTATATGCAGATCTAAACACAAAGATACAAATGAACTTATTTACAAAACAGAAATAGACCCCTAAGACACAGAAAACAAATTTATAGTTACCAAAGGAGAAAGGGAGGCAGGGAAAATTAGGCACTTGGAAATAACATATACACACCACTATATATAAAATAGATAACCAACAAGGACCTTCTGTATAGTACATAAAACTATACTCAGTATTTTGAAATAACTGATAAAGAAAAAGAATCTGAAAAGGTATTTATATTCTATTATACATTCTTTACATATATATACAAGTGAGTATATATATTTATATATATATATATAACAATTCTTATGTGTATTCTTCATACATATAAAAACTGAAATCACTCTGCTGTATACCTGAAACAATGTAAATCAATGATTTAAAATAAAAATTCAGCTTTCTCAAAAGGATAAAAATAATAATAATACAAATGGATCCACATAAAACAAACAGATTCTTAAAACAGAAAACAAACTTAGGTTAGCAAAGGGGAAGGGAGGGAGGATAAATCAGGAGTATGGGATTAAAAGCTACAAACTATTAATACTATACATAAAATAGATAAGCATCAAGGATTTACTGTATAGCACAGAGAATTACATTCAATATCTCATAATAATCTATAATGGGAAAATAATCTAAAATACAGATATCTATCTGAATCACTTTGCCATATACCTGAAATGCACAATACTGTAAATCAACTATGCTTCAATAAAGGAAAAGCAACATTAAATTTCAAAATTAAAATTTTTGAAATATTTTTAAAAATTAAAAAGCTGCTGAAGAGAGACAACTTTACATAATCTTCAGTCCTCCACTGTACTTTTTAGATTTTCAGTCCTTTTATACTAATAGTTGAAATAACTTAGGACTCTTGGGTATTCTCCTTGAACTACAAATACAGTACCTTGACTTCCCTAACCCTGATTGAAATAATTTAAATTTACTACTTTTACTCCACTTTCCTTTTCTAAATAAAGTCCAAGACGGATATTTTTTTTTTAAAAAAGAAAAAATGTTGGGTCTTGGCATAAAATTAAATAAGAAACAAAGAAATTAGACAGGGGAATCTTTATCTTTTTCTGACTGACTTAGAACAAGGATTTTAATAAATACATCTGTGCACAAGAATACTCAAATACACACCTACACCAATCTCAGCTCTGCAACCAAATACTATGTCATTGTTCAAGTCACTAGACCCTAATTTGCTCACCACTAATGTTGATGGAATTAAACTAGTTCTATTCTACTGATGTAAAGGACTCCTAAAATGATTTAGAAGTACCAACAGACCATCAAACATTGGAGATTTAAATGACCTGTGGAACCCATTTCTGTCTTCTATATAAGGTACTTTCCCCTCTCCTTTGGGGGGTAAAGGGAAAACAAGTAAGAAAAGAGTTCTCAGTTTTAAATAACAAACAAGGAAAAACCCTCAATGAGAAGACTTCTACAAATTCATTTCAAAAACTTAACATTTTCCAATCAGATGAGATTGTCTCCACGGTGGGAAAAAGAACAAGTTTAAGAAAGGAGTATGGAAAGCCCTTACTTCCTTTTCATTCTGAATCACATGAATGTACTATTTAAACAGAAGTACTTTTTAACACAAAGTCTAATGATGATGTGGGTAGTCTATGAGATTTAGCTGGTAGATCCAACAAAGAGGAGAGGAGTTCAGATCTGGGTTAAATTTCCTGCCAAGTAAAGGAGAACTGCTCAAATCAACACACACAAGTTTTAATGCATTGGCAAAATCAGATTTCATACATTCATCCTGATCTCTCACATCTCTGGCCACCTGGCTAAAAGAACGAGTCAAGCACCCCAGAAAAGGAAACTGCCAGGTGATCTCTTACACAGATAAATGTATAAAAGCCTGAGGTCCACACACAAGAAGGCAGTAAAGTGGATTTACCCACTGGAATGTCCCTTCACTCTTCCTTAAGGTTGCCAGATTTAACAAATAACAAAAACTCAGTCCAGTTAAAAGCTGAATTTCAACAACAAATTTCAGCAAACATATGTCCATGCAATATCTGGGACACATAGTAAAACATTATTCAATGCTTATCTGAAATTCCGATGCCTGGTATTTTGTATGGGAACCCTACTCGTATCCCCAATCCGTCACAAAGTGGGACAATCAGGATACTCAACCACTCTGGTTTGCCTAGGACTTTAGGGTTTCCTGGGATTCAGGACTTTTTAGTACTAAAACCAGGGAAGTCCCAGCAAACCAGAATGAGCCAGTCATCCTGCCATTAATCATTTCCTGAACTAAGCAAACCAGTTACAGCCTGAGATCCACCAGTAGTTAAGTGTGATATTAATGAAATAACTTTTTTGTACCTTATTTCCCCATATGCACGAAATTTAAAGTGCAGTAGATAATAAGGGGGACTTTCCCTGGTGGCTCAGACGGTAAAGAATCTGCCTGCAATGCGGGAAACCTGAGTTCGATCCCTAGGTTGGGAAGATTCCCTGCAGGAGGGCACGGCAACCCACTTCAGTATTCTTGCCTAGAGAATCCCCATGGACAGAAGAGCCTGGCAGGCTACAGTCCATGGGGTTGCAAACAGTTGGACATGACCTGAGTGACTAAGCACAGAACAGGTAATAAGGGACTCTGGAAAAATGCAAAGGCATGATAAATGCTAGTTAGTAGTATAGCTGGTTTTGGTACAAATTTCTTTTTCATGTGGAGTTTCAAAGCAGACAGGTATTTGCTTCATTTACACACTTTTTATAAGATCTACTAAAGGTCCTACTACCTGCAACACTGGTTTGATTGCACATAAAAACTGTTCAACAGATCTGTTCCTTTCAGAACTACAGCTATGCTCTAGGTTTGATGATGGCCCCTCATTCACCTGCTGTGTAACATGGGACAAGTCAATCAGCATCCCCAAGCTTCAGGTCAATCAGCATCCCCAAGCTTCAGATTCACTGTAAAACTGGGGTGATAACAAATATCTCACAAAACTCCCTTGAGAGAAAAACAGGAAAGTAGGTGAAAGCACTCTACATAAATTACAAAACACAATGTAAGTTTTAGTAGCATTTTAAATTTGTTTATATATATATAAAACTGTGGGTACCAACATTAATATTTTGTTTTACCTTGATAATTTCTTCTTCCCTCTGATTCTGAAGGTACTAAAGTCAATTCAACTGTACTCTTACTGAAAGCTTAGGCTATAGAGCCAAAAAGACTAGGCTTGACACTTAGCTCAATTGCTTACTAAATGTCAGTCAGTCAGTCAGTCCAGTCAGTTCAGTTGCTCAGTCATGGCCGACTCTTTGCGACCCCATGGACGGCACCCTGCCAGGCCTCCTGTCTATCACCAACTCCCGGAGTTTACTCAAACTCATGTCCATTGAGTCGGTGATGGCATCCAACGATCTCCTCCTCTGTCATCCCCTTCTCCTCCTGCCTTCAATCTTTCCCAGCATCAGGTCTTTTCCAATGAGTCAGCTCTTCGCATGAGGTGGCCAAAGTATTGGGAGTTTCAGCTTCAGCATCAGCCCTTCCGATGAACATTCAATGAACATTCAGAACATTCATACTAAATGTCACTTGAGATAAATTATCTAACCCTCGTTTCCTCACCTGTAAAATGGGGAGAGAAATATCTGTATCACATAAACACCTAATGCATGTAAAGAATATAACACTTGCCTCATAATAAGTACACAATTCCCAGCGCTATTATTACTGATTTAATAAAGATTCCCTGGTGGCTCAGGGCTTCCCTGGTGACTCAGACGGTAAAGAATCTGCCTGCAATGTGGGAGACCTGGGTTCAATCTCTGGGTTGGGAAGATACCCTGGAAGAGGCCATGGCAACCCATTCCAGTATTCTTGCCTGGAGAATCCCCATGGACAGAGGACCCTGGCGAGCTACAGTCCATGGTACCACAAAGAGTCGGACACAACTGAGCGACTACGCACACAATAAAGATTCAAAAGTTAGAAGAGGCTGAAATCACATATATATCCTTGAGTCCCTTATAAAATAATGGAAAATAACTATGCTTAACACATCGTGTATTTGGAATTGGCACCAGTCCATTCAGCCACCTTAGCCAGCTAGTCAATTTTGGGAATTTCTTTCCATGAGCTTTAGTTAGATAATTACAAATTTATGTTTAAGAAAATACATATACTAGTATTTTTTGCATATCTAATATTCCATGCAAATACTTACATATCCTTGGATTTTATGACAAAGAACTACTGAAGCCCAGTCTCTGGATCCCACTCCAGTCCCATTACATAAAATGCTTTCTTCTTTTCATAAACTCAATTATTTTACCATTAATCTGAACAGGTTTCAAAATTAAAAGCTACTAAGACAAAGAGCTGTCTTCCTGCTCCTCTCTTCCATTCTTCGATGTGCCCAGTTTTTCCTGCCCTCTGCAGCTTTTTCATAAATGTTCAAAAACTAGTTTGTGTTTTAAAAGTAGAAGGTGTAAGAAAAAAGATAGCTATGAGAAGTATTTGGCCCAACTCTAAGAAATCTTTTCATGTGAAGTCAAGGGAGCAGCAACCTTGACATTGTCCCATCTCCTTCCAAACTTCTAATCACCTTCACATACAAAAATAAAATTCTGAATAATTCCTCTCTGCTGCACGACTATACACACAACTAATACTTTCTGCTACCATCCAAATGTAGAATACTGGATCAAGTGAAGGCCATCAAAACTTCGCTACTCTATAAAATATTTTAAATATGAATCACTAGAATCGTGGATAGAATTTCCTTTTTAATCAATATAACTGAACATCAAGAAAGTCATCAACTTGCTGTGAATCTGTAACATAGATTTAAAATACTATTGAGTAGCAATGATAATGAATCTAAATGTATTCACATACAATTCTATTTGTTAATGTTTTCATTTAAATTCTACATGTCATTTTTAGGGGGACTACTAATAACTAATATTAATGTTAACTAATAATACTACTAACAACTAGCATTAAAATAAAATTCTAATCAAAATCTGTTTCTTAACTCTTAGAACTTCTGAATATGAGTAGCTCCCAAATGTGAAGAGGTAGAATTCTAAGTTTTAGAATTCAAGACACTGGGTTTCTCAAATCATCTATGAAATTCTATTTACTTCACAATACAATTAACCTGGTTAATTACAGTCATAATACAATTAAGACTGGTTCCAAATTAGGAAAGGAGTACATCAAGGCTGTATATTGTCACCCTGCTTATTTAACTTATATGCAGAGTATATCATGTGAAATGCCAGGATGGATGAAAAAGCTGGAATCAAGATTGCCAGGAGAAATATCAGTAACCTCAGATATGAAGATGACACCACCCTTAAGGCAAAAAAAGAAGAACTAAAGAGCCTCTTGATGAAAGTAAAACAGGAGAGTGAAAAAGTTGGCTTAAAACTCAACATTCAGAAAACTAAGATCATGGCATCCGGCCCCATCACTTCATGGCAAATAGATGGGGAAACAATGGAAACAGTGAGAGACTTTGTTTTGGGGGGCTCCAAAATCACTGCAGATGGTGACTGCAGCCATGAAATTAAAAGACACTTGCTCCTTGGAGGAAAAGCTATGACCAACCTAGAAGGCATATTAAAAAGCAGAGACATGACTTTGCCAACAAAGGTCCATCTAGTCAAAGCTATGGTTTTTCCAGTAGTCATGTATGGATGTGAGAGTTGAACTATAAAGAAAGCTGAGCACCAAAGAATTGATCTTTTGAACTGTGGTGTTGGAGACTGCAAGGAGATCCAAACAGTCCATCCTAAAGGAAATCAGTCCTGAATATTCATTCATTGGAAGGACTGATGCTGAAACAGAAGCTCCAATACTTTGGCCACCTGATGCAAAGAACTGACTCACTGGAAAAGATCCTAATGCTGGGAAAGACTGAAGGCAGGAGGAGAAGGGGACAACACAAGATGAGATGGTTGGATGGTATCACCGACTCGATGGACACGAGTTTGAGCAAACTCCAGGAGTTGGTGATGGACAGGGAAGCCTGGTGTCCTGCAGTCCTTGGGGTCGCAAAGAGTAGGACACAACTGAGCGACTGAACAATTAACCTATGTGAACAATGGATCTCCTTTACCCTTTTTGGGTACCTGATCAAATCTAGGCAAAGTTATGAGACAGTTACCTCTGCCACTTTGCCATAGCACTTGTTTCTCCTCTACCCTAAGGAGATGAACTAAAATTCCCAAATCACTTCTTTCTGTATCCCCATCTGGCTGACTCTCAACAAAGGCCATACTAACTGTAGTCATTTATATGAATGCTTTACTATTTAATACCTATAATTCAATACACAGTAAATTAACTCTGCAATGTCAATATAAATCTGAATTCCATTGATCTATTCTTAGCTACAAATTTAAAATTTGGGGTTTCCAAAGAATTTCCCTTTTATTGTTGCTGAAAGAAATTTACAGAGAAAATACTATGCTCTAATATATTTGGTCACTTCTAAGCATTCCTCATTTAGCCAAGTATATTGCTTAAGAACATGTAGGCAAAGAACTGTCTAAAGTAAAGTGAAGGCACACCAATGGGCAAGGTATAGTCCTTTCTCCATCACACTTGCTTCATTAAAGGATAGCACTCCTGGACATGCATGTTAAGAAGTTTGGAAGACACAGTCCAGATTGGTAAGGGGTAACTCGAGCAAAAGAATCAGGGGACAGGGTAAATGGGATGGAAATCCAATAAACAGTGGATGTATGTATACGCACAGCTGATTCGCTCTGCTGTACAGCAGAAACTAAAACGTTGTAAAGCAACTGTACAACTAAAAAAAAAAAAAAGAATCAAGAAGTTTCCCTGCAAACACTCTTACACTGCATAGAGGGGCTTCCCTGGTGGCTCACACAGTAAAGCATCTGCCTGCAATGTGGGAGACCCAGGTTCGACCCCTGGGTCGGGAAGATCCCCTGGAGAAGGAAATGACAACCCACTCCAGTACTCTTGCCTGGAAAATCCCATGGATGGAAGAACCTGGCAGGCTACAGTCCAATGGGGTCCCAAAGAGTCAGACATGGCTGAGCGACTTCACTTTTCACTTTCATACTGTGTATCATTTTTAATAATGAACACTATTTGTGTAATTTCTTACAAATCAGTAGAAAATGTAAAATCAGTAAACACAACAGATGTGAGCAAAGATTCTGAACTAATCTTCTGAAATAGAAGCTAAATGTCAATAAGCATGATTCTAATAGATAAAACGTTGTTTTTATAGCCTCAAAGCATCTGACCAAACTAGACTCTTCCTTATAACAGTTCTATTCAATTTTATTTTCATTTCTCAAAATGCTAAAAACTTCTAGACACTTGATCTTTAAATTTCTGGCCCAAAACTTTACAAACTCTAACTTACTTCAGAAGTCACAGGAAGGAAAGAATAAAACTATGCTATATTTTACTCCATGACAACTATTTAACAGGCAGCTCTTGCTATAGATTCCTTCCAAAGAACACCCAGGGCTGATCTCCTTTAGAATGGACTGCTTGGATCTCCTGGCAGTCCAAGGGACTCTCAAGAGTCTTCTCCAACACCACAGTTCAAAAGCATCAATTCTTTGGCGCCCAGCTTTCTTCACAGTCCAACTCTCACATCCACACATGACCACTGGAAAAACCATAGCCTTGACTAGACAGACCTTTGTTGGCAAAGTAATGACTCTGCTTTTCAATATGCTATCTAGGTTGGTCATAACTTTTCTTCCAAGGAGTAAACCTCTTTTAATTTCATGGCTGCAGTCACCATCTGCAGTGATCTTGGAGCCCAAAAAAACAAAGTCTGACACTGTTTCCACTGTTTCCCCATCTATTTCCCATGAAGTGATGGGACCAGATGCCGTGATCTTAGTTTTCTGAATGTTGAGCTTTAAGCCAACTTTTTCACTCTCCTCTTTCACTTTCAACAAGAGGCTTTTTAGTTCCTCTTCACTTTCTGCCATAAGGGTGGTGTCATCTGCATATCTGAGGTTATTGATATTTCTCCCGGCAATCTTGATTCCAGCTTGTGCTTCTTCCAGCCCAGTGTTTCTCATGATGTACTCTGCATATAAGTTAAATAAGCAGGGTGACAATATACAGCCTTGACGTACTCCTAGATTAATGTATACAGATAGATAGATAACCATTTTCCTAGCCTTCGACCTACAGTTTCTGTTAAAATGTCCAGTTAAAAATTTTAAATAAGCATAAAATAAAAGGACCAGCACATGTTGAAATGTTACTGTCTAAATAGTGCTAAAGGTCAGTTTTCATTCCAATCCCAAAGAAAGGCAATGCCAAAGAATGCTCAAACTACCGCACAATTGCACTCATCTCACATGCTAGTAAGGTAATGCTCAAAATTCTCCAAACCAGGCTTCAGCAATACGTGAACCGTGAACTTCCTGATGTTCAACCTGGTTTTAGAAAAGGCAGATGAACCAGAGATCAAATTGCCAACATCCGCTGGATCATGGAAAAAGCAATAGAGTTCAGAAAAACATCTATTTCTGCTTTATTGACTATGCCAAAGCCTTTGACTGTGTGGATCCCAATAAACTGTGGAAAATTCTGAAAGAGATGGGAATACCACACCACCTGATCTGCCTCTTGAGAAATCTGTATGCAGGTCAGGAAGCAACAGTTAGAACTGGACATGGAACAGCAGGCTGGTTCCAAATAGGAAAAAGAGTACGTCAAGGCTGTATATTGTCACCCTGCTTATTTAACTTATATGCAGAGTACATCATGAGAAATGCTGGCCTGGAAGAAACACAAGCTGGAATCAAGATTGCCGGGAGAAATATCAATCACCTCAGATATGCAGATGACACCACCCTTACGGCAGAAAGTGAAGAGAACTAAAAAGCCTCTTGATGAAAGTGAAAGTGGAGAGTGAAAAAGTTGGCTTAAAGCTCAACATTCAGAAAACGAAGATCATGGCATCTGGTCCCATCACTTCATGGGAAATAGATGGGGAAACAGTGGAAACAGTGTCAGACTTTGTTTTTTTGGGCTCCAAAATCACTGCAGATGGTGACTGCAGCCATGAAATTAAAAGACGCTTTCTCCTTGGAAGGAAAGTTATGACCCACCTAGATAGCCCATTGAAAACAGAGACATTACTTTGCCAACAAAGGTCCGTCTAGTCAAGGCTATGGTTTTTCCAGTGGTCATGTATGGATGTGAGAGTTGGACTGTGAAGAAGGCTGAGTGCCGAAGAATTGATGCTTTTGAACTGTGGTGTTGGAGAAGACTCTTGAGAGTCCCTTGGACTGCAAGGAGATCCAACCAGTCCATTCTGAAGGAGATCAGCCCTGGGATTTCTTTGGAGGGAATGATGCTGAAGCTGAAACTCCAGTACTTTGGCCACCTCATGCGAAGAGCTGACTCACTGGAAAAAGACTCTGATGCTGGGAGGGATTGGGGGCAGGAGGAGAAGGGGACGCCAGAGGATGAGATGGCTGGATGGCATCACTGACTCGATGGACGGGAGTCTGAGTGAACTCCGGGAGTTTGTGATGGACAGGGAGGCCTGGTGTGCTGTGATTCATGGGATCGCAAAGAGTCGTACACGACTGAGCGACTGAACTGAACTTCAAATTCTTGCCAAGATACTTAATGAAATTCAACTTGAGGAAAGGCAGGTTAAACAGTACTGCTGAACAACATGGCCCAATGTTCCAATGGGGCTCATATGGAAGTAAAATTAATAGAAAAGCTACTGTCTCATAGCTTTCATAATTCTACAATAACAAAATAGAAAATATTTCTTTCTGATGATTTACCCACATTTGGTTTTAACTTAATACACTTTACACCTAGTAGAAATTTTGTAGTTAAAAAAATTAAACATTTTTAGTTGACAATGGTAGGAGGTGCTAGTGCCTTCAAGATATGTGCCTTTGTTTCAGTACCTGTTAAAACAAACACATGAAGGCAACCATTACTACTCCTCATCTAGTTAATCTGAAAGCCAAAAATCAACCTTTTCCTGGAGATATTTCTACCTCCAAACCTCACAGAAAAATTTCTGCTGAGCTTTTCTGGAATCATCTTCTATTATACTAGCAAATGACACTTACCATGTATACTTTTACCAAAAAAAAACATATTATAAAATCCAAAATACTAACATCACTGGATGCTATAAGAATGCAGATCAACAGGAACTCTCATTCAACACTGGTGGGGATGCAAAATGATAGAGTCACTTTGAGTGACAGTTTGGCAGTTTCTTACAAAACTCAACATACTCTTATCATACGATCTGGCAAATGATCTTGATATTTACTTAAGAGCTGAAAAACGTATGCCTAGACAAAAAACAGCTGCACACAACTGTTTATGGCAGCCTTTGTAAATACCAAAACTTCAAAGTAACCAAAATGTCCTTCAGCAAGTAAATGTACAACTGCTACATCCAGGCAATGGAATATTATTCAGCACTAAAAAGAAATGAGTCATTAAGCCAAGAAATGATGGAGGAAACTCAAATGCGGATTACTGAGTGAAAGAAGTCAATCTAAAAGGTTACATACTATATGACTCCAACTATATGACATTCTGGAGAAGGCAAAGCTCTTGAGACAGATTACAGCAGAAGGTTGCCAAAGGTTAAGGATGAAGGAGGGATGAACAGGCAGAGCAGAGAGGATTTCAGACAGTGGAACTACTCTGTATGATACTACCAGTTGAGTTCAGTCGCTCAGTCGTGTCCGACTCTTTGCGACCCCATGAACTGCAGTACTCCAGGCCTCCCTGTGCATCATCAACTCCTGGACTTCACCCATACTATAATGGTAGATAAATGACTTACATACTTGTCCAAATCCATGGAAAGCACAACACCAAGAGTGATCTCTAACATACACTGATAGTGATGCACCAGTATAGGTTCACTGGCTGTAATAAATGTACCACTCTAGTGCAGGACGATGAGTATGGGGGTGGCTGTGCAATATGGGAGGACAGAGGATATATGGGAAATCTCTCTACCTTCTGCTCAATTTTGTTGTGAACTTGAAATTACTCTTCAAAATAAAGTCTATTAAGAAAAGATATATCCAAAACTTTTTATAAAGTATATTGAGGTTTTCATTCATTGTTACGATGGTCAAGAAGAATTAGATATATAATAGTATTTCACTGTGTATATAGTAATTTATTAATACTATCTCAATGTTTTCTTAGTCATTTTTAAAGCAGATAGGTTAGCTGTCATTAGTCATTTAAAAAAAAAATACATTAACAAACATCAGCCTAAACTCAGAGCCAGAAGTACAGCTAACAGTTAAGTAGAACAAATAATTAAATATTTTGAGTCAAAATTCAGCACACCACTGCCTCACTATTAAATTCCTCATTCCCTACAAGACAGCCAGATATACTTTAAAAGGGACAGGCCTTAAAATTAGATAAATCTCAGTCTAAAATGCCTGCTCTGTTTTTTATTAGCTATGATTCTAGACATGTTCATTCATTTATTCATTCAACTATCCATCTGTCCATAGGGATGGGAGGGATCTTATCAATTTAACTTATTTCTGTGCAAGTTTCCTCGTATATAAATAAGGACAGCAATTACACTGTGAACAATTTATACCCATATTTGTAGAC
This sequence comes from Bos indicus x Bos taurus, assembly GCF_003369695.1. Taxonomy (NCBI): domain Eukaryota; kingdom Metazoa; phylum Chordata; class Mammalia; order Artiodactyla; family Bovidae; genus Bos; species Bos indicus x Bos taurus. Next base: position 110,942,478 of record NC_040077.1, on the reverse strand, counting down.
TTCTATAAATAAAAGGCAACTCACTAGAAAACAGGCTATGTATATTCACAGGAAAAAATCCAAATGTCTATTAACTATGAAAAACATGGTCAACATCACTGGTCATCAAGGAAATACAAATTAACACAGTAAAATTTTCCCCTATCAGATTTTTTTTTAAACAAAAAAAACCACAAGTATTGGTGAGGATACAGGAAACAAGGCAGCTCTTGGCATTATTGGGAGAAGTGTAGCCACTATGGAGAGCAATCTGGCAGCAAAAGCTAAAAACGTAAATTCCTATGACTTAGCAAATTCCTTCTGAGAAATTTGCCCTGGAGAAGCTTTGACACAGGTGCATACTAACTTTACCTTGTTTTGTTAATTACTCTAACATGACAAGTCCTAGAATTGAACTGACCCTCAATAAATGCTGAATCTCAACAAAGATTTATTTACCCATACATTTTTGTACAAAAAAGATCTTCATGACCCAGATAATCATGATGGTGTGATTACTCACCTAGAGCCAGACATCCTGGAATGTGAAGTCAAGTGGACCTTAGAAAGCATCACTATGAACAAAGTTAGTGGAGGTGATGGAATTCCAGCTGAGCTATTTCAAATCCTAAAAGATGATGCTGTGAAAGTGCTGCACTCAATATAACAGGAAATTTGGAAAACTCAGTAGTGGCCACAGGACTGGAAAAGCTCAGTTTTCATTCCAATCCCAAAGAAAGGCAATGCCAAAGAATGCTCAAACTACCACACAATTTCACTCATCTCACATGCTAGTAAAGTAATGCTCAAAATTCTCCAAGCCAGGCTTCAGCAATACGTGAACCATGAACTTCCAGATGTTCAAGCTGGTTTTAGAAAAGGCAGAGGAAAAGAAAAGAAAGACAGCGCTAAGTCGTGTCCAACTCTTAGGATCCCACAAACTGTAGCCCACCAGGCTCCTCTGTCCTTGGGATTCTCCAGGCAAGAATACTGGAGTGGGTTGCCATTTCCTTCTCCAGGGGATCTTCCCAACCCAGGAACTGAACACAGGTCTCCCCCACTGCAGGCAGATGCTTTACCGACTGAGCTACGCAGGAAGCCCCAAGGCAGAGGAACCAGAGATGAAATTGCCAACATCCGCTGGATCATCGAAAAAGCAATAGAGTTCCAGAATTCTGCTTTATTGACTATGCCAAAGCCTTCGACTGTGTGGATCACAATAAACTGTGGAAAATTCTGAAAGAGATGGGAATACCAGACCACCTACCTGCCTTTTGAGAAATCTGTATGCAAGTCAGGAAGCAACAGAACTGGACATGGAACAAACAGACTGGTCCCAAATAGGAAAAGGAGTACATCAAGGCTGTACATTGTCACCCTGCTTATTTGACTTATATGTAGACTGCAGCCATGAAATTAAGACACTTACTCCTTGGAATAAAAGTTATGACTAACCTAGACAGCATATTAAAAAGCAGAGACATTACTTTGCCAACAAAGGTGCGTCTAGTTAAGGCTATGGTTTTTCCAGTAGTCATGTGTGGATGTGAGAGTTGCACTATAAAGAAAGCTGAGTGCCAAAGAATTGATACTTTTGAACTGTAGTGTTGGAGAAGACTCGAGAGTCCCTTGGACTGCAAGGAGATCCAACCAGTCCATCCTAAAGGAGATCAGTCCTGGGTGTTCATTGAAGGACTGATGTTGAAGCTGAAACTCCAATACTTTGGCCACCTGATCCGAACAGCTGACTCATTTGAAAAGACCCTGATGCTGGGAAAGATTGAGGGCAGGAGGAGAAGGAGATGACAAAAGATGAGATGGTTGAATGGCATCACCAACTTGATGGACATGAGTTTGAGTAAATTCTGGGAGTTGGTGATGCAAGGGAAGGCTGGCGTGCTGCAGTCCATGGGGTCACAAAGAGTCAGACACGACTGAGGGACTGGACTGAACTGGAAGAAACTGCAGGCAGTAATGGTATCTTCAAAGGCAGAGGTATTCAACAAAAGGGCCATTTAAGAAAAGTATCTGCCGTAAGCTGATTAACCACCTCAGAGGTATGGGGTCCTAATCCCCGGAAGCGGTGAACATTACCTTACTTGGAAAAGGGGTCTTTGCTGGTGTTATTAAAGTAAGGCATTTGAGATGAGACACTCCTGGGCCTCAAATGGCATCAGGTGTCCTTGAGAGAGACAGAGGCAGTAGATTTGACAGGCACCGTGAAAGCAAAGTGAAGATAAAGCAGAGATATGAAGACGCTGGCCTGGAAGCCTGGAGGGGTGCCACAGGCGCTGAAGAGTGAAAAGCTTCGTTCGTCTCTCAGAGCCTCTGGGGGGCGCCCAGGCCTGACAACACCTTGATTTCGGCCCAGTAACGCTGACTCAAACTTTTGGCCTCTATTAGAGAATAAATTCCTGTTGTTTTAAGCCACCAAATTGTGGCATGACAGCAGTTCTAAGAAGCAAATACTGCACCCCACTCCACTGCCCTGTGTGCCATGCTAGATGCTAAGTGATTTAGACATTATTCAGGTCTCTGAAGAGCCATTCAGATTTTTGTGCAGCAGAACAGCAGAATCATAATCTGCCTCACAATGTTAAATCTAACCCCAATGTTAAGAATTTGTTAATGGGAAAAAACTAGGAACACGAAGATATATCAGAACCAAACATCCGAACAGAAGATAAAGCTCTAAATCACCAGGTACTTGAGGGGCAGAAAATCACAATGAAAGAGATGAAGACAAAAAAGGGGCAGAGGGATGAAACGGAGGTAGGAAAACACAGGAAACACTTTAAATATGTGTATAATTTTCTCAAAGGGATAAGAGAGACCATCTTGTGGATGAAACAAGAATACGATGGCATACAGAAGACAGAAAAAGATCAGTCAACAGGTATATTAGAAAATGAAGCTGGGAATATTTTTCCAGAAAGGAAAGCAAAAACAATGAGGTAGACAACCGGAGGTTAAAAAGTTTTTTTTTTAATCAGGTGTCAAATTAATCCCAAAGGCCAAGTTCCACTAAAAGTTCTATGAAGAAAGAACAAAGAGGATGAAGAGGCAGAAATTACTGAAGCATTCTGCAATAACCTATCCCAGAGTTGATGAACCCTAGTCTTCAAACTGAAAGGGCCTGCTAAGTACTGAGCCGATGAATGTGGGGCTGGGGGGGAGTGTGAACCTGAACTCCAGACACAGCCCTGTGAATTCTCAGACCACCAGGTGTAAGAAAGCTCCCAAAAAACCACCACCAAGTCACTTACAAATCAGGTAATTCTATAATTAATCAGCAAAGAAGGATACTTCGGAGAGTAAAAGCATGTACTATTATAAGATGAATTTGAAGGCGTTCCAGACAAACGAGGGTGTACAGTCATCCTTCCAATAAAGGAGTAAGAATCCCACTGACAACAGATGGCTCTGCAACACTGCAAGGCCATGAACAATGCCTCCCAAGTTTTGTGGAAAAAATTTTTTAATGTTTATTTATGTATTTATTTGGCTGCGATGGGTCTTAGTTACAGCATGTGGACCCTTAATTGCAGCATGTGGGATTTCACACTCCAGCCAGAAATCAAACCTGGGCCCCCTGCACTGGGAGCAGAGCCTTAGCCACTGTATGCATATACTCCTTTGATAAAAGTCTGAGAAATAATTTTTAAGCCAGAATTGGTCTAAGTTTTATAATCTATTTCATAAGAGAGGTCAGTCCCACAAGACTGTTCCCCAGTTGTAGTTACAAGTCTCCAGTCAGCTATAAATCAGGATTTCCACAAACTCCTCCTCAGGTTCAGTAACTTGTTAACCTCCGATTAAAAATAAATTTGAAAAAGTAACAACAAAAAAATAATTTGCTAGGATGGCTCACAGAACTCAGAACACTCTTACGTTTACCAGTTTATTATAAAGGCTACAACTCGGAAACAGACAAACGGAAGAGATGCACAGGGCAAAGGACCAAGGTCGGGGAGTGACCACACAGCTTCCAAACTCCCTCCAGGGGTGCTGCCTTCCCAGAACCTGGACAGAAATGTTCTCCAACCCGGAAGCTTACTGAATATCCCCTTTTCAAGAGTTTTTACAGAGCTCAGTCTTCAGTCCCCTCGCTCCTTGCAGGAGCCAGGGAGACGGGTTCAAATCCTCAATGAGAAGGGTTGAAAGTTCAAGCCCTCTAATCCCTGGGTCTTTCTGGTGACCAGCCCTGTCCTGAGGTACTCTAGGGACTGGGTCCTAAGTCACTTCATTAAACTCAGGTGTGAGCCAAAGGGGCTTTTTTGAATAAGATTCTGAGAATCAGGAAATTCCAACAGACTTAGGAGTTCTGTGCTAAAAGTGGGGACAAACAGTGTTGCAATGAGCAAGGGGATGCGTACACTTTCTGAATTAATATGGAACATTTTCTTCAGATGAACTGCTGAATTACATGGTAGTTGTAGCCCCAGTTTTGCAAGGAACTTCCATAGTATTTCCCAACCTGGATGCCCACCGTCCCTCCTCTCTGCCAGGTCAATCTCATTCCTTATATTTGAGCTCCTTCTCTGAACTCTCACCTCACTCCCAACCAGCCACTACCTCTCACAACCCTTCCACCTCAAGATGCTCCTGGAGACAACATCTTATTACACCTCAAAAAAGTGTTATACAAACTAAACATTTTTAATCTCTAAGAAGAGCACTACCCGGGCACTATGCTGGAGAGTACACAGGCAGCAGCCTAGAAGGCAGGCACAGTTTCAGAGTCAACGATGAACACCAGTTCTCGGGCTCTAACACACTAGCAGTGTGGCAGTTACAGTACAAAAGGAAAATGACTCCTGGTGTAACTGCAGTGAAGGTCAATTCTCTTTCTGTAAAAATGCCCAGTACAGTTCTAAGATTAATCCACTCAGGTTCATTCTAGTTCTCTATGGAACTAAAACAAACTCCCTACTTCATTTTAGAAGGAACTCAATTACCCCAACCTTCTCCCAAACAAGAGGCAACAACTTCAGGGATCAAGTCAGTTTTCAAAGAGAACAAGAAGATTTCTGACAGTTAATGGTATGGTTAAAAAAAGAAACAGCCAAAGTCAAGGACTAGAATGAGAATCACTTCAACAACCATGATGAAAGTGAAAATAAGAAATTTCACTGATTGAAGTAGCAACTTTTCATAATTCTGGCCAAAATGATAATGAATATTTTATAACCCAGAAACAGCAATGCAGAAAAAAACAAACTGTTTTATGTTAACAAAACCAATTTAGAAAATAATATTCAAAAAGTATGACTGAACCATATTGCTGTACCCCTGAAATACTGTAAATCAACTATACTTCAATAAAATATACATATTTATAAAAAGATTTATGCAGCAGTGTTCAGTTCAGTTGCTCAGTCGTGTCTGACTCTTTGTGACCCCATGAATCGTAGCACGCCAGGCCTCCCTGTCCATCACCAACTCCCAGAGTTTAAACTCATGTGCATCGAGTCGGTGACGCCATCCAGCCATCTCATTCTCTGTCGTCCCCTTCTCCTCCTGCCCCCAATCCCTCCCAGCATCAGTCTTTTCCAATGAGTGAACTCTTCGCATGAGGTGGCCAAAGTACTGGAGTTTCAGCTTCAACATCATTCCTTCCAATGAACACCCAGGACTGATCTCCTTTAGGATGGACTGGTTGGATCTCCTTGCAGTCCAAGGGACTCTCAAGAGTCTTCTCCAACACCACAATTCAAAAGCATCAATTCTTCGGCACTCAGCTTTCTTCACAGTCCAACTCTCACATCCATACATGACCACTGGAAAAACCATAGCCTTGACAAGACGGACCTTTGTTGGCAAAGTAATGTCTCTGCTTTTCAATATGCTATCTAGGTTGGTCATAACTTTCCTTCCAAGGAGTAAGCATCTTTTAATTTCATGGCTGCAACCATCTGCAGTTATTTTGGAGCCCAAAAAATTAAAGTCTGACATGACACTGTTTCCCCATCTATTTGCCATGAAGTGATGGGACCAGATGCCATGATCTTAGTTTTCTGAATGTTGAGCTTTAAGCCAACTTTTCACTCTCCTCTTTCACTTTCCTCAAGAGGCTTTTTAGTTCCTCTTCACTTTCTGCCATAAGGGAGGTGTCAACTGCATATCTGAGTAATTAGTATTTAATTAGTGAAAGTGAAAGACACTCAGTCATGTCTGACTCTGAGACCCCACGGACTATGGAGTCCATGGAATTCTCCAGGCCAAAATACTAGAGTGGGTAGCCTTTCCCTTCTCCAGGGGATCTTCCCAACCCAGGGATCAAACCCAGGCAGAGTCTTTATCAGCTGAGTCACAAGTGAAGCCCAGTATTTAATAAAACACATGAAAATGCCCTAGTAAATTACAAGTAGCAAACACGTAAACACAGGGGGAAACACAAAACGTTAACTGATAAAGTTTCAAAGAAGCTGAAAAAAGAAATAAGGCAGAAACAGAAAAAGTCTTGAGCCAAGTAAAAGGAAGAGATGGAAAGAGAATAAAAGCAAAAAAGCACTGATGGAGAAGCAGCTCACAAGAGCGCTGAGCAAGAAAGCTTTACAGACGAGGAAACAGCTCCTCAAAGGCTAATTGGTATGGGCAGCGCGACACCCACAAACAGCAGTGTTAGAAACAACTCCGGCCAGACCTGAAATGCAGAGTTCATAGGGTTCTCTTCACTTACTGGCTGCCCAGTCTCCCTTCCTATTCCCATCCCTTGCTACCATTCTTTTGACAATTACAGCTGACCCTTCAACAACACAAGGTTTTATAATTACTATATAATTTTATAGTCAGCCCTCCATATTCATGGTTCCACATCCAGGGATTCAACCAACCTTGGATTGTGTAGTGCTGTAGTATACATTGCATTGTGGGGAGGTGGGGAATCCACAAGTAAGTGGACCCACACAGTTCAAACCCATGTTGTTCAAGGGCCAACTGTACTTGGTGAGCTGAAGGAATCAATAAATGAGTCTTAGGCAAGGTCTTAATAGTCTTCATCCTCCAAGGCTCTGGTGTTTTTGTCTCTCTATGACTTATGTTTCTCTGTGACTTATGCTCACAGTTTCTCTAGTCCCCCATAACAGAGGATGCCTCAATTGATTTGTCAATCCTGCTCCTCCCCAATTGCCCTGGACATCCCCATTAGAGTACCTCTACCTTAAACCCAACTGTTTTTTTCTAATCCAATCTATGTTTCATTTGCTCAGCTGATCTTTTCCTGGCGACCCTGGTCAATAGGACCTCTTTCCTGGAGAAGGAAATGGCAACCCACTCCAGTATTCTTGCCTGGAAAATCCCATGAACGGAGGAGCCTGGTTGGCTACTGTCCATGGGGTCGTGAAGAGTCAGACACGACTGAGCGACTTCACTATCACTATAACCTCTGTATTGCTCACTTAACATTAACCATATCTTTTATGTATCTTCAGATAGCTTGAACACTCTCATTCTTAAGGAATTAGTATTTCCTAGTCCCCTTTAAGTAATGTATGCTTGACGGGTTTGCTCACGTGCTGGATTCACAATACCTTGCTACTTCCTGCCAAAAAACTACTTCTGAAGGAAAGAAAAAAAACAAGACCTCCCCTGTCAAGTCTCCCCTTTTTCCTGCCCTGTTCCGTCTGTATGAGCTATACTGCACAGTAACAGCTCGTATACCTTCTTCCCTTATACATATAATGTTCATACATTTCCTTTCATGAATCCTGAGCTCTTTTAGAGCAGGGACGATCCTTAGTCATTTTCAAATTCCCAGTGTCTTGCAAGATATGCACTAATTTGAGTAGATTCCTTAAAAAAAAAAAAAAAAAAAAAAAACTAGGACTAAAACTACAATATGACCCAGCAATCCCACTACTGGGCATATACCCTGAGAAAAACCACAATTCAAAAAGACACATGTATTCCCAATGTTTATTGCAGCACTATTTACAATAGCCAGGACATGGAAGTAACCTAGATGTCTACTGACAGATGAATGGGATAAAGACGCTGTGGTACATATATACAATGGAAAGTTACTCAGTCATAAAAAGGAACAAATTTAGTCAGTTGAACTAAGGTGGATGAACCTGGAGTCTGTTATACAGAGTGAAGTAAGTCAGAAAGAGAAAAACAATTGTAGTATACTAATGCATATATATGGAATCTAGAAAAACAGTACTGATGAACCTATTTGCAGAACAGGAACAAGAGATGCAGACTGGTGGACACAGCCGCGGAAGAAGATAGTGGGACGAACTGAAAGCGTAGCACTGAAACACATACACTGCCATATGCAAAGCAGACAACTAGCGGGAAGCTGCTGTATGACACAGGGAGCTCAACAGGGTTACAAGGTGCTCAGTGACAACCTGGAGGGGTGGCATGTGGGGGTGGGAGGGAGGTTCGAGAGGGAGGGCATACATATACACTTATGGCTGATTCAAGCTGTTGTATGGCAGAAACCAACACAATATTGTAAAGCAATCATCCTCCAATTAAAAACAAATTTTAAAAAAGAAATATATATAAATAAATCAATGCCCCCTACATATCCTCATAATACCTTCACAAACAAGTAGATAACTATAGTTAGCCAGTTTATCCAAAACATTGGTTATTTTGGTATCTTCAGCTCCAAATAAAAATTAGCAGATCAGTTAAACCCGCTGAATCATCTGACAATTCTTTATTCCTCAAAATGGGAAACGTGAAACAAAAGTAAACATATTTCAGTAAAAATAGAAGTTACAGTTTTAAACAAAAAGAATTTAGGCACTTAAAATGTCAGGAAAACAGAAGCAGTCTGAAAACGTTTATTATGAAACTAAAAATAGCACACTGAAGAAATCACAGGATTTAATGTTTATAATGTCTCCTTCTTTATAAAAGAAAAACTATGATCAAAAGTCAGATGAAAGTAGATACTATATTAAGGTGAATAAAATCAAGACTAAGTCACATGTTAAATCAGCTTTACACAATGCTGTGTAGTGAGGTTTTCTAAAAAGACTGTCATGAGTCAGTGAAAAGTGGCTGATTTTTAGGAATTTAACAGTTCTTGGCAATTTTCTGGAAATTGCTCAAGGCTCCATTTTGCATGAACAAGTAACAGCTTCCTGATCTATACTCAACATCCCCCCAGTCAGACACTTTCCCATCAGCATGTTTTTTTTTAAGCTTACCTGTTTTTTTAATTGAAGGATAATTGCTTTACAGAATTTTCTTGTTTTCTGCCTAATATAAACATGAATCAGCCACAGGTATATATCGTGCTACCAATCAACACTCTCCGGAGCAGTTTCCTACTCTTGCAATTCCCATTTTCCCCATCTTCCCCTTACTTCTGCTCCCCACCCCATCCTGACCATCATATCAGTATCTCCTCCCAAGGTCAGCGTGACTTCTCAGTTGCTAAATCCAACAGATGGTGCTCCAGTTTTCACACAGGAGCATTCCACAGTGGTGAGTGCTTCTCCACGGCAGCAGGGACACCTGCTTCAGGCTGTCCCTCTCACATGACTAGCCACTGTGTCCATCTCCTGGACAAACTCAGCCTCTTCCACTTCTCTTTCTAGTTTCTCCACAGGCAATCTCACCCGTCATCTCTCCACTGATGGCACCAAAATGGTAAACTAGTCATCATTCAGCTTCCCCTTCTGCCAATCCATTGACTACTATTAATTACCACATCTGGCAATTTTGCCTCTAAATCTCCCTTTTCTCAGTATTTCTGCTAATGATATAAGGCTGTAAAAATCAAATAAGCTAACATGAAAGCACTTTCATGTTAGCTTAAAAAGGGGAAAAAAATTAAATCTGAGTATTAGTATTCATTAAGTTGAAATCTCCTTGAAAGCAAGGATTTCACAAGTTCATCTTTTTATTTATTGCACATTATGCATCTAGCTCAGTACTCTGCAAATGGAATTCAGTAAAGGCACTGCAATGAGTCACTTGTACTGCTTTAATACACATTCAACTCAAAGAGCCACACATTTAACGGCTTGTATTTCCCAAACCATGTCATCATTTGACTCCTAAGAGATTAGAATTTTAAGTCACTCTGTAAAGGATAAACTACATCAGGTACTTTTGATAAATATATTGCTACTTACCTAAAGTTTGAAAAAACTGTCACCTTTTTTTGGCCTAGCTTTCCTGAAAACATCCAAATCCCAGCCTGATGTCCAAAACTCATATAAAGTTTCTTGCTTCCCAACTGCTCATTTGAACAGGGAAAGTTTAAATATTACAGGAATATTTAAGCTGTAAGTACTCAAAAGGCAGGCAGAATGACGTCTTGAAAAAAAGTCCCTCTCTCATTTTCACATCTTGCAATGTGAGCTGGAGTGACATTCTGAGGAGGAACAGACACTGAGGTTTAAAAAGTACTGTTGCTCAAAAAAGTTCCCTAACTCTTGGTTATATGTACATTTAACTACAGCACCAGAATGCAAGATTGTCATCTAGTAGTATCTAGTAGTATCTCACCAAATCAATTCAAAAATCTCCCCAGAAAAAAAGACAGGCTCTACAGTGAGTGGTGCTGGGAACGCTGGACAGCTACAGGTAAAACAAGTTGGAACATTCCTCCAAACATATACAAAAATAAACTCCAAATTGTTTAAAGATCTAACGTAAGACAGGGCTTCCCAGGAGGCGCTAGTGGTAAAGAATCCATCTGCCAACAAAGGTGAGGTAAGCAATGTGGGTTCGATCCCTGGGCTGGGAAGATTCCCTGGAGGAGGAAATGGCAACCCACTCCAGTATTCTTGCCTGGAAAACCCCATGGACAGAGGAGCCTGGCGAGCTACAGTCCATGGGGTGGCAAAGAAATGGACATGACTGAGCAACACAATATAAGACATGACACCATAAAACTCCTAGAAAAGAACACGGGCAAAACACTCTTTGCATAAATCATAGCAGTATTTTCTTAGATCAGTCTCCCAAGGCAAAGGAAATAAAAATACAGTTCAGTTCAGTCTCTCAGTCATGTCTGACTCTGTGATCCCATGGACTGCAGCACTCCAGGCTTCCCTGTCCTTTACCATCTCCCACAGTTTGCTCAAACTCATATCAGTTGAGTCAGTGATGCCATCCAGGCATCTCATTCTCTGTCATCCCCTTCTCCTTCCTCCTTCAATCTTTCCCAGCATCAGAGTCTTTTCTAATGAGTCAGTTCTTCCCACCAGTTGGCCAAAGTATTGGAGCTTCAGCCTCAGCATCAGTCCTTCCAATGAATAATCATGGTTGATTTCCTTTAGAATTGACTGGTTTAATCTCCCTGCCAGTCCAAGGGACTCTCAAGAGCCTTCTCCAACACCACAGTTAAAAAGCATCAATTCTTCGGCGCTCAGCCTTTTTTTTTTTTTTTTAATATTTTACTATTTTTATTTTTTTAATATGAACTTATTTAATTGAAGGCTACTTTACAATATTGTATTGGTTTTGCCATATATCAACATGAATCCACCACAGGTGTACACATGTTCCCCATCCTGAACTCCCCTCCCACCTCCCTCCCCTCGGCTTTCTCTATAGTCCAACTCTCACACCCATACATGACTACTGGAAAAACCACAGCTCTGACTAGACAGACATTACTTTGTCGGCAAAGTAATGTCTCTGCTTTTTAATATGCTGTCTAGGTTTGTCACAGCTTTTCTTCCAAGGAGCAGGCATCTTTTAATTGACAAATGAGACTTAAAAGCCTTTGCACAGCAAAAGGAACAGTAAGCAAAATGAAAAGACAACCTATGAGAGAAGTATTTACAAATGATGCAACAAAGGGTTAATATTCAAAATATACAAACAGCTCACATAACTCTATCAAAAAAAATTAAAATGGGCAGAAGACCTAAATGGACATTTCTCAGGAAAAAAAGACATACAGATGGCCAACACACACGTGAAAAGATGTTTGACATCATTACCAGAGAAACGAAAAGTCAAAACCACAATGAGGTAGTGATGAGGCTCACACCTGTCAGCATGGCTACCATCAAAAAGTCTACAAATAATAAATACTAAAGGAGAAAAAAGAACCCTACTATTCTGTTGGTGGGAATGTAATTTGGTGCAGCCACTAGAGAAACAGTAAGGAGGTACTTTAAAAGACTAAAAATAGAACTACCACGAGACCCAGCAATTCCACTCCAGAAAAGATGAAAACTGTAATTCAAAATGAACATTTGAATACATATATATTAGCGGCACTATTTACAATAGCCAAGACATGGAAGCAACCCAAGTGCCTGTCAACTGATGATCGGCTTAGAAAGAAATTTTCTACATACTGATACTGGGCAATCCTAATTTAAACAAAATTGGAACCACTAAAAGGGTTAATATATAGTAGTTTATTTTACATATCCATATATTTACTTTCTTAGTGTTCTATACCACTTACTATTACAAACTATTAAAAGTAAATCATAAAAAAAAAGTAACTCATAAAAGGGAAATTTTTAAATTAGTATTTAATACTAGAGGAGACTAAAATAACATGAACGCAAAATGCCAGCTGGTATCATGGACTCAATCCTGGAACACAAAAAAGGGCATTCATGGAAAAATTGGTGATATCTGAACATAGTTTATAATTTAGTTAAGAGTATAGTATCAATATTAACCTTTTGTTTTGACACATGAACCAAGGTTATGCAACATGCTAATATTACAGCAGGGGAGCTGGGCTATGGTATATAGGAATATTCCTGCAACTTTTCTATAAATCTAAAATCATGCCCAAATTTAAAAGTTTTTTTTTTTTAATAGTACCCAGTCTAGTCACCCAAGCACTTGTCACCCACCATTTAAAAAAAAAAAAACCCTCCCTAGACTAGATTTCCATCTAAATCACAACAGTCTATATACTACTCATTCACATGTTACTTTTCCTTCATTATACATATCATAATTTGTAATTATCTATTATTTATATGATGACCTGTTTCATATTCTTTCCTCCCTAAAGGCAAAAATGGCATCAATTCTGTTCTCTGCTGCATTCCCTTACATGCATACCTTACATGCTGTCTGACACAGAATAGGAATTAAAGGCTCTAAGTGAGCAATTAACTAAATAAGGAATTATTAAACAGGACAGCAGAAGAGCACACAAGCAAGGAGAAAATCGTTGGGACTTTTTTGGGGCTCTGACGCCCCAAACCAAGCAGGGATTGATTTTCCCCATCCATCCTTCCTTCAAGAAGGATAACATTAAGTCATCCAGTGCACACAGCTCACAAGCCCAGTAACTGAGACCCAAGGACACTAGGTGACTTGTCACCCCAACCCCGTATATCCAGTGTACATCTCCGTACATCCAGCCTACACCCAACACCGCCATCTTACTACAGAACCGACTCTTTTTACAGAAAAAGAACGAACTAGGGAAAGACTAAAAGGAAAATGCCAGTGACTGAAGAAGCCTTACTCATTCCTAAGTGTTAAGAACTGCATAAGAACACTCCAGAACACAAAAGAACAGTCTATACAGTACACTCCCGCGTCGCCACACTTATTCCCAGTAATAACCTTCTAATACACAGTTTTAGGAGCAACTCAGCAGCACCCCTCAACTCCTGAAACAAACCTGGGGAACCAGAAAAGGTTATCATCAAATGACTGCTCTCCTGGCCACTCAAACAAAACTCCACTGTGACAACTATTCAGCCAGCCACCAAAGAGAGGCAGTATAATATAACGCTTGGATAAGAGAGCTCTAGATTTTCACAGGCGGGTCTGATCACAGCTTCCCCTCTTACTTGCAGTCATCTGGGGGCAAGTTAATGTGTCCAAACAGCAATTCTCTCCAGCTATAAAATGGGAATAACTACCACCTTAGAGAGTTGTTAACAGTTTTAGAGATACTATGCAGAAACTCTTCGTAGGAAACCTGGAATGTTATAAAGACTCAGTGTCAGCTGCTTGTCATCTTATTCCGCCACAATCAATTTCACAAGGCCTATTCCCTCTCAGCTGACACTTATTGAGCCTTTATAACATTCCAGGTTTCCTACGAAGAGTCTCTGCATAGTATGTTAACAACTCTCTAAGGTGGTGGTTATTCCCATTTTACAGGTGGAGAGAACTGCTGTTTGGACACATTAACTTGCCCCCAAATCATGGCAAAGAGAAGCTGTGATTCTCTCTGCGATTCCTAGCTGACTCAGTGGTAAAGAATCCCGCTCGCCAATCAGGAGACAAGGGGGTTCGATCCCTGGGTCGCGAAGATCCCCTGGAGGAGGAAATGGCACCCCACTCCAGTGTTCTTGCCTGGAGAATCCCGTGGACAGAGGAGCCTGATGGGCTACAGTCCATGGGGTCGCAGAGAGTCGGATACGACTTAGCGACTAAACAACAAAACACACAATAGCTTAGAGCACTTTTTCCAAAGCCAGCCTGGACAAACCAGCTCAATGTTTCTGGGCCTCGGGTTCCCCATCTGTGAAACGGGCTGCATCATTCCTACCCCGCTCGAGTTGCTCGGAATTACCCATTCCATTACCGGTGCATAATTAAAATATACCTAGAGAAAAGTAAACCTTCAACTCCCAACCCCAGACAAATAGGATTCATCCCAGGCCCATCGCCTCCGATCGCGGCCAGAACAAAAACCAAGGTCGACCCACCTCATATCCCCCAATCTCTCCTCATGGCCGGCAGCAACACACCCCCCGCTCGCCCCTCCAGCCTGGGTTTCGGAAACCGCAGGGGTGTTTCCTCCCGAGGACCGCGTCAGAGCCCGGCTAGTGAAAGTGGCCAACCTCCAACCCACCCCGCCCCCAAAGCGCCCGGAGGGAACCCCGCGCATCCTTCCTCCTCCGGACAACTCGGCCACTCGGGCTGCGGTTCCCCCCGGGTTCACGTGGGCTCTGCGGCCTCGGGCCCCACCTCACCCGCTTCCCAGACCCCACGGCGGCACCTCCCACCCTCGCCGCGGGGCGGCCCGGTACCCCCGCACCGCCGGGCTAGGCGGCGACGTCGGGGATCCGGGGCCTCCAGGCCGGCCGCATCCTTTCCCCGGGCCAGGGTCGCCCGTGGGGAGCAGCCCTTCCGCACGCGGAGGCCCCGCCGTGCCCACAACGAGTGCCGCACTCACCGCGACGCCGGGGCCCCGGTTCCTCAGACCCACGCAGGCCTGGGTTGCGCCCCCAGAGCACTGGCGCCCTGGGCCGCCTCCTGGGGACCCTGACGCTGCCGCCGCGGTCGCACTGCGAGGAGACGGCCGTCTGCTATTCGGTCCGCCGCCACCGCCTCGTCCCAGACCCGGCCGCGGCAACAAGCGCGGACTCGCACCCCGGCGCCGGCAGACCAGCGTCTGTTGAGCCGAACCGCCCGGGACGCGCACCCCCGGCCGGCGCTCGTTGCATATGCAGAGAGGCCGCCGCCCATTGGCCCGCGGGCGGTGGCGCGTGCGGGGCTGGGCCTATCGAATTCCGGCCGGGAGCGCGGCGGGCGGCCGGGGGCGGGGCGGGGTTACTACGGGTCATTCGCCCGAGCCGCGGCGGACGGGACCCAGCCGCAGCCTGCGCGGGGCGGGGGCCGGTCGGCGGGGAAGGGCTGGACCGCGGCGGCGGGGGAGGGGAGCCGGACTGTGCGGCCGGGACGTGGGTGGAGGAGGAGCCGTCCGGCTCGGTCTGCGGGAGGGCCCTTCCCCTAGGGTTGGAAAGACCAGCGCCTCGCCCCTCCCAAAAACTACAAACGCAGATGTTGCTGTAATCTATAAATCTTAATATAGCTCTGGAAAAAAAGTGCGCCATTATCTTCCTTCTTAACTGGATTATGTGTTTCGTTCTTGCACAGATTTGTCAGATTTTGGAAAATAAAATGATTTGGGGAAATGTCTGAAGCGAGAGGGGCTCAGGAATTCAAAGCAGGTTTTTTATTCTTGCTTTGGCTTCACCGAACCCAGCAAATAGCCCATCTCCCCTCGATGCACTCACTCTTTATACGCATTGTAGGCAGACGCTTTACCGTCTGAGCTACCAGGGAAGTCATATACAAGATTGATACTTGTTTTCTAAAGGATAAAGTTGACCCCTCAGTACTATTTTTGGACTTCTTTTTATGAAGCTGAACGCGTTTCTGTATTTTGAAGAGTTTGCCATTATATTTCACTTTAGACACTATTAATGGGGAAAAGAGTGCAGGTAGACTGCCTTCCTGCAAGCCAACAAAGCAAAACACAAATGACTAAAATAACAACTACAATACACTATTAAAAAGATGGCTTTCATTACGCAAGCTGTAGTGGGGTTGAGCTTTTTTTTTTTTTTTTCCTCTCTCTCTCTCTTTAATTCAACATATTATTTAGTGGTCTGTGAACGAAGTTATAACTTTTAAGTCAGACTCGATTCCACAAGAAGTAAAACATTTGGAGGGTTTCATTTTGTTTTGAAGTAATGAAGGAGCTAGAAATAGCTACTTGAATAGTAAACCACCATGCTATGCAAAACTTATCTTTAAAGTAGGTGAAAGGTGACGTGCATGAGCCAGCCTTGGGCAAAAGCAGGGGCTCGATTTCTCTTGGGAAATCTGTGAAGCCGCCTGAACTTGCGCTGTCTGGAGTGATGAGTCGAGGAGCAAAGAAAGTTCACTCACCTTGGGCCCCAAGCCAATTTAACTACCTAAAGGAAAGGATCCCTGACCCAGGAAACCTGCTCTTCTTGCTAGAGGAAGAGGTTCAGTTGCTTCCCAATCTGTCGAAGCCCTATCAAAGGATTAAGTCCTGAAGATTTCTTACCTAAAAGACCACCATCATTCTGCATGCTGAGCAAAGTATACCATCAAAGTGGTAGTTCTAGAACCAGGAAAAGTCTCTAGAAAATAAGTAATTTCCAAGGCAGGAATCTTTTTTTTATTCCCCATCAATAATCATAAAGCAGACTTGTAGAATTCCAGCAACATCCTAACATCTTCATTATCTCTTTCGATATTACTAGTGTATGTGTGTGGCTAAGCAGCTGTGTGGGTATGATATATACTTTTAAAAGAAAATGTTCCTTCTAAATTCTCATCCTGTTCGCTTACAGTAAACAGTAATATTTCCAGTCTCTATGATGTTTTGTTGTTTAAATAAAATAATACATGCATAACTGCTCTTCTTTTAGACAGGTTTTCAGTATATTTTTATTTACAGCATCTGAAAGAATAAGGGAATTTGGTTGTATTTCCCTTTTTTTTTTAGGAAAACTCAATTCAGAAGCTGTAATGCCCAACTGAATGAAAACATCCAACAATTCCTTTTACAGTTTTGTTATTTCTCCAAATTGCAGGACTGTTGAGAGGAGACGTCTTTGTAATTTTCATGAATACCTAATGATTGTCTTCTGTGGAGGGGCCCAGAAATAGTTTGTGATTGTAGAGCAAATGATATACTATTAGCATTTTTCATCATCAGTAAAATGTAAAACCAGAACCAGCTGGTGTTTAGAAGTTCAACAGAAACTTTTTTTGTTCTTTCATTTCTGGTAGATTAGGAGGGGAAGACATTGGAGAAGGAAATGGCACCCCACTCCAATGTTCTTGCCTGGAGAATCCCAGGAACAGGGGAGCCTGGTGGGCTGGCGTCTATGGGGTCACACAGTCAGACATGACTGAAGTGACTCAGCAGCAGCAGCAACAGGAGGGGAAGACAGTGATTGATGGGCTTTCAGGGTAGCGCAGCTGATAAAGAATCCACCTGCACTGCAGGAGACTGCCGGAGCCACAGGTTCAATCCCTGAGTCGGGAAGATCCCCTGGATGAAGGAATTGCAACCCACTCCAGTATTCTTGCCTGGAAAATCACATGGACAGAGGAGCTTGATGAGCTATAGTCCTCAGGGTCACAGGACTGGAGCTACTGAGCACGCACACACATACGAGACAGTGACTGAAGTGATGTAACAGCCCTAGACCTCTGAGTTAAGATGGCTCTGGCCTCAAGGAGCAGAACATCCAACAACAATCAACTTAGATTATGACATTTATGTACCTCACTTAAATATAACTCAAGAGGCAGGGCAGATCTAAGATGGGTTCAAGGACTCTGCCAGGTCACTGAGGACCTGAGTCTTTACATCTTTCACTCTGGCTTTCTCCTTAGACCATCACACTCACAGATGGCCACCACAGTTTCAAGTGTCACATGAGAACACAATAGTGTGTAGTCAAAGAATAGGAGAATGTTTCCTAAATGTCACTTCTAATTAAGGAGGAAATCCTTTCTCAGAAAGCTAATAACTGAGTGCTCTTCAAGTCCTATCGGCCAGAATTGGGTCATATGGTCATATTCTAGCTGCAAGGTAAGCCAGGAAAAATCAGCATTTTTGGCCTTTATAGTGGAAGGTGGACTCCATCAACACAGAAATAGCCATGGAAAGGAATAAATGTGAGAAGCCCTAATCAACAGTGTCCACTACGGACATCACTGGAAATTACCCATCTCTGACTAAAAGTGGCTAAAACAATAAAATTATCTCTTATGTCACTGAAAATGTCCAGAGGAAGGCAATTCCAGGATTTCTTCATAGGGCTCACTGGTGTAAGAACCCAGCTCCTTCTGTGTCTTTACTCTGCCACTCTCGGTGTTCATTTTCTTTCTCTTCCTGGTAACAGAATGGCTGCAACTGCTCCGAGCATTTATTTATCTATTTGACTGTGTCAGGTCTTAGTTGCAGAACATGAGATCTTCACTGTGTCACGCAGGATGTTTCGTTGGAATGTATGGGCTATCTAATTGTGGCACGAGAGCACGGGCTTAGTTGCTACACTGAATGTGGAATCTTAGTCCCCCAACCAGGGATCGAACCCATGTCTCCTGCATTGCAAAGCATTTTCTTAACCACTGGACCACCAGGGAAGTCCCTCCATTGTTTTTTTTTGTTGTTGTTGTTGTTTGTTTTGTTTTGTTTTGTTTTTCTCCATTGTTATCTTTACTTAATATTCCATCCAAAGTCAGAGAGGAAAATTGGCTTCTACATGTCAGTACATGTTTCTTATCTTCCAAGATGTACTCAACCCACTTCCCCTAAAGCAGTAATTATCAAATGAAATTGCCCTGATAAGCTTAGCTCAATCATAGATCATTCACTAGGAGAATGGGAGAGTATATTTTAACAACTGGGGACAGAACATCATTTGACCTTTGGTTCAAAGCATGTCTCATATTTTGAAGTACAGGGTCCCACCCAAAAAAGTATAAACCTCAAGCTGACTCCTTAGCTGGGCCTTTCAGAATTATTTGAGTTCTGTCAGGTGGCATGCATATGGTAGCACCCAAGGATCCTATAGTCACATGCCCATTGCTGCCACTCTGCAGGAAAATGGGCTTCTTATTTGCAGATCAGAGTTATACAAGATGCCATGAAGGCAAATCAGATACTCTGTGAGCCCTCCTCAGATTGTGGAGCTAGCAAGACTCAGAAAGCAGAATTGGAAGACTCGAGCCTGGGTTACATATTAAACCCAATAGGGACAAATTACTGCCTTACACTCTGGTAGAGAGAAAGCTCTAAGATAGAGATCCACAGATGCTGTCAGAATGTCCTGGACTCGAGAATACCTGGTGGTAAATTCAGGGTGTCAGCAGAATCTGCTACAGGTGGACAATCAACAGTGTCTGCCTTTTGTTTCAAAAAAAGCTGAAATGTATTTCAAGAAATTGTCTAATTACTGAGTTTCAAGGAAAGAATCAGAATAATTCTAAGCGATCCTGTGTATCCCAATCCTGTGGTCCTTCTAGGAAGCCCTTTGCTACCCAGGTATCAGCTCAGAAAGGATGTATATGGTTGATCACGGGTTGAGACATCACACTGGGAAAACTTCATATCCACTGTAGACTATAAAGATCTCTAGGAAGTGACATTATAAAACTCAACCTCTTTCCATGACATAGGATTCTGTAAACACTCTAGTAATGTGTTCTTTCTTCAATTTAGGGTAGTTCAACTTTGTTCCACTTTAGTGATTGGGAACCTTCCTTTTGGGAACCTATCAGGGCTTCCCTGATACGTCAGAGTTAAAGAATCTGCCTGCAATGCAGGAGACCCTGGTTCAATTCCTGGTTCGGGAAGATCTCCTGGAGAAGGGATAGGCCACACACTCCAATATTCATGGGCTTCCCTTGTGGCTCAGCTGGTAAAGAATTTGCCTGTAATGTGGGAGACCTGGGTTTGATCCCTGGGTTGGAAAGATCCCCTGGAGAAGGGAAAAGCTACCCATTCCAGTATTCTGGCTTAGAGAATTCCATGGACTCTATAGCCCATGAGGTCACAAAGAGTCGGACACGACTAAGCAGATTTCAAATTCATGAAATGCTTTAAATTCCACTTTTACTTCTTTCTTTTCCAGGCTAGACTATCTTTTTTAAAAAATCTTTTCCAAATGACCTGTTTTATCTCTCTTTAGTCATTTTTATTTTTCTTCTCCCTTCTTCATTTCCTGAAAGACAAAACAGAATATCTAAACTATAGCAAGGGCCTGAAAATTGTAAAATATCTTTAAAGAATCCATTCCAAGTTCTTGCCTGTCAGAATTTCATTAAAATAGCCTAAAATTAATTGACTTTTTAAAGTGATCACATATTTCTTTTTATTCCCAGTTCATTTTGATTAATGATAATTTCCAGTTAAGGCAGTGAACATTTCTTAGCTATATATACTTCAGTTCAGTCACTCAGTCATGACTGACTCTTTGAGAACCCATAGACTACAGCACGCCAGGCTTCCCTGTCCATCACCAACTCCCAGAGCTTGCTCAAACTCATATCCATCGAGTCGATGATGCCATCCAAGCATCTCATCCTTTGTCATCCACTTCTCCTCTTGCCTTCAATCTTTCCCAGCATCAGGGTCTTTTCTAGTGAGTCAGTTCTTCACATCATGTGGCCAAAGTATTGGAGCTTCAGCCTCAGCATCAGTCCTTCCAATGAATATTCAGGACTGATTTCCTTAATGATTGACACATACTTATATGCCTAGGCTTCCCTGGTGGCTCAGACGGTAAAGCGTCTGCCTACAATGTGGGAGACCGTGGTTCGATCCTGGGTCGGGAAGATCCTCTGGAGAAGGAAATGGCACCCCACTCCAGTACTCTTGCCTGGAAAATCCCATGGATGGAGGAGCCTGGTAGGCTACAGTCTATGGGGTCGCAAAGAGTCGGACACTACTGAGCGACTTCACTTTCACTTTATATGCCTAAAAATCTCTTCAAATCCATTGTTGGACTTGTTTACTTTTTTATGAATGAGTCTCTGAATACTTAGCTTTTATATTATAATACTTTTATTAAACCTCTGTAATTTACCAACTCATATGACTTTCCTATCCATCTTTTAAGTATATCTGTAAAGAACTCTGAATTCAGGCAGTTATATTAAGCTGTCCAGTATAGTTAGTTTTCTGTTATTTTTCAAATATATTCTGGAATAGAGACTCTGCTGCTGCTGGTGCTGCTAAGTCGCTTCAGTCATGTCCGGACTCTGTGCGACCCCATAGAGAGCATCCCACCAGGCTCCCCCGTCCCTGAGATTCTCCAGGCAAGAACATTGGATTCTATATGTGATTAAAAAGACAGAGAGAGAAAACCTAGAATATCAGCTAGAATTAATTTTGGCTGCATGTAACTGAAAATGCAAAATAAGTGGCTCTAATATGAGAAGGTTACACATATTCTACAAATAAGGAGTATGAACCAGATACTCCAAGGTTAGTACAACCACTCCATGAAATTATTGTGTGTGCTTAGTTGCTCTGTCATGTCCAACTCTTTGCAACCCAGTGGACTGTAGCCCGCCAGGCTTCTCTGTCCATGGGGGTTCTCCAGGCAAGAATACTGGAGTAGGTTGGCATGCCCTCCTCCAGGGGATCGTCCCAACCCAGGGCTTGAACCCAGGTCCCCCACACTGTAGATGGATTCTTTACCATCTGAGCCACCAGGGACCCAGAATGCTTCTCTCTTTCTGTTCTGCTATTCTCGGTGTGTGGCTTCTTCATATGTGACTTCCATATTCAAGGTCATAAAATAGGTGTTAGAGTTCCAGTCATCACACACACATGGCAGTTATCAAGAAGGAAGAAAAGAAGGATGTAAAAGGCAATAGAGCATTTTTAATAATAGAGAGAAACTTCTACATTTTTCTGATAAAGAACCTTCATATAATTGTGAAATAAGTAAATAACCCCTAAGCCTTCTCCTTTCATGAACTGTCTTATTTCTTTTTAGAGTTCCTTATTGAACTTCCTTATTGAACTTGGACAAGGAGATACCCCTCGTCCAAGGTAAGCAACAATGGCTGCGCTTTGCTGGAGCAGCCATGAAAAGATACCCCACGCCCAAGGTAAGACAAACCCAAGTAAGACGGTAGGTGTTGCAAGACGGCATCAGAGGGCAAACACACTGAAACCATACTCACAGAAAACTAGTCAATCTAATCACACTAGGACCACAGCCTTGTCTAACACAATGAAACTAAGCCATGCCCGTGGGGCAACCCAAGATGGGCGGGTCATGGTGGAGAGATTTGACAGAATGTGGTCCACTGGAGAAGGGAATGGCAACCACGTCAGTATTCTTGCCTTGAGAACCCTATGAACAGTATGAAAAGGCAAAATGATAGGATACTGAAAGAGAAACTCCCCAGGTCAGTAGGTGCCCAATATGCTACTGGAGATCAGTGGAGAAATAACTCCAGAAAGAATGAAGGGATGGAGCCAAAACAAAAACAATACCCAGTTGTGGATGTGACTGGTGATAAAAGCAAGGTCCGATGCTGTAAAGAGCAATATTGCATAGGAACCTGGAATGTCAGGTCCATGAATCAAGGCAAACTGGAAGTGGTCAAACAAGAGATGGCAAGAGTGAATGTCGACATTCTAGGAATCAGCGAACTCAAATGGACTGCAATGGGTGAATTTAACTCAGATGACCATTATATCTACTACTGCGGGCAGGAATCCCTCAGAAGAAATGGAGTGGCCATCATGGTCAACAAAAGAGTCCGAAATGCAGTACTTGGATGCAATCTCAAAAACGACAGAATGATCTCTGTTCGTTTCCAAGGCAAACCATTCAATATCACAGTAATCCAAGTCTATGCCCCAACCAGTAACGCTGAAGAAGCTGAAGTTGAACGGTTCTATGAAGACCTACAAGACCTTTTAGAACTAACACCCAAAAAAGATGTCCTTTTCATTATAGGGGACTGGAATGCAAAAGTAGGAAGTCAAGAAACACCTGGAGTAACAGGCAAATTTGGCTTTGGAATACGGAATGAAGCAGGGCAAAGACTAATACAGTTTTTCCAAGAAAATACACTGGTCATAACAAACACCCTCTTCCAACAACACAAGAGAAGACTCTATACATGGACATCACCAGACAGCCAACACCAAAATCAGACTGATTATATTCTTTGCAGCCAAAGATGGAGAAGCTCTATAGAGTCAGCAAAAACAAGACCAGGAGCTGACTGTGGCTCAGACCATGAACTCCTTATTGCCAAATTCAGACTGAAATTGAAGAAAGTAGGGAAAACCACTAGACCATTCAGGTATGACCTAAATCAAATCCCTTATGATTATACAGTGGAAGTGAGAAATAGATTTAAAGGCCTAGATCTGATAGATAGAGTGCCTGATGAACTATGGAATGAGGTTCGTGACATTGTACAGGAGACAGGGATCAAGACCATCCCCATAGAAAAGAAATGCAAAAAAGCAAAATGGCTGTCTGGGGAGGCCTTACAAATAACTGTGAAAAGAAGAGAAGCGAAAAGCAAAGGAGAAAAGGAAAGATGTAAACATCTGAATGCAGAGTTCCAAAGAATAGCAAGAAGAGATAAGAAAGCCTTCTTCAATGATCAATGCAAAGAAATAGAGGAAAACAACAGAATGGGAAAGACTAGGGATCTCTTCAAGAAAATCAGAGATACCAAAGGAACATTTCATGCAAAGATGAGCTCGATAAAGGACAGAAATGGTATGGACCTAACAGAAGCAGAAGATATTAAGAAGAGAGGCAAGAATACACAGAAGAACTGTACAAAAAAGATCTTCACCACCCAGATAATCACGGTGGTGTGATCACTGACCTAGAGCCAGACATCCTGGAATGTGAAGTCAAGTGGACCTTAGAAAGCATCACTACGAACAAAGCTAGTGGAGGTGATGGAATTCCAGTTGAGCTATTCCAAATCCTGAAAGATGATGCTGTGAAAGTGCTGCACTCAATATGCCAGCAAACCTGGAAAACTCAGCAATGGCCACAGGACTGGAAAAGGTCAGTTTTCATTCCAATCCCAAAGAAAGGCAATGCCAAAGAATGCTCAAACTACCACACAATTGCACTCATCTCACATGCTAGTAAAGTAATGCTCCAAATTCTCCAAGCCAGGCTTCAACAATACGTGAACCGTGAACTTCCTGATGTTCAAGCTGGTTTTAGAAAAGGCAGAGGAACCAGAGATCAAGTTGCCAACATCCATTGGATCATGGAAAAAGCAAGAGAGTTCCAGAAAAACATCTATTTCTGCTTTATTGACTATGCCAAAGCCTTTGACTGTGTGGATCACAATCAACTGTGGAAAATTCTGAAAGAGATGGGAATACCAGAACACCTGATCTGCCTCTTGAGAAATCTGTATGCAGGTCAGGAAGCAATAGTTAGAACTGGACATGGAACAACAGACTGGTTCCAAATAGGAAAAGGAGTTCGTCAAGGCTGTATATTGTCACCCTGCTTATTTAACTTATATGCAGAGTACATCATGAGAAACGCTAGACTGGAAGAAATACAAGCTGGAATCAAGATTGCCAGGAGAAATACCAATAACCTCAGATATGCAGATGACACCACCCTTATGGCAGAAAGTGAAGAGGAACTACAAAGCCTCTTGATGAAAGTGAAAGTGGAGAGTGAAAAAGTTGGCTTAAAGCTCAACATTCAGAGAACGAAGATCATGGCATCCGGTCCCACCACTTCATGGGAAATAGATGGGGAAACAGTGGAAACAGTGTCAGACTTTCTTTTTCTGGGCTCCAAAATCACTACAGATGGTGACTGCAGCCATGAAATTAAAAGACGCTTACTCCTTGGAAGGAAAGTTATGACCAACCTAGATAGCATATTGAAAAGCAGAGACATTACTTTGCCCACAAAGGTCCGTCTAGTCAAAGCTATGGTTTTTCCTGTGTTCATGTGTGGATGTGAGAGTTGGACTGTGAAGAAGGCTGAGCATTGGAGAATTGATGCTTTTGAACTGTGGTGTTGGAGAAGACTCTTGAGAGTCCCTTGGACTGCAAGGAGATCCAACCAGTCCATTGTGAAGGAGATCAGCCCTGGGATTTTCTTGGAAAGAATGATGCTAAAGCTGAAACTCCAGTACTTTGACCACCTCATGGGAAGAGTTGACTCATTGGAAAAGACTCTGATGCTGGGAGGGATTGGGGGCAGTAGGAGATGCTACAATTATAGCATGTATTGAGACAAAAATGGTCCTGACCTTCAGGAAGCTTATACCCTAAGGTAAGACATTATAATAAATAGAAGGGGGTGACAGAGGATGAGATGATTAGATATCATTACCAACTCAATGGATATGAGTTTGAGGAAACTTCAGGAAATAGGGAAGGACAGGGAAGGTTTGCATGCTGCAGTCCACGGGGCCACAAAGAGCATGACTTAGTAACTGAACAACAACAACAGTAAATAAATAAAAATAAAAAGATAGTTCCAAAGTTGGAATGCTCTTCCGACATTTAAACAGGATGACTGGGAGAAAAGAGCAATAAAGAATTTTCTATAGGGAGGTCAGGAAAGACAACTCTGAGAGGTGACATTTAAGCCCTCATGAGGAACTGGCTGATATTTTTGGCAGGAAAGTCATCTTGCCACTCAGAGAGCCTCTCCCAGAAACTAAGAACATATTCTTGTGGACATGACCTGGCATTTTTAGAAATCCTGCTCAGTTTGCAGAATCCATAAATATTATAACAAGGAGCACAGTCCCATCACCCCAACGTCCATTAGATCTTGCTTTGTCATTTAAGGCACTGAACTCAGTGTCAAGTGCTCTGGGAAGCTCCCAAGCAAGATTATTTGTCCCATTCTCTCTGCTTTGTTCATGCTATTGGTTAATCGGTGAGGCTTCCTTGGGTTACAAGGAACAGAAAATGCACATTAAACTTGCTAAAACAAATAAAGTTTATTGGTTACGAATTAAAGGGAACATATATGCCTTCAGGGATAGTAAGACAGGGTTCCAAAGGATTAGAAAGAGGGGCTTTAACTTTCTTCATTCCTCAGATCTACTTCCTTGGTGATGGCATTTGCTTCATCCTGACCCTCCCCTCCCCCGATCTCTAGGACAGCAAGGTGGCTGGAGGTTCTGGAAGACTCCTATCCCACTGGAAATTCCAACTCTGCTACAGAAATCTCATTTCCTCTTGAGGAATTATATGTCCCTCCTTGCCCAACGTGTCCACAACAGTACCTGCTGTCTGTCCAGACCTGACTCACTCGCTGCATCCAGGATCCGAGGGTGGAGGTCACGAGGGAAAATGTTGGAAGGTGGGTGTAGATGACCCACAGGGAAATCAGAGCGTGTCCAATAAGAGAAAGGTGAAAGTAAACAAAAGCACCAGGTAGCATTACTATGAGATTAGTGCTTCTTGCGCCGTATTAGGTCAGCTGTGTTTATCTTTCTCTAACTGCATGATGAGCTGTTTGAGAAGAAGTACATTTTCATCTTCTTATTCCCTAAGGTCTGTCTGCTCTACGTGCTGATAGACAATACTTGCGCCAAGTGAGCTCAACAGATATTTGCTAAATTCAACTATTGAATCCTGTACACTCATGCGAAGAATAGAGGGGTACATACACCAGCCATGGTATTTACGGTACATTTAAATCTCTCACAAAACATCAAACTGTAATTTTTTTAAATTTGAGAGACTGTCCTCACACTACATTTGTTTCAGTTCTTGCTTCTGTGATACCTACTTTACTGTTTTTTTTAAATTAATTATTCATTTTATTACTTTTTTTTGGCTGTACTGGGTCTTAGTTGCTGCGAGGGCTTTTTTCTAGTTGCGATGAGTGGGGGCTACTCTCTAGTTGTAATACACAGCCTCGTCTAGGGCTCCCGGGCTTCAGAAGTTGCAGCACCTGGGCTCAGTAGCTGTGCCTCCCCAGCTCTAGGACCCAGGCTCAGCAGTTGTGGCACACGGACTTAGTTACCCCATGGCATGTGGGATCTTCCCAGACCAGGGATCGAACCTGTGTTTTCTGCATTGGCAGGTAGATTCTCTACCACGGAAGCACCAGGGACGCCCCTAGTTTATCTTAATAGTCATTCTTTCTACAGTGAGTTCATTCCTATATATATTTTTTCCTCAATCATATATTTCAATCCACATTTAATTTCCCATTTGGTAAGTCTACAGATCACTTCTAGTCTACTAAAGGTGTGCTCTGTGAGAGGTAGCATAAGCATCACCTGGTTGCTTGTAAAGAAAAAAATTACAAAATCTCAGTCAGGTGCAATCCCAGACCTACTTGAACCACATCTGTATTTTAACAAGATTTTTCAGAGGATTCATAGACAACATTAAAATTGAAGAATTATCAGTCTCCTGCTCTACACTAGCACTGTTGTGTATGTAATTTAAAATTTTCTGGCAGCCACATTAAAAAGTACAAAGCAAATAAGCCAAATTAATTTTAATAGTATATTTTTTATAATTCAATCTATCCCAATTATTATCATTTCAACTTGTAATCAGCTTAAAAAATAATTAATGCCACACTCTTTGCAGTAACTCATTTAAGCCTGGTGTTTATTTTGTGCTTACAGCACATCTCAATTTGGACTAGACCCCTTTCAGGTGCTCAACAGCCATCTATGGTTGGTGGCCACTGCATTCATCAGCATAGCTCTGGACTATAAGATGCATGAAAACAATAGACCACATCGTTTCACTCTCCACAGTGACCCAGTGCCAAACATAGTGCTTGACAGGTAACAGGCACTCAGTAAATGTTAATTGAATTAATACATTTGAGTGGTTGTTGTTGTTCAGTTAGTAAGTCCTATCTGACTCTTTGTGACTCCATGGACTGCAGCACTCCAGGCTTCCCTGTCCTTCATTATTTCCCAGAGTCTGCTCAAACTCATGTTCATTGAGTCAGTGATGCCATCCAACCATCCTGTTCTTTGTTGCTCCCTTCCCCTCCTGCCCTCAATCTTTCTCAGCATCAGGGTCTTTTCCAGTGAGTCAGCTCTTCCCATCAGGTGGCCAAAGTATTGGAGCTTCAGCTTCAGCATCAGTCCTTCCAATGAACATTCAGGGTTGATTTCCTTTAGGTTTGACTGATTTGATCTCCTTGCAATCCAAGTGACTCTCAAGAGTCTTCTCCAACACCACAGTTCAAAAGTATCAATTCTTCAGCACTCAACCTTCTTTATGGTCCAACTCTCACATCTGTAGCTGACTACTGGAAAAACCATAGCTTGGACTATATGGATATTTGTCAGTAAAGTAATGTCTTTGCTTTTTACACTGTCTAGGTTTGTCATAGCTTTCCTTCCAAGGAGCAAGCATCTTCTAATTTTCTGGCTGCAGTCACCGTCCATAGTGATTTTGGAGCCCAAGAAAATAAAATCTGTCACTGTTTTCACTTTTTCCTCGTCCATTTGCCATGAAGTGATGGGTCTAGATGCCATGATCTTAGTTTTTTGAATGTTGAGTTTTAAGGCAGCTTTTTCACTCTTCTCTTTCACCCTCATCAAGAGGTTCTTTAGTTCCACTTCATTTTCTACATTTGAGCAGAGAGAGATTTAAAATATTTAACTAGCACAATGAAAGTATTGACCAAATAAAATCAAAATGGACCCAAGATGTAAACTGTCAGTAATTCCTCACTGAAGGGGAGTGGCATAATATCAGCCATCCCTCAGTATCTGCAAGGGATTGGCTCCAGCAGTCCTCTGTGGATACCCAGATCCAAGGCTGCTCAAATGCCTTATATAAAATGGTGCAGCATTGTGCATACAGAAAGCCCTTGGTATCTGCAGTTAGTGGAATCCGCAGAAGAGAAACTCACAGAAAGCAAAGGCCAATAGTATGGGAACTCGTCCAATCCTTTCATATCTCAAATGAGAACCTGGAGTCCCAACGGGTGGGTGGTGTCTGCTTGGTGGTTTAGTCACTAATTTGTGTCCAACTCTTTTGCAACCCCATGGACTATAGTCCGCCAGGCTCCTCTGTCCATGGGATTTCCCAGGCAAGAATACTGAGTGGGTTACCATTTCGTTTTCCAGAGGATCTTCCTGACCCAGGGATCGAACCCACATCTCTTGCACTGCAGATGGTCTCTGCATTGCAGGAGGATTCTTTACTCACTGACCCACCTGGGAAGCCTGGATGTCTACTTAGTTACATATTTTTGTATTACATACACTACGATTTAGACAAGCAGGTCTTAACTTCCAACCCCGAGAGCTTTCCACTATATTAATGCATTCATTCATTCATTCAGTGAACAACCACTGCATGAAAAAGCATCAGGCTGGACAGTGGGGAAGAGATGTAAAGAGGAATAATATTCATGTGCTTCCAAGAAAACCAGTTAAGGTCATTTTCATTTTCAATGAAACAGAAACCCAACTCAAACTAATTTATATGTGCGTGTGTGGCTCAGCTGGTAAAGAATCCGCCTGCAACCTGGGACACATGGCTTTGATCCCTGGGTTGGGAAGATCCCTGGAGAAGGGAAAGGTTACCCACTCCAGTATTCTAGCCCAGAGAATTCCACGGACTGTGTAGTCCATGGGGTCGCAGAGAGTCGAAAACAACTGAGAGCCTTTCACTCTCACTCTGGGTGTATGTGATATTCGCTCAGTCATGTCTGACTCTGCAGCTCCATAGACTGTAGCCCACCAGGCTCCTCTGTCCATGGGATTCTCCAGGCAAGAATACTGGAGTGGTTTGCCATTTCCTTCTCCAGGGAATCTTCCCAACCCAGGGATTGAACCTGGGTCTCCTGTATTGCAAGTGGATTCCTTACCCACCAGGGAAGCCCAAATTTATATAAAGAACAACATTTATTAGTCATATGATTGAAACTCTACAGGTAGAGCTGGCTTCTCATGCAGCTTCCTCCAGATTCAGGCGTCAGCAGGCTCCTCCATTTTTCTGCCTCTCTGGAACTGTCTTTCTTCCTGAGTTGACTTCTTAATCCATGGCTACCCTCACCCTAAGCTACTCTGTGTCAAATCACCAAATCAAGCCCGAAAGAATGATTATCTTTTTCAAAAGTCCTAGGAACATCTTTCATCGTGTTGGCCATGACTGGGTTAGTTGCCATCACTACCTCTAAAACAGCCCATACCTGTTGGGAGACAAAATATTCTGACTCAAGTTAGTCACGGCCCATCCCTAGAGCTGAGAGTGGAGTCAGCAATGGTCAACCCCAGCCAGGGTTTGAGTGAGGAAGGACTTTGAGTAAACGTGCTTCAGGTGGGGGAAAGCAAGCTGATGTTCAAAATACAATAACATCTACACCAGGACCTACATTGTTCCATTTCATTACCCCACTTTTGAGAAGGTAAAAATTAATCCCAAATACCCTCCTCTGCACTCTTCTCTTTATCTTCCCTCCAATTCTTCCTTCTTTTCTTTCCCTCTTTCCACTGTTTCAAAAGTAGAAGCATCAGGTGAACAGAATTGAGACTTATGGTCAAAATCAAAAAAGAGAAGTCATTTTAGTTTTTCTCTGTTTCTCCTCTAGATCTTGAAAAGCTTTATCATTTGCATTTATCTTAGTAAAGAAAGTTTTTAGTCTAGAAAATTTTAATGAAGTAAGGCTATGCCAGAACATTCATTCAATTTTTTAAAATGCTGAAGATTGTTTATTTTTGCATCTTGCTAGTTTATTCTCATTTATATGCTGAGTCTCTAATGATCTTGTGAACATTACTAGGATTCATACACAAATATAAAAACATTTTATATATTATCTATTTTATATACTTTGTACATAATTTCTAAATCACACCACCCTAGTAGTCCTTATGTGGTCACACCTTGCTTAGGAGCATATTTCTCAAATTCATATAAATTGTGGAAGTGTCAAAGCATTAACCAAAGTGAGTACTTGATTTATCACACCTGTGTATAAACAGCTGTAATTCAGTTCAGTTCAGTTCGGTCGCTCAGTCATGTCCGACTCTCTGCGACCCCATGAATTGCAGCACGCCAGGCCTCCCCGTCCATCATCATCTCCAGGAGTTCACTCAAACTCACGCCCATCAAGTCAGTGATGCCATCCAGCCATCTCATCCTCTGTCATCCCCTTCTCCTCCTGCCCTCAATCCCTCCCAGCATGAGAGTCTTTTCCAATGAGTCAACTCTTCCCATGAGGGGGCCAAAGTACTGGAGTTTCAGCTTTAGCATCATTCCTTCCAAAGAACACCCAGGTCTGATCTCCTTTAGGATAGACTGATTGGATCTCCTTGCAGTCCAAGGGACTCTCAAGAGTCTTCTCCAACACCACAGTTCAAAAGCATCAATTCTTCGTCACTCAGCTTTCTTCACAGTCCAATTCTCACATCCATACATGACCAATGGAAAAACCATAGCCTTGACTAGACGGACCTTTGTTGGCAAAGTAGTGTCTCTGCTTTTCAATAGGGGAAAACCTAACTGTCAGGAAAACCTGACATTGGGAAAGAGTCCCTCTTCATTTCTATATGTTTCTGGCAGAAGTACTAGTCATTAACCCTTGTCTGCACTGGCCACAGAACCTGCCTGTCAGAACATCCTATCTCCCCTACCCAGCCACTGGGTCAAGGGCCATGATATGGTCCAAGAAGACCCAAGAAGAGTCTGTTCCAAGCATTTT